>NC_081410.1:18758245-19088019 GCF_030272615.1 Cryptomeria japonica
CTTTTTTAGTAGATCGAATGTTCCTTCATGTGGCAGCCAAGACCACTTTTAACTCCTCATTCGAAAGGTAGGAGCACAAAAAGGCAGTAGAAATGCCTTCAAAGAGACTGACAACCTATGTTGTAGAAAAAGCACACAAACTGTCACAAGGCAACTTGCACGAAGAAACAACATAAGACAAACCCCTAATTGTCGTCGTAGAAACAAGTTTAGGGTTTGCAAGGAGAAAGTAACAAAGGCAACCAGGAGCAATTGGGAGCTTTTTGCAAGGTCATATGCATTTTTCCTTTTGACAATATCATTTGCTTAAAAATTTCAAGCTTTTGCAATCGATAATGTTAAGAAACACGATTTTTTTTTTGGTATAAACTGAGAAACAAATTTTAAAAATTTAGGGGTCCTAGATTCTAGCTGTAGTTAAACTGTTAATCCATGTTTTTTAACGATCTTATTCAATCCATAATCATAAAAAATACATGAATTCTAGATAATTTGCAAACACTATTTGAAAACTCAAGGGGTCCTAGGTTCTAATTCTAGTTAGTCCATGTTTTTTTATCAATACTGTTCAATCCATAATGTGAAAAAAACATAACTTGATATATAATGAATAAGATTTGAAAAACCAATGGGTTCTAGGTTTTTGTCCTAGCGAGTAGAAGAACATGGCTTATAAATAAATGTGAGTAAGAATCGAAAAATTAGGCATCCAAGGCTTGAGACGTACTGACGTAGTCAGTCCATGCTTTTTAACAATATGTTTTAGGTAAATATTCAAGCTTCGGCAATCGATGATGCTAAGAAAACATGATACTCAAATAAATTGTGAACTAGATTTAAAAAGTTGAATTTTAAAATTACATTTTGTGGTTCATCATAATGATCGAGAGGTCATTTTTTCAAATCTTGTTTGAAATTTATCCAAAAGTCACATTTTTCTTAATATTAATTGGTGTTTGTTTGACATATATATATTTTCAAATTGTTGATGGAGCGTGCCCTATTGGTAACAAATACGGTTCTTAGTGGAGCCCTACAAATCCATAAGACACCTCTATGCTCAAATTTGTTTGCATTGTAATCTAGGGTAAGAATTGAATGTGGGTTATAATATGAATATTTAAACACCCCTCCAATGTACCTATATCCTAGTTTCGGAATGCCTTGGCTACATTATTTTAAGGTTTAAAGCTGTGTCATGCAACTTGGGCTCTATATTTAGGATTTAAACTCGAGTCGTACTTGATTGTATAAGCATATTCTGCTTTGAGGTACACTTTTGCTACATTCCGAGGATTTAAATCTGAATAATGCTTGAATGAATGTTTTGTATTCTAGTTTTTGCTCTGGTGTATGATTGGGTAAATTTTTAATTGATGATCATTCTTGAATACACCAGGAACTATATTCTAGTTTAGGGTATGCTTGGACTACAGATATATTTGAATGTTCTGTATTCTAGTTTGGGCTCTGGGGTCTGATTGGCTAAGATTTAAATGATGATCATTCTTGAATATACCAGCAACTATATTCTAGTTTAGGGTATGCTTGGAATACAGATATATCTGAATGTTTTGTATTCTAGTTTGGGCTCTGGGGTATGATTGGGTAAGATTTAAATGATGATCATTCTTGAAAATACCAGTGCTTGGACTACAGATATATTTGAATGTTTTGTATTCTAGTTTGGGCTCTGGGGTATGATTGGGTAAGATTTAAATGATGATCATTCTTGAATATACCAGCAACTATATTCTAATTTAGGGTATGCTTGGACTACAGATATATTTGAACATGAATCACATTTAAAACAATGCGAGTCATCTTTAAATATAGCTGAAAAGCAACCTACATAAATATGTTAATGGCACTATATGTTTTAGTGGATTTTTTTTTAATTCAAAATTTTAGTTTGGAACAAATTATGAATCTAGGTTCCCATGAAAAGTATATTTTGACACTAGTACTTTTTATCATTGAATGTTTGTTTTTGGTTGTTTAGATAGTCATTCAGAATTTCAGAGACTGATTTGAACATTAATTCTCATCAAGTGCTTATCTCCTGTTCAAATTTTTTTCCTCAGCATTGAAAAAGTTCAAATTCAAATTCTACTTTTTTGTATTTGTTAAATTTGTCTAATGAGCATTTCCCTTCCAAAATTTCTGAGAGGAATGGCAGGAAGCAGAAGCGATTGAAGCAGAGGCAGAAATTAGCTGTCCAATTCATTGTGTACGGGAAGTACAAAGCCATAGGGAATTTGAGAAAGTGCTGAACGATGCTCAGGAACACAATAAACTGGTGTGGTGTTACTTCTTTAACATCTTTTTCATTTTGGCATACCTGTAAACCCATCAGATATTTTGTTCAAATATCCATCCCTTAGTACTCAGGACTCAAGAGTCTTTGTAAATTTCAAAATCACACAAATACAGATACATACTTGTCCTTTGTCAAGTCAACAATAGATTCAGGTTATGGAATTTTGTTTTACTGTTGATATATCTCAGCCACCAAATACAATGTGAAGTTGATATGAATAACTCACTATATTACTGGACCAGCACGATCTCACTTGCAGGATCTCTCGCTAGCAAGAAAAGATTGAATTTCTTTTACACGTTTTAACTGGTTGGGCAAATATTTCCATTTTGAAAAAATATAAGTATTATAGGTTAATATCTGAAGAAAACATGAATTTGATGGTTGTAAGTTTTGAAAAAATATAATAATTTAATGTATATTTTTAATATTCTACAAAAATTGGGCTTTTTCCCTGAATTTTTTCTTGTTGAAAAATTAATTTTTTTATTATTTTTGTTTGAAATAGTCAATTGGCAACAAAATAGCTATTAAGAATTTTGCTGCGTTAAAATTTATCTTGCCAAACCCCATACCTTTGATCCTCTCTAGACCATAGGCTCGTGATATCCCATTTCATAATCTTAAAGTCAAATGATATACTTTATGACTGCAGAAAGTTATAAAAGACGTGAGAATTTTTAGGACAGACTTCATTATGTAACTGCCAATGTTGGGATATTTTGTAATTATATTTCTACTATATATACTTTTATTTTTTTGTTAATGAGGAGAATTAGTAGCCTAGCGACTAGGCAATGCAGTTACTTCAAAGGCTAGCTAGAAGTGGCCGCGCACTATAACTCTTCAGCCTCGACTTGAGCTGCTCCATGCTCGACACAACTCGTAAAGCGAGTTTCAAACTTGTGACCGTTGTTTGTGTTTTTCAATGGTTCAAACATTCGGTCTATATGCTAGGGTGTAGATATAATTTTATTTTTATTCTAAGTTTGACGAAGGGTGCTTCCCCTTAAACATACACATGCTCTAATGCCAACCGATACAAGGGTACTCCCCCTCATTCACACAACTATAAAAATCAGCAAACTTCATGAAGCAAAACATTTAAAAAATCAGCAACCTCTCTATTTATTCTTCAAACATACAACTTAAAATAAAAAAACATAACTATATGATCATCAAGACCTCTGATTACAATATCATGGGATGCATCATAATTGTATAAGTTGATGATTCAACCTCACAAGCCAAGAATCATCTACAAGCACACCACCTATCACAAAGAAAGATCAAGCAAGGTTAATTTGCTCAACACAACTTGCAAATTTCGTATTGATTACACAAAAGATTTCATTTGAATGAATGAATGAATCTTAATAAAATAATGAATGAAACCCTAGATGCAAAACCCTAAATCTAGATTAAATTAGCTAGTGCCAAGTGTCATAATCATAGCTTAAGTTTGTTTCTTGGGTATATATTTATGAAGTTCTTTAGAATCCGAGGTTGGTTCTCTCTAGCTTTATTATTTGGCTAGGATTTGCCCTTGACTTAGAAGGGAATCATCTATTGTGTCTTGATATTGAAATCTTACAATTATTATATCTTTCACACTTAATTAAATTGTTCTAAGCTAAGTCACATGATACGGCGATTTTCATGGATGAGGTTCGAATTTAATCGAATTTCAAACTTCTATAAAAAAAATCGAATTTAATCAAATTTCCTCTATAAAGCACTGCTATCCGCCTCTAAACACAACTCAGCTGGTCATGGGTATTCTTTGTATATGCTTTGTATCTATTGGGTCATGGGTGTCTACAACTGCTGGGTTGCCCTTGGATTTTCTCCAACAAGGGTCGCTATTCTGATAATTTATTAGAAGTATACATATATTTAAAAATAAACAAAATTATAGAAGGCGAATTTTATCTGATTTTTTTTTCGAATTTTTTCCTTGTCGAATTTCATCCGAATTTCATGGCTGTCGAATTTGAATTCGAATTCGAACCTTGTGACTTAGGTTCTAAGTCAGTGCAATTTATTAGGAGAAATTGTGACTAGTGAAAAATCTTGAATTCTAGTTTAGCGGCACTGTAATTCTCAAACCCATTATGAGCTTCATTGCTTATGAGCCAAAATGTGAGAAAAGAAGTATCAAAAGAAAAGAAAAAATGAAATGAAAAAAGAAATATCAAAATATTTTGGCTTTGGGAAGATGCAAATATTTCCATTGGGGGTATGGACGCTTGACTAGCAATGGAACAATGTTTGTGGGAATTACAACGATAACCCCGTCGGGGCTATGGATGCCTTACTGGCAATGAGACAATATCTAGGTTGGTTTTGAAGTAGATGGGTTTGTGAAATATTCCATTGCATTTTGGATTGTGAATTCTTGATGCCATTTTGAAAAATCCTAATGATTTTGTTGCTTAGGCTAAGTTTTGTTTCACAATTTCACAATTGAAGAATGAGTTGTCATGTTCAAAATTTTAAGTGTTTCAAGGTGAATTAGGAATGTAAGATTTTGAATTTTTCATTTTCTTAGCATAAATTTCTTGCATTTCACTTAAGGAATTAAAAAATCCGGAATAATAAGAGTAATTTATCCATAACTTTAATCCAAGGATTCTCTCTCTTTTCAAGCGATGCAATTAAGATGATGGAGAACGATGGAAAATGATATCTCAACAATACAAGGGAAGTCAAGGTCCAAGATATTGGAGGATGGAGAAGGATTAAACAAGAATGATGGAAGACAAGATCAACATGTTCAAAATGAGGATGGCGAAGATGAAGATAGAAATGCGTAATGAAGCTTAAAGAAAGCATTTTGAAGTTTCAGAAGAGTTAATCAAAGTTAGAAACTCATCCTATGAAGAATGAAGAAGAAGGATAGCAAGTTCAAAGATGGGAATCTAGAATGAAAAACAAGATGAACATGTTGAAGGACACAAGTCAGGAGTTGCGAAAAGAAGGTTTGCTATACATGCACAAGCTGACATGGCGCTTACTCATCTCCACCAATCAAATGATTCAAAGTCAACATGTCCAAATTCATCAAACCTAACTCATCCAAAGAAAGAGATAATAGGCATACAATCCTCTAGAAGACATGTGTAATATCCCCAAATATAGAACTATATTTTTCTTAACATAAACAATTTTTCAATTTTGCTGTTCCACTGTTTGATATAACTTGTCTGGTGAATTTAGTTCCAAATATTGCAATGAACCATAAAACATAGAATAAACAGGATAAGATTGGCAATTGTTTAATCAAATTCGCTACAAGACACAATCTGAAATAGCCTTCTTTAACAACAATAATCAAGCACACGAAGATATAAGGGCAAATACATATGATGTGAGATTAATGTCTAGTGTTGGAAGGCACTAACATTAATTTTATTTGCTTGATATAATACATTACTCACAGAAATAATAAGCCATGAACAAATGAAGCTCCAATATCTTTGAGGCAAACAGAAGATAGCTGCACCTGCTAGATATTCCAATACCAAGACAAAGAATAGCAATAACAACTCTGTTTGATTCTAGAAATTAAGAATTTACGCACAAGGGACTCAAATATCTTTCCCTTAGAAAGCTACAGTTCTACTCAACATACTCACACACCAGGAACTTCATCTTTGCTCACGTTTGTCACTGAAGAGTCGTTGAAACCCAAGACAGTTGTGAATAAGGATTACTGCTTGTGTTTTCTCCAGAATACCTCCTGCATAGACCACTGTAATGTCAGAATTCTCCCTCAAACAAGTCTGTTTGTCTTTTGCGAGTTCCACACAAGATTAGAGATTGCAATCATGTTAGGTTCGATTCTTTCTTTGATCACACTAATCTTGCCCTTTTTTCCTATCGAAGACAAAGGCAAAGGCCCATAATCGACACCTCTATCACCTGTGTGGATCTCTTGACTCGCTTGCCCATAAACCATCACCTCTGGGAATGTTATTGTCACCCAATGAAATGAGTGGACATGTGATGAATATTAGTGTTTGTCCTCTAACATTAACCGTAGCCAGCAAATAATATAATCATTTGATGCTAGACAAGCCCAATTTTCATATTAATATTTTACCTCACATTTTTGGACTTGTATCACCACAGTCGATGCTTGCCCATATCCCAACAAGTTTCAAATCTACTTCACCCAATAAATAATATGGATTATCAACAATCATATGCCGTCCTTGTCTCTATGCAGTTTACACCTAGGCAACTTACTCACAGATTGAATACAACCAAGATCACATTGATATGCCAAGCCCAAAATATAAACTTATATTTCATAGAACCTATACTATTGAAACGGTAGCTGAAAACTGAATTCATAATTGATCAGGCACATAGACAACCAACTCTCAAAAAATGTTTCTTTATTTATGAAATAAACCCCAAACCTTACAAATTTGTCAATAATGGAGACTTTACAAATTTGGCACAATTGTGAACTCCATCGTGAATCCACCTCTTTGGAAGAACCAGGTTTTCGTCCAACCCTTCTAATCATTAAAGGTTTCCTCAGTGATTAGCTAATTTAACGAATCAGACAAATTCACCATAAAAACATCATATCAAGCATACCTTCTTTCTTCCATTCAACCTCCTTATAAAGAACTCCTAGAAGCAACTAGAACATTAGGCCGGCTGACTAAAATATATTTTGGAGAACTTTATTTTATAAAGTGACATATAATAATATTTAATTTAATTAAATTAATTAATATCAAGTCATCATTTGAATAATTTATTTGGTTTTTGACGACTTAATAAAAATCAATTTAATTAATTCACTTAAAAAAAAGTTAGGGACATTACAATATGGAATTTTCTTATTTTCTCTTGTTCCTTGCAATTTGTGCCATGGAGGATATCTTATTTTTCATTGGTCAGAAATTGTAAAAAGGTGGTAGTTAGGGTGTTAGTTATAACTACTTCCACCATAGGGTTTTATTGTTTAATCTTGGCCATTGATTTAGAATCAATCTAGGCTCTTCATTTTGTAACTCAAACTCTATATAAGGCTTGCTCTTATCATTTGTAAAGGTTAATAGAAGTTAATAATAGTGGCAGGAATAGTAATAATAGTAGGAGGAGATTAGAAATTGTTGTCGAGACTATGTCAAAATCAATATATAATTTTCATTGAAGATATGGTGGATCTTTGTATGGGTTTCAACATTTTGCATGGTTTCTACTTCTCAAGTTTTAGTTGAAGTTAATTGATTTTAATGGAGAAATGTGAAGATATTTGATAAATTCCCTGGTTCATACTATCTGTAGTTTGGTGATTGCAAATTGTAGTGTATGGTTAGTCTGAACCTCATTTTGGCAATATTTTGATTGTGGATGTTCATTTGGATTGTGCCAACATTCGATATTTGAATGGATGTTTACAATATGAAAATCTGTAATATGCACCTGTCAGACACTACAATTTTTTTATTTTTTATTTTTAACAAGAACCAACTCAATTAAACAAACTTCTCGATCTAACTTAGAAATGTCAACTTCTTAATTCCTTCAATTTCCTTAGTGGTTACAATTCTACACCACCACTTATGCTTGCACTCAAAGGTGGTAAGCTCTTGAGATCAAGATCCCCATTAGACCCAGACTTAAGCCTCGAGGGTTCATTGAACCTTCCTACGTATCCCTTCAAGGGAAGTCAAAGGCCTCGTATTTCATCCCTAAAGTTTAGAGGGAGTTCATTCTCTCCTCCCATACGAGATCTTTGATCTCTCTTCTAAAACCGGATCTATTTATCAAAATTAGCCCATCAATAGTAAAGTGATATCTAATTGCCTTCAAGCAGTGTACATGCATACACAATTACATAGAGGGGTCATATCCTTCTCAAAATCCCTAATTCCATAGAGAGTGACTCAAGCACACATCTCATATACACATAGTGACTAGCTCACACAAGTCATACATATGATGAGTAGCTCTGGCTTACGTCACATATACATAGTGACTAGCTCTAGCATATGTCACATATTCATAGGGACTAGCTTATATATATATATATATATATATCTTATAGATAGTGACTAGCTTCAGTGGGCATCACATACCTAGTGACTAGCATTTACACAGTGAGGAACTGACATATCCATAACAACTAGCTACCACTTTCCCATAGGGCATCCCAGATAAAACAAATGTCGATGCACTGGGCACTACACCATGGGGTACATTTTTTTGTCCAGTCTTTTCCACCAACGAGCAAGCTGGAACAAGGTTCGATGTATCCCATACTACACTACATGTCTATCCTCATCCTAACAAAACCAAGTATACCATTTCCACATCAAGATATGCCCAATAATGTACAGTGAGATGATCCAATTATTATCTACCTATTCTATATTATAGATTCTCTTCCCTGCAGTCTATCGGATGGCTAAGCAACAAGGACATCCATCGTCGACATGCAACTGGCCACCAGGCTTACATGCTCTTGGCGGAATTTGTCCAAAACCCTAGATCTAAGCAGGGTATCCCTCGCTGCATGCAACTGGTGATAACCATCCTCTAACTAGGTGGTACGGCTGATAGTATACTGACATAGTATGCTCCTTGACTAGTGTCAATCTCGAGTGGATAAGCTTATCTCAAGCGGGTCATAGGATTTCCATTGGTGATCACCTTAGATGGAGAAGGGTAGCCTATGCATTGATGAAAGATGCCTACTACTGAATGTAGCAATCTGACTTAATTTTCTGATTTTGATTTCTTTGAACAGCGGTAGGAGAGTTTGGTTTCATATGTTTGTTTTTGTGGTTTTATGCTTTTTTTGTGTTTTTGCAATACATATGCCTTGGAAACTTGACAATGAAATTGAATAACAATGATAAAACATAAACTAATTACTCGATATAAATTTCAGATTGACTGATTTTATAACAACAATTAACAAATGCCAATAAATAGTGGAATTCAACAATGATATGCCAAAATTGGCCTATAGAGGGCTGCTTTATTGACTTAAATGAATCCAGATGCTGCTACAGGAGCTTCCAATGAGTCCTAACTCCTCCAATGAGTTTTATTCCCCTAACTAATAATTATCAAAAGCAAATTTTGCATGAATACATGAAACTGTTGCTATTTCTTTCAGGCTCCTAGGAGACTTCACTAAAAATGACCAATTTTCCCCACTGATTTGCTCATAACTCACTTCAAGGACATCATAAACCTGAAAGAATGATTTTATTCTTTATTTTTAATGCTGACAATGAAATTTACACAAAAAAACCAGATGTAAACCCTCCAAATTATTTTCTGTAAACTCCCAAGCTAGAAGTGTACGGCTAGGCTCAGAGAGGCGTGGCTGGCCATAAATTGCATTATTTCACCAAAATCTGCCCTCTAACTGCTCAGATCTGATTCTCATATTCAATTGCTATTGTAAGTGTCAAAATTCTTCTAATTAATCTCCTTGTTGGATAGATATAAGCGTTCCCAGCTTTCCAAATTGACAAAATATGAAAGGGTTTTCGTCCTTTCTCTCAGAAATGGAGGTCTACGTCCCCAATTCCAATCCACACACCTGCAAAATACGTTGCAGACTTGCAAAATAGTTTTCTTCTCAAAAATTCTCACTCACTTAATGCAAAAGTGAGCCCCCAAGTCTTCTTTTATGTATTCTTGCCCTAATTTGATCCACCTTGGGCATCATAGGAAGATTCTAATGGAATCTTTTCTCTCCTCATAAGTTCGAATTGCTTGAGGGTTGATTCCTCATTAAACATGGCCCACTTTTTAAGAAAAGGTTTTATCATCTAGGAAAGTGTGCAAGGGACTTTTAATATAAAGTCATTTATTAAGAGATAAAGTAACTTATAAGTCACTTTTATTTACTTTTTCCAAATTTAGAAAAAGTAACTTTATAACTTAATATTATAAAGTTTTATTATTAAGGCCCACCAAAGCAAAATTTGTCTAAGTATAGGTCCCCTTTGGCTAACCCATCATCTCCCAACACTAAACTTCACCTGTGGAGATGGGTGACAGGTGAATTTAAGTATCTGGATAGCAACTAGAGAAGTGGGGACATTACAGTCCTCCCTTCCCAGGATTGCTTGCCCTTAAGCAACTGAAGAGCTGGATGCTATAGAATAGCTTCTCCTTCCCAAGTGGCATCCTCTATGGGCAAATCCTTCCATCTAACCAAATATTATCTGATCACTCTGTTCTTCAATTTCCTCTCACGCCTATCTAGGATTTCAACTGGAAGCATAACCAACTTTCCTTCCTCATCCAAGGGAGGTAACACTGAAGAAGTCACTGTGCCCTGTCCAATTGCCTTCTTGAGGCAAGATACATGAAAGACATTATGAATCTTGCTCTCTGGTGGTAGCTCAATCTCTTATGCCACTTCCCCAACTCTCCTCAATACACGGTACGGTCCATAAAATCGGAGCTTGAGCTTCTCTGCTCCACTCATCTTCAAAGAACTTTGCCGGTAAGGTTGGAGGCGCAAAAACACCATATCTCCAACCTCAAATGATCTCTCAATCCTATGGCGATCAACATATAGCTTTTGCTGATTCTGGGCTCGCTGAATGTTCTCCTTAAGTGCCTTAAGAATGTCTTGGCTCTCTTGAAGCCAATCCTGTGCCAATGGTGCTCTACTATCTCCAAGTGCCAAATCCATAAATGTCATAGCATCATAACCATATAGTGCACGAAAAGGAGACATATCGATAGACATATGATGTGTCGTGTTGTAGCAAAACTCTCCCAAATACAACCAACGAACCCATGTACGTTGCTGTCCTGACACACAGTTGCGTAAACACCCCTCAATCCACTTGTTCACAATCTCAGTCTGATCGTCAGTTTGAGGGTGATAGCTGGTGCTAGGTGTCAACTTTGTGCTAGGGAGCCTAAACAACTCTTGCCAAAAAGAACTCATGAACCTGCTGTCACGGTCACTGACAATGGTCTTTGGAAGACCATGGAGCCGAAATACCTCTCTGAAAAATAGATCAGCAACCTGTGAAGCTGTATAATCTACTGCTATGGGAAAGAAATGAGCATATTTTGTCGACCTGTCCACAACTACATATATGCAATCTTTCCCTTGTACCTTGGGAAGACCAGTGATGAAATCCATCGAAATTCCTGTCCATTTTTGCTCCGGAATGGGTAATGGTTGCAGCAAACCAGCAGGGTATGTATTTTCAGTTTTATTTTGTTGACAAGTAATACATTCCCTTACATGCTGTAAAACATCATCTTTGAGGCCCTTCCAAGTGAACCTCTCTCTAATTTGCCTGTAAGTCTTACCATACCCCTGATGTCCTGCTACAGGAGTGTCATGAAAAGCATGTAAAATCTGATTTTTCAGTTTAGATTCCGGAACCAAATATATTCTCCCCTTGTAGTAAATCACATCATCCACAACTGTATACCGGTCATCCTGAATGATCCCATCCATAATCTCACAAGCATGCTGATTTTTGGAATATTCTACCAAAAGCTGATTCCAATCAGCTGAAATCTCACTCAATGAACAAAGAGTAGCAATAGAAGGCTTCCTAGATAATGCATCAACAACAACATTCTTTTTCCCCTTGACATATTCAATGTCAAAATCATATGCTTGGATCTTACTGATCCATTTTTGCTGCCTTTCATTGAGATCTTTTTGTTCTAAAAAGTACTTAAGGCTGTTATGATCAGTTTTAACAATGAATTTCCTTCCCACCAAGTACTGTTTGAATTTTGTGAGCGCATGCATAATAGCCAACATTTCTTTATCATATGTAGAGTATAATTTTTCATTGTCCTTTAGTTTTCTACTCTCATACACAATAGGATGATGATTTTGCATAAGTACTGCACACACACCTTCTCCTAAAGCATCACATTTAAGCACAAAAGGTTGGGTGAAATCAGGAAGTGCCAACACAGGACAAGTGCTCAATACCTGCTTAATCCTATCAAATACCTCCTGTGCCTCTTGAGTCCATATGAAAGCCCCTTTCTTGGTGAGATCTGTCAAAGGTGTTGCAAGCTGAGAATAACCTCTAACAAACCTCTTGTAATAAGCACATAACCCAAGAAAACCACGCAACTCTGAAATATTCCTGGGAGGTGGCCAATCAAGAATAGCTTGGATCTTTTCTTGATGGACTTTGACTCCATCAACTCCTATCACATGACCCAAGTATAAAATCTCAGTGAGCCCAAATTCACATTTGGACATCTTAGCATACAATGACTGAGATTCCATAATGCTCAACGCCTCATCTAAGTGCCTCAGATGTTCCTCCCATGATCTGCTGTAAATCAAGATATCATCAAAAAACACCAACACAAATTTACGTAGATGCTTATTAAATATGTGGTTCATGCATGACTGAAATATAGCAGGGGCGTTAGTGAGACTGAAAGGCATCACTAAGAACTCATAATGACCATAATGGCACCTGAAAGCTGTTTTGTGAATGTTTGATTCTCACACCTTAATCTGATGGTACCCCGATCGAAGATCAATCTTTGAAAAATAAGCTGAGCCATGAAGCTCATCCAACAACTCATCTATGCGTGGAATGGGATACTGGTTCTTAATGGTTTTCTTATTAAGAGCACGGTAGTCAATACACATGTGTAGGGTCCCATCCTTCTTCACCAGCACAACTGAAGAAGCAAAGGGACTAGAACTTAGTCTAATGAATCCCATGTCCAGAAGTTCCCTAATGGTCTTCTCTATCTCATCTTTGTATGCCTTAGGATGGCGGTAGGGAGTGGTCAAGACTAGTTTTGCTCCCTCTTCTAATTCTATCACATGCTCAAAGCCTCTATTAGGTAGTACACCACATGGCATATCACCAAACACCACCCCATGCTTATCTAAAATCTGCTGAATATCAATGTGATAAGTTTTGCCATCCTGAGATGAAGGTGCTTTAGATGAAATAAAGCATTGTGTAGCCCAAAGGATATCTCTATGCTTGATAATAGTCTCCATCCTGCAAGAAGAAACCTCCTTGGTGCCTCCATCTGACAATGCCCTTAATATTCTCTTCTTACCATCAGCTAAAAACTCCAACTGCATCCATCTGGCAATGCCCTCAAATAGAAGAAATTGGCCCTAAAAGGGCAATGGACTTCCAGCTCGTCCATTCCTTCCATCGCTCTTCCTTGGGTATTCCTCTGTGTGATGAAATTCCTCTTGAATGGATGGATAACTATGCTCTCTTCCTGAGCTCATACCTTTACTCTCTACGATGGGTCTCTTTTATTTGTTTACTGCATTGATTGTAGGATACGTGCCTAATGGATTTGTTGAATTGTCTTTCGAAACTTTCAAGTGTTCCGTCCTACCGTTCATTTGCTTTGTCCGTGCTTTCACCTTTGCATACATGTCTACCAGAGCAGTTTGCCTACTTCAACAATCAACAAATTTCGTTTCTCCTAATGCTTTAATGGGCCTGTGTAGCCCATTTGAGGCTCTCATTTTGGCAGCCACAGGGAGGATGTTCTCACGGTTTGTGAAGTATATGTTTCTTTTTTTCTTTTCCTGTGTGTTCCCCCCATTTTCCTCCAAGTTTCTGAGCCCTTTTCCACTAATCGATTATTTCCATGCAAAATAATTGGTCTCCATACCGTAATAATGGCATGGATGCCCCTCGCTCATTTGTGCCTATTCTTTCTTGATGAAAGATAAGAATCACCCATACTTAAACCATAAGAATCGAGTCTCCTCCTTTTCTTCCAATAAATGCCCACATAGCAGGCCCATACGCAGCCGAAACCTTATTAGTTTGGATATGTCAGATAACTTATTTCTTTATTTCTAATTTATGGGGAAGAAAAATGTGGGATGTGACAAAATCTTTCACTATCCTTAAAAGATTGCACTCTTTCAATGGTGTTATGAGCTATCTCTGGTTAAGTAGAAAGTAGTTCCATAAGGAATCCGTCTGTCTAAAGCACTATCCATTATCATCATTGTTCATAGGTCTTAGATTAGTTTTCCTAATCCTTATCCTTTTGTCCTTTTGTTTAAAGAGTTTGAGATAGTTTAGGAAGAAAGCATCACCTAAATTGCTATATCAGATGTTTAAGTTCCAGCTGCTTTGTAGAAGTGTAAGTCCCTTTGTGAGAACAACAAATCACATCATTTCACTTAGTCTATCCATTTCAACGTCAAGACCTAATAGTAGGAACCTTGGGGTGACCTTAATTGATCACATTTTTTAGCGTTTGAGGTTTCCTTTTTCAAGAGAGGATGGAATACTTGGTATTTTATTTTGTGTTTGAGAGTGTCACAAAACACCCATCCACTCACTCCATACTTGTGCCTTTAAGCTTAGGGCCCTTGGCCCTTGTGTAATAGGTGTTATGGTTTGGGGTTATAATCACTTTTGGTTTAGCCTCTTTCGTTTTGTTCCTTTGTTGTTGATTTTGTGTTCTTATTTTTACTTACTTTCATAGCCTAGGGCCCTCTTATTCCAGTTCTTCTCTATTTTAACTGCTTTTACTGTCAAGTTCCACTCGTTTGCTTTGGTTTTTATTAGAAATTAACGTAGTTTTATTGTTGTTTCCTATCTATACTTTTCTTGAGATGCCCTGAAGTTATACACAATGAATTAGATTACAGTGCCTGATACTTTCGTATTGCCCCTACTTGAAGAATTCTATCATGCTTATTTTGTCTTTGGAGTTTGACTTGGTTTTGCAATTCTAGTTTTCAATTATTAGTATCATTTTTAAAGGTTAAGCATCCTAATTCATTTTACTAAATTAGGTTTCCTCTCTCTGTTAATTGTGATGTATTGTAAAATATTTCATTTTGCATCTTACTTTGATTCGCCATACCATTTACACTTGTATCTTTTAATTAAACTGTCATGTGATTTTTACTTCCCAGGTGGTCTTGGACTTCTACAATACATCTTGTGGCTCATGCAAATATATTCTTCCACAATTCATCAAATTGTGCAAAAAGGTTTGAAATTAATGCTCTAATCTCTGATTTCTAAATTATGTTTTTAACTACTAATAATTAGCATATGTTTAAAATTGCACTGAATTATTCTGCTTCTAATAATTTCTAGAGAAAGATCATGTAGATCATGTATTCTGTACAATTATGGGTATTCCAATTTAGCAAAATTTATCTTTTCAACGCAAATAAGTATTACCAATTTTTGTCTTTCTATGGGTTGCTTTCTTTTTGGTGAGCTCTTTTACCAAGAAAGGTCCCTCCTCTTGATATGGGCACACTTGGATGAACTTCCTTTGCCACCACCCTATGATATACATGTCAGTGTCCTATGCAAATCCCTGGCTCTATAAAATTATTGTCATTTTTTCACAGTGAGCTAGATAAAGAGAGGCATTTAGAAGTTAAAGAGTAAATCTGTTTGTGAAGGCTTATGTGGTGAATTTTGTAAGCATGGGATGAATACTTTACAAGCTTACCCGTTTTCTGATGCTTTGAATAAAGTTGTCTGCCGAAGGTTTCCTCCATCTTAGCAACAAAACATTTTCATCCTACTCACAAACAAATATGCAGACATTCTCGACCCAACAATCACCCTACTGTTATGATTGGACACATTTTCATACCTTATGACACAGTGATCGATATGTATTTATCTCACCGTTTGAAAGGGTGTTGTATATTGATATGTGTTTATTTCAACATTTGAAAAAGAGTAGAGCTAGGGATCAAGAAGAATTTAGGAAAGACTACCAGACTATTGATCACATCTTCATCTTGTGTGTTATCATTGACGAAGCTAGGCAAAAATCTTCTAAGGTCTAGTGTTGCTTTGTGGAGTTTCCCTTGGCTTAGCAATAATTGGACTAGAGTAATAACCCTTCCTAACAACTGCTTGTCATTAGCGTTGACATTAAACTGGTCTGAGTCTACTTTTAACTCTCTTGTTAATGAATAACTTGTTAGTTGTCTTAGAAGGACATATTTTATTGACAATAGTGTTGAGACATGGACCAGCTAGGACTCGAACCTAGGACCTTCCATATGCTGCTGGAGTGCTCTACCACTGAGCTACTGGCCCCTCTTGGACCAGTCCGTCGTCGGTCCAGGTGTGGCTTATTTCCAACACCAACACCCCCCCTTAAGCCACACCTCTCGTGTGCTTGGGGCTCCTAGCCTGGACCTGGCTCTGATACCATGTTGAGACATGGACCAGCTAGGACTCGAACCTAGGACCTTCCATACGCTGCTGGAGTGCTCTACCACTGAGCTATTGGCCCCTCTTGGATCAGTCCATCCTCGGTCCGGGTGTGGCTTATTTCCAACACCAACAAATAGCATGCCCAACCAACTTTTATACTCCACAAGAGGACTTCGGCAGAGAATTTCCTCATATCTCTACACCTTTATATCTCATCAATTGTTTGTGTGTTTCTGTACTCAAACTAAGACACAGAAAAAACCCAATGGGAGAGGAGCATCTTAAATATTAAGGCTAAAACGCAGCATTAGACTTGACATTTAATAACCTTAGTGTGCAGTGTAAAGGTAATTCCTTACGACTAAAGTTTCATTTAAGTTATAGCTAATACCACTAACATAGTTACTGAATTCCCCTGTCAAAGAACAAACGAAAGATTTAAGATACTCATGCTTTAATGAGAGAAGAGTACCATCCTAGTATCCAGAACAGAGGCTGATAATCCTAAACTAAAATCCAGAAAAAATGAAATTCAATTTCATGGATTGTGGAAAACTCATGCATTCAATCTTAAACTAGTTGTATCAAAATTGATTTCAGAATTTTTAAAATTCCAAATGTTATTCGGAGTTGAAGGATTTCTGTAAAATATTCAGGAAAACAACAAATACAATTCCCTATTTTGCACCAGTCAAATATTGGGACCTCAATTTGAGGTCATATGGTATATCAATAATCAAAAGAAAACTTGTACGTCTTGCTACAGAAGGTTGGCTAACCAAATTTTGAAACGACACCTGACAGGGGCATGCTCTCCTATTGATAACTCTGACGGGAAGAATTAAGTCACTATTTGTGACCACTTTTGAGTAAGTGTTAAAGACCATCCTAATATTACATGCTGGATGATAGATTATGGAATCATGTGTGTAATGGTTTGCATATATAAATTAAGGCCTTTGAGACCACATGGACCTTCATGATGCATGCCACTGTCATTATTTTATCACTATGTTTTCTTTGACACCAAATCCTCATTGTTTCTGACCTAACCTTCATTCTTCAGAGAACTACCGGTGAATTTGACTGGTCTAAATAACGAGGCTGTGCAATTGAAGATAAGAATATTGTCATTCTTGAATATTTTTATTTATTTTCTTGGTCTTTAGAAACTCTTTACAGCAATCAGCAGAAAGAAATACAGTAATATCTTCAAGACTGTACATCCAATGATCCAAGTATCAGCAAACAGAAAAGTTAAAAACAGTAACAGCTGTTTTAAATCTAGTAGTCTAATTGGTCTCCAATACCATGTAAATATTCCTTCTTTCTTCTAAGGTCGACCATTTTGTACATGCTGTCACATTGTCTGTCTGTTCAAACTTCAAAGATTTGACACAAATCAAAATTATTATCATGACAGAAATTTCAATTTTTTATATAAAAATGAACATAATTGTTGTCCACACTGCAGGGACTTCCTGGCATCCCCAAGATGGTTGAGGGACTTATAGAAGTCTCCAGGCTGACCCTGGGCATCCCCCCAACATCCCCAATGGGGGGGATGTCTTCTACTTCTACAAGGCATCCTGGAAACATCCCCGCTCTTTGGGGGCAATGGGAGGATGTTTCACTTCCATCTTTGTGTCCCCAGAACATCCCTGTTTCCAAAAATCTGCATTTTCATGGGGTGCGCATCACATGGAACTAAGGATTATTCATAATACCGTCTCATTTGTAGATAAGGGTTTCCTTGTACGATGTAATGTACATGGTTTCTTTTTATTGTTTGTTTGGTAACTCTTAGATTAGGGTATGGGTCCACTTATATGCAAATTTGGGGAATTTTGGACTGCATTCTTGCGTTGGGTATAAGCTTTTGATCACATTCTAAACATTTAAACCTGGTCCTTGAACGTACCCCATTAAATTTGGGTTATGCACATTGCATGCGTCTCTTGATGTTATGGGCTACCTATTGCAATGAGGGGGATTTGAACTTTTGTTGCACTTAATTATTGTTCCCCATTACCATTACACCATAGGCTCTTGGATGTATATGGTTAATTTTAAATAAAAGTTTTACATGCATTTTCATTATCTATTTCTTAAATATAATGTATAAATTTGCCTTGAAAGTTTGGGTTTTGGTCCAAGCTTAACTTCAGTTGTCATTATTCCCGATCTTTGGGAGTGATTATGCAATTTGAGATTTGGGGATTGATCATCCAGAGCAGCAGATAAATTAAAAAAGGCTGATTATAGTACTCCATATTTGTAAATGTATTTCATCAATTTTCCGTGTTTGAACTAAGAATCATTCATTGGTAATTGCAAGGGATGTGGAGAGGAGTGCATGGTTGATGATGATCTTCGAGTTGTCTTTGTAAAACACAATATTAGAGATCAATATGATGAACTCACAGTAAGTAATTTCTGTTCACTTAATATGAAAGAATTTGTTTAACTTCCGTGCAAAGCATTTGTTTCATGACGTTCTTGTTTTATATATAAGCGTAAGCATACCTGTAATGCTCTGTATTTACAGGACTTGGCTAGGTTCTACTCGATACGATCGGTCCCCATGTTCTCTTTTTTTATGGTATGAGAACCAAAACTTTTAGAAACAGTGGTCCTCACTTCATTTAGACTGTATGATTTAAGTGAGTAGAATAATATTATCTTTTATTATAATGTTTCTGTCAGGATGGCTGCAGAGTGGAGCAATTTCCAACAAGAGATAAGCACCGACTCCATAATACAGTATGTAGACTACTCGAGAACTATGTCAGGAAAAACTCCAAAAGCCAGGATCAACAACCTGCAATATAACCTTCACAGAGAGAAAAATAGAAAGATATTTCACCAATAAGATGAATTGTATTGAGATATTAGCCTTGCTTATAAAGGCAAGGGATGAACCGGTAGAGACAAATAACCGTCCAACTACCAGTAACTAAAAATTAAATGCACTAATAATTAATAACTAATAATGCCTACATAAACTTAAGCATGAGTATAGAGTAAAAACTCATTTACTCCAACACCTTGATCCAAGAAAATATTTGAAAATGGGCATGTAAATACATATAATGAGAAAAGCATACCTATCTCTCGAAACCATCTTGCACAAATCTATTATATACAAAAGGAAGTGAGCAGTTCCATCAACAAAATCAGTGCATGTGGCCAAATGTCAAAAGCAATAAATTTTAAACCTTAAGTAGAAAAATATTAAGTTACAGTCCAATATTTACTAGCATGTGAATGGAAAACAAAGTAAAGCAGTCTAAGCTCAAGTTGGCAAGTATACTAACATAGATTTGCGTCTTTTCTCTTTGGGATCAAATACTCTAGTTGGATAAAACAAAAAGTTTTCAGCAACTCATAGGAGTTGAGTTCATATCAATTCATTTTGCCATCAATAAATTGCATTTCTGTCATGACTGTACAAATTTCACGAAGATTTCATGTTATTAGCCATAATGAAATTGGTACAGTGAGAATAATTGTACCCGATGACAGGAATAAAAAAACGTAAAAAAATATACATCATCAAAGTTTTGACTTCTATTACTACATGACTGCAGATTTTTTTGTAATCCATTCTGCCAGAGTCATCCAAGGCATGACCCCAACTTCATCCCTTTTGGTTTTTGGGCCGGCTTTGCACTCATCAAGACTTAATACTCGGTGGGCTCATTCAAAACAATGTAACTTTCAGCAGACAGAGCCTTTGACTGATGTATTTTTTTAGATATATTGTATCCACTCATATTCATATCACAGGTCCTTGAAAATGTCCTGTTTGGGTATCCAATCAGATACCATATTTGTTTCTATGTCAAAGTTTACTATAGTAAGGAGCAATAGATTTGTTGTAGATGCTTGCAAAACACGACATTTCTGAATAGGAAAAATATTACTGTTTGATACTTGAATGGGCATAACCAAAAACCCCCAAATCTTACTAATGAAATTCTCTCAAAAACAATAGAAAGAGATAAAATATATTGAAAATAAACATGTGACGGACTCATTGCTATATCTATTGTGAAATTGTTGGAAAATGAGCCACAAAGATGAACCAATCACCAAGAGGGCCAATAGCTTAGTGGTAGAGCACACCAACACCAAATGGGAGGTCCTAGGTTCGACTCTTAGTTGGTCCAAAAAAAGTTTAACATAGTATTAAAGCCCAAGTTAGTAGAGCCAAGTAAAGCTAAAATCTATGAGCATCTATAGTGTGCTTGTAATGACCATCCCAGTTAACCGAGAAACATGGAACGATAGCTATTCATCTCTCAAGGGGATAATAAACCAATAATGTCCTAGTCGAGGAATAATAGTAATAAGGTGCAAATTCATTTAAGAACTTGTTGTAACCTTTTCACACATCACCCCATTGCAAATGGGGACCCCCTCTTTTTGCCGATAGATTTAGGTTCAAGCAGTCGGGCAACGGTCTAGTCTCTCTTTAGGTTAGAATGAAGTTAATAGGGATCTCAGTGCTTAGTTGATGGATGAGTCATGATGATCATTCAATTTGATCATCACAATGCGGCCTTCAGGTCAAGACACGATGTGAGTTTAACTATGAAAAGCGGTCAATTGAGATGAGGTGTTTGATGAGAAATGATCAAAATCTAGGCAATGATGAATCGTGTTGATGAAATTAATGAAATGAGGGAACATAAGGATGCCTCTCAAGCTAATTGAACTAAGGAGGAAGGATGTCTTCATGCCCTCAAAAGTCCAATCATCCTTGACATTTTGTCTTAACACCCTCGAATCCGTAACTAGGAAGGTAAATGATGATTTTCCCTTGAATCGCTAAGATCAACACTTGGAGATCAAGTGCTTGAGAGTTTTGAGATTGCCTTGGTAAATGAAGATGCAAACATTTTAGAGGCAAGTGAAGTGAGGTGATTTTAATGCTAATATTGGAGAATGTGGCTTCTACAGTGTGTCTTTGCCCCCTCAATGGTCCGGCATAATGTGTCTTTGCCCCTTCCAAAGCCCAGTCACCTTGAGCAGGATGTCCTCACCCTCCAAAATCTCCAACCACTCTTCACACTTCATGGCGACACCCTCCAAAATCTCCGACCACTCTTCACACTTCATGGCAACACCCTCCAAAATCTCTGACCACTCCTCACACTTCATGGCAACACCCTTCAAAATCTCTGACCTCACCTCCTCACACATCATGGCAGAACCCTCCAAAATCCTTCATGCCACCATTCACTTCCTGTTTGTGCCTATACAAAACCCCCTCTACAAGAGCAAGCCTTCCAGAGTGTTGAAGAAGATGATTGAAAGCGGAATCTATGCCATCCAATGTAATGAACTAATAGTTGAATGTACCAAACACTACAAAGCCAACACAAGACAAATAGTGGCACCTAATGGCAAGGTCCTAACATTCCTATCTGAAACTGTCGTCAAGGAGGCATTCAATATACCTGAACATGAAGATGTGATATACAAGAACAAGGAAGGAGCACAAACTATCTTTGATGATGATCCCGGCAAATGCTTGGGCATCATCAATAAGTATTGGTTGTACAAGACTAGGCCTACCCTTGCCAAGGTGCCTAACAGGTTTCACCGGGTTGGTTTCAAGGAAGAATTTAGTGACTTGGTCACCTTGCTCAATTGGATCATGGGAAGCCCTCAAGCCTCCTCATTTGAGAATTGGATGTTTTATTACATGGAAGCAATAATGACAGGAAGAGAGAAATTCAATTGGGCAAAGATCATAAGCAATAACATTGATTTACAGTTGAAGAGACTAGAGCGTGCACCAAATAGTTTTACATGAGCTCCTATGTTATCTACTCGTTTGCAAGAGCTTATGAATACAAAGGATTGACATATAGAGGCCCTGTTGGAAATGGACAAGGATAGATAAGAGTGTGTGAGTGCTACACACAACTGCAATTCAACAACAAGGCACATTTTCAGAGGGTAAATGATGCATTCTCCATGCACATAGTTAGAATGTTGCAAGGCGACATCCATCAAAGGCTATCCCCATAGGTGAAAGAATTAGTGAAGAAATATGGGGCTTGGTTCATTCAATATCCCAAGTTCACCTATATAAGAGTTCAAGGATGTTCTTGTCCACCATACAAGCTTTCACATTACCCTACGGACAAGATGGTACTATTAGAGCTTGTAAGATAGTTGGTCACTTATGATAAGATTCAGAAGAGGCATAAGACTAGAATTTCCTTTCCTATCTCAGTTGGACAACCAATAGAAGTGTGTCCATCCATTCAGGCAGTCGAGATGAGATTCCATCCCCTTGTTGAGTACACCTCACGAACCAGTTTTGATCCATATGGCATATGAGGAAGATCAACGGAAGCAGACATAGGCACCAACCACATATAGAAGATTATTGGATGAATGCTTGGGATGATTTTGAGATTAGAAAGGAAATGTTCTCCAAGCTGTCGATTGGCATCATCAGGATGTGTAGAGTATTATTCTCCATCCCCAATCAAGCCCAGGATGATGGAAGACACCTCCAACATTCTTTTGAGCAAGACAAAGATAAGGAGATAGAGGTTGATTGGGTCAACATTGAGGTCACTGAGTTAGACGAGTTGATGAAACCTGTCATGGCCTATACATGAAGATGGGTAGATGTCCAAACCAACAAGTTGAAGAGTCAGAATGCCCATCTTACATTTGATATGATGGGAGATTTGGATTCATCTGATGAAGAAATAGAGAGCGTAAGCATAAGCGAGAATCCCACTCATTCATCCCAACCTAAGAGTTCCAAAAGAAAGGGAAGTCACAAGGAGGGATAAAGCAGAAGAAGCATAGGACAAATGCAAGTCATCCTTCCACTAGCACCTCATCCAACCATGAAGTTACAATGAATAGGGTAACCATGAATTAAGGACAATCATCCAAGAAAGGCATGGATCAAGGCATGAATGAGTCTTTGGAATCCACAGTACAAGATAATCAAGGTGGAAGGATAGATAAAGGAAAACAACCTCAAGTACAAGATCCTCCAATAGTGCAAGAACAAGTTGCAAACAACACAGTTGCAGAGGATGTATATATAGAGATCTTGGATGAAGATGATAACGAAGAAACAACTTTTCCACTCTGTGTAGAGAGACAATTCAAGGAGTTACAGGTAGAGAAGGAGTGATCTACTATCCCAACATGGCTTAAGGAAAGAATGAATAAGGAAGTGGTAGTAGTCGAGGAAGAGATAATAGATAATTTGGATTACTTCTTGGAGAGAATTGGTTAGATAGTTGAGAAGAAGAAAGCTACCAACCTTTCCAAGATCAAAAGAGATAGTATAGGATCCCGAGTTATCCAGATAGCTACTCCAAAGGTAGATAAACTAAAAGATGAGATCATTGTCGATGATTATGACTTAGAAATATTTGAGTTAGCTCCTGCCACCACTGAATAGGTGATGGAACATTTGAATGACTCAATGAAGACAATTCAGGATAGATTAAAGATTGAATTAGAAAACAATAAGAAGTTGGAAAGAGAATTGAATTCCCTAAGGAATTATGTGCAACAACCGAGCAATTTAATAAGACAGGATGACCCTTCAAGCATGCCTCCATCATTGCTTCCACCAGATTCAGTTGATGATTTGGAAGAGATGAGGAATAACTCTCAAGTGTTGAAAAATTGGATTGATAGTTCTTTCACAAAGGCAAATGAGTTCGTGGGAGAGTTAGTACATGTATTTGATACACTTTCGGCTATCCTTGACGAGACTCAGGTTCTCATGGCTTCCAATGATGTGTTTGTTTGCATTAGAGATTTCACCATTCTGAGGTTGTAGGCATTGATGGATATTCCCAGACAAGCTTTGATGAATGCTGGAATAGTGAAGGAAGGGCAGTCATATGACTTCCACAGATGGTATAGCACACTCAGGTTGAGATGAAAAATGTTTGAAGGTATGTATAGCACAGATGCGGTTGAGTAGAGGATATGACCTAGGTGATACATGATAAGATTGTTGCGGCAATTGAAACAATACTTGGGATGGAGATGAAGAAGTAGACATAGTTGTTGACAAGATGACATAAAGAGGAAGAAGTATTTTCTTTGGGGCAATTGGGTCACTTTCAGAGAGGTAGTTGGAGGACATTTAGTCATTCATGACACTTGTAGGCAAGATCAGTGATTTGGGGCCCGAGTGGCAAAATATTTTCATCTCATCCTCAACAGAGTTAGAGTACATGGAAGATCGGTTAAAGATTAGGGTTTAGGTGGCATAATCTTGGCCACTCATTTTTATTGAGAGCACTATATAAGCTCAACTCATTTCATTTGTAGAGGATTGATTAGAAGAGATTTTGACGAATTGTTGCTTTGATGCTGCCAGAGATAATAAAATCATTGAAGTGTTGGTGACTTATAATGTTTGGAGTATTCGCATGTTTCTTCATCTTTTTTTTTTTGATCGATAAAAGGCCGAGGCCAAAGAATTTTATTAATTTAAAAAATAGATGCATTTACACCTCCATTCGGTGTGGGCACCAGTAGGAAAGAATGGAGGGAAGAAAACCTCCGGTCTAGCCCAGATCCCTCAAGGATCAGAAAAAATTAAGAATGCGATACAAAATGGAGATACAAGATCACAATGGGAATTTGTCCGAAATAATGAAGATTGTATGTAGAAATCCTCTGTGTAAAGTTGAGCAGCAGGTTGCCCATTTCTTGGGGTGATGTTGCCATTTGTGGGCGACAGTTCTTGCTATTCCTGAAACACAGGGTTAAGCATTCTCTGCTCCTTATGCTGCACAAAATCTTGAGAAAATCTCTCACCAGAATGTTAGGAAAAGGAAAACCGAACATGTCAACTTATACAACATATCATACCTGCCTGGATGGTCGCCCTGTTAGGATACACAACTCAAAATATTAGTCTCAAAAAATCTCCAGAAACATAATGCGAGAGTGATTACCCATCGGAGAGCATAAACTCAATAAATAATAACGAGGCAAATTGCATAAGTATTCCTGCAAAGAGATCGCGGGGAGCTACCATCTTAAAGAATATGGTTCTAGAGCCTTCCAGGCCCTAATTGAGTGTCATGGGAAAGCTTTAAGTGAGAATTTTTTTATCAAGTCGACCCTAATCTAATAATATGATGCTGGGGATTACTGGGAAGAGAGAGGAAAATTGACATATGCATCTGAGATTGATTTAACTTCAAACTGAGAGAACAGGCAGGAAGATAGGAAACTATATATGAATATGATAATATAGATGTGAGTTTGAACATAATCCTAATATATAATGTGAATGATGATAAATATATATATTGCAACCATGGAAGGCCTAGAAAGTTTGGAGGTGGCTGGGGCCGATCATACACAGGGAAGAGGATGACGCAAAGCATATACACAACTTAACAAGATTACGAAGCTAAGTTAAAGCAACCTAGAGGACATTATATATATATTGCGACCATGGAAGGCCTAGAAAGCCTGGAGGTGGCTGGGGCCGATCATACACAGGGAAGAGGATGACGCAAAGCATATACACATCTTAACAAGATTACGAAGCTAAGTTAAAGCAACCTAGAGACATTAAAGCCTGAAAGCTTCTTTAGAACAAAACAAGAGACAAAACATCAAGAATATAGGGAACCGAAAAGGTAAAATAGAGATGAGGATAGCTAGGTAAGTGTTAGTCCTAAAAGAAGGCAATATCTACATAAATAATAATACCTATATATCCATGATCACATATATCCGGGAGCGAGATATGCCAGTACGTTTATATACCTATGCTCATTAATGTAAGGTATTGCCTCCTTCTAGTCTTAAAGCTTATCCTAGCAGAGCGGCGATGAACTTCAAAAAAGACTCATCGAAGGCAGTAATTCCATCGACAAAAGATATTGAGGAAAGCGGAGATGGTTTTCATCGACGTGAAAAGGTCTTCGAGGAGATAATACCATCGGTGTAACATAAAAATGACTCACCAAAAGGAATGTTCTCATCGAAAGAATAATGTCGATCCGACAAAAGGAAGCTACATCGATAAAAGATATTGATGAGGAAATAAGTTTTGAGGAAGCTAAAAGGCATGCCTCCGATACGCATGGTTTCACCGATGCGACTTATCAGTGGAAGATGATAAGGGAGGATAAAGAAAGGCTTCGGTGAGACAATAGATCCATTCACCGACAGGGCATGATAATTTCAATGGAAGAATTGTTTAGGTGGAAAAAATAAAGGTCACCGAAGCCTGAGGTTTCTTCGACATAAAAACCCAATGGATAACAGATAGGTATCGGTGAGGAAACAACCATAGTGACCGAATACAGTATTTCGATGAAAGAAGGATTATCTGTGGAGTTAAATTATAAAAGCCACCTATTGTTAAAATCATTTTCATTAATACCATGGCAGCCCACAAGTCATCAAGTTGGTGTAATAGCATCTTATTAAGATATCCGGGTTCAAATAATATCGATGAGACCCAACGATGTCTCATCGATATAGGAGGGCCATTGAAGAAAGGAAGCGCCGATGAACTTCAGAAAAGACTCATCGAAGACAGTAATTCCATTGGCAAAAGATATCGAGGAAAGCGGAGATGGTTTTCATCGATGGGAAAAGGTCTTCGAGGAGATAATACCATCGGTGTAACATAAAAAGGACTCACCGAAAGGAATGTTCTCATCGAAAGAATAATGTCGATCAGATAGAGGAAACTACATCGATAAAAGATATCGATGAGGAAATAGGTTTTGAGGAAGCTAAAAGGCATGCCTCCGATACACATGGATTCACCGATGCGACTTTATCGGTGGAAGATGATAAGGGATGATAAAGAAAGGCTTTGGTGAGACAATAGATCCAATCACTGATAGGGCATGATGATTTCGATGGAAGAAGTGTTTTGGTGGAAAAAATAAAGGAGGTCACCGAAGCTCGCGGTTTCTTTGACATAAAAACCCAATGGATATTAGATAGGTATCGGTGAGGAAACAACCATAGTGACCAAATACAGTATTTCGATGAAAGAAGGATTATCTGTGGAGTTAAATTATAAAAGCCCCCTATTGTTAAAAGAAATCATCATTTCATTAATACCATGGTAGCCCACAAGTCATCAAGCGCGTGTAATAGCATCCTATTAAGATATCCGGTTTCAAATAATATCGATGAGACCCAACGATGTCTCATCGATATAGAAGGGCCATCGAAGAAAGGAAGCGCCGATGAACTTTAGAAAAGACTCATCGAAGACAGTAATTCCATCGACAAAAGATATCGAGGAAAGCGGAGATGGTTTTCATTGACGGGAAAAGGTCTTCGAGGAGATAATACCATCGGTGTAACATAAAAGGACTCACCGAAAGGAATATTCTCATCGAAAGAATAATGTCGATTAGACAAAATGAAGCTACATCGATAAGAGATATCGATGAGGAAATAGGTTTCGAGGAAGCTAAAAGGCATGCCTTTGATACGCATGGTTTCACCGATGCGACTTTATCGGTGGAAGATGTTAAGGGAGGATAAAGAAAGGCTTCGGTGAGACAATAGATCCAATCACCGACAGGGCATCATGATTTCAATGGAAGAAGTGTTTCGGTGGAAAAAATAAAGGAGGTCACCGAAGCCCGCGGTTTCTTCGACATAAAAACCCAATGGATATTAGATAGGTATCGGTGAGGAAACAACCATAGTGACCGAATACAGTGTTTTGATGAAAGAAGGATTATCTGTGGAGTTAAATTATAAAAGCCCCCTATTGTTAAAAGAAATCATCATTTTCATTAATACCATGGTAGCCCACAAGTCATCAAGCGGGTGTAATAGCATCCTATTAAGATATCCAGGTTCAAATAATATCGATGAGACCCAACGATGTCTCATTGATATAGAAGGGCCATCGAAGAAAGGAAGCACCGATGAACTTCATAAAAGACTCATCGAAGACAGTAATTCCATCGACAAAAGATATCGAGGAAAGCGGAGATGGTTTTCATCGACAGGAAAAGGTCTTCGAGGAGATAATACCATCGGTGTAACATAAAAAGGACTCACCGAAAGGAATGTTCTCATCAAAAGAATAATGTCGATCAGACAAAAGGAAGCTACATCGATAAAAGATATCGATGCGGAAATAGGTTTCGAGGAAGCTAAAAGGCATGCCTCCGATACGCATGGTTTCACCGATGCAACTTTATCGGTGGAAGATGATAAGGGATGATAAAGAAAGGCTTCAGTGAGACAATAGATCCATTCACCGACAAGGCATGATGATTTCGATGGAAAAAATAAAGGAGGTCACCGAAGCCCGCGGTTTCTTCGACATAAAACCCAATGGATATCAGATAGGTATCGGTGAGGAAACAACCATAGTGACCGAATACAATATTTCGATGAAAGAAGGATACATGCGTTGAGAGTGCTTATCTATCCCAAATAATTCATGAAAGGGTCTTGGGCCGCAAGAATGTGAGATAAAACCTACATATATGTATATATATGTGTGTGTGTGTGTCGATGAGAGGATGAAATGAGGATGGATGACTGAATCAAGGTGAGGGTCTGATAATGAAAGTTCCTAGATAAGTATATGAAGGAGAGGAATAAAATCTATGATTGAGATTTGTGTTTTAATGATTATATCCGACCATGGATTGAGCCTAACTACCTGAGTTAAAGTTTGGGAGAATAGATATATGGGCATATTTAAACTGAATGTTTGTCTGAGTATCTATATGTAAATACAGGGGGAAGGAAGAGGAATAAATAAGGGGGTTAAAACAGAGTCTGGGCAAGAGAAACAAAAGGGGATGAAAGGAGAAACATGCTAACGACCACTTAGGACATGAAAACAAAGGAGGGGGTTGCCTTAAGGTGGCACAGACCAGAGATTGATGCCATCGGCTCCCAAGTTGGCCAACTCATCCGCTCTTTTATTGCCCTCCCTATAAATATCATTGACTGTGAACCTATCAAAATCTCTGCATAAGTCAAGAGCTTTTGACAACAAAGTATTTAGTCTCCAATTAGGCATACTACCTTTCCTTAGAGCATTGACAATTATAGCCGAATCTCCTTCAATTTCCAAGTTCTTAACTCTTAGTTTCCTACATAACTGCAGACCCTCCACCAGGGCCATAAGTTCCGCCCAATTGTTGGTGTTGATGCTAACTGGAGAGGCAAGGGTTGCTAGTTCCTTGCCTTCCTAATTATGAACAACACATCCTATCCCTGCTTGCCCTGGGTTGCCACGGGATGCCCCATCAAAGTTTAGCTTCACCCAACCTTCGCCTGGGGGCTGCCATCTGCATGCATCCCTTGATCGAAGACTTGCAATAGGACCATCCCCTACAAAGGGAGGAAAGGATAAGCCTTCCCAACGTTTAATCATCTTTTCATCCCAATAAGTGATAGAGGCATTCTTCAAAGTGCCTGATGACAGTCGGTTGTTCATGAGCTCAGTGATAGCTGACTCTATCCTATCAATGATTCTGGGAACCTCTAGTTTTTCATTCTTAAAGAGACATCTATTTCTCTCCTTCCATAGTTCCCACATAATGGAAGAAGGAAGAGATGTCCATAAACCTTCAAAGAGACAGCCACGCCTGAGGAGAGGCCATGCCTTGAGCATTCCAAAGATGGTGTGGGGGAAGGCCGCAGACCAATCAAGTTTGTTGGTGAACTAGATCCAACATTTGTGAGCAAAGGGATAGTTAAGGAGGATATGATTGGTGTCTTCCTCATCTACCTTGCAAAGAGGACATCTACTAGGGCCCTCATACCCCATTCTTCTAAATTTGTCCGCAGTTAGGAGCTTGTTCTGAACCGCAAGCCAGGAGAAGATACCTGCCTTAGGCAGACAATATTTATCCCAACAAAGTTTCAAGGGAAGCTCAGTCATAGGTCTTAAAAATGATTTGGAGATGAGAGAGTACCCATCCTTGGAGTTGTATTCTCCTCTTAGGGAGCCATCCCAGACGAGCTTGTCCTAATTCTGACCTAAGGAAATGTTCCTTGATTTAAGAATTGCCATAAGTTTCTGTTTATCCCTTACCGGGATATCCTCATCTTCCTTCTCGATCCACTGCCAACCAGCCCCATCCTCTGAAGGGGAGATATAGTTGTTTAACAGGGGTCCTCTATGAGATTCAAGAAGGATACGAGTAGCACCAAAGTCATGGATATTATCAATAGCCTTATATCCACCCCATGAATCCGACCAGAAAAGAGCTTTATCCCCGAGCCCCAGGTTCCAAGTAAGTCTATCAGAGATAATCCTCCTGCGTTCTAACATAAAATTCCATACGCAGGACCCTCTGGGAGGGTTGGTTTCTCTGAAGATTTGGATAGGATTCCCTCCATTAAGGTATTTGTGGTGCAACAAGCGAGCCCATTTGAGGTGGGGGGTTCTGAACATCCTCCAGACCAACTTGGCACCCAAGGCTTTGCCTTGATCATGAAGGTTTTTAATGCCAATTCCACCTTCTTCTTTAGGTTTGCATATCTTGTCCCAGGATATGAGTGATATTTTATGATTGTCATTAGCACCTTGCCAAAAGAAAGTCTTGAGATGCTTGTTGAGCTCTGCAAGTTTAGAAGAAGATAAATGTTGACAGGAGAGCTGGTAAATGGGCATAGCTGACAAGACCGATCTAACCAAGGTTGGTCTACCTGTAGATGAGAGCCATTTTCCTTTCCAAGTGTTAATCCTAGACTTGATTTTATCCACCAAGTTGTCCCATAATTTTGAGGGTCTTCTACCCTTGTCAAGGGGAATGCCTAGGTATTTGCAAGGAAGAGTTCCTTCACTAATCTCTAGGACATTGCTGATCACTTTTCCTAAGGAGGGGTCTCTGTTGAACAAAAAAACTGCAGACTTGGCCAGATTCACCTCTTGACCCGAGGCTAGCATATAGGAATTAAGGATGCCTTTGAAGGCGCTCGCTTCCCATACACTTCCCTGCCCAAAAAGCATCGTGTCGTCGACAAATTGCTGGTGGGTAAAGGGAGGGAGGCCGCTAGTAATGGGGATACCTTGGATCCCACCTTCCTCTTTGGCCTTAGAGATGGATCTACCTAGGGCTTCAGCCATGATGATGAAGAGGAAGGGGGACATAGGATCTCCTTGCCTGAGCCCTCTTGAGCTGCTGAAGAAACCTTCCGAGGAACCATTAACCAAGACCGAGAATTTGGGGGTGGATATACATTCAAAGATTAGGTTGATCCAGGGTTTGGAAAATCCAAAGGTTTCCAAGCATTTGCATAGGAAGCGCCAATCAACTTTGTCATAAGCTTTGCTTATGTCTAATTTGATTAGCATACTTGGGGCCCTGTTGAGCTAGACCGAATGAATGGCCTCTTGGGCTATAATAACCCCATCATAGATTGATTTATCTGCTACGAAGCCAGTTTGTTCTTCACTAATGATAATGGGGAGAAGATTCAGGAGTCTAGCTGCTAGGGTTTTGGTTAAGAGTTTGTATAGAGTGTTGCAAAGGGCTATTGGTCTGAAGTCATTAAAGCTTTCAGGATTCTCTTTTTTGGGGATGAGAGCTAAGAAGGTATTGTTGATTTCTTTGAGAATCTTACCAGAGTTCCTAATACCTTCTAAAGCGTTCGTGATCTCTGTCCCCATAAAACCCCAACATTTTTGGAAAAAGCTAGTGGGGAAGCCATCCGGGCCCAGGGCCTTGTCAGGATTCATCTTCATAAGGACATATTTAACCTCCTCGTCAAAGAATTTCTTTGACATGATTTTGTTGTGGTCATCATTAATGAGTTTTGGAAGATTCTTGATAATATTGAGTTGGCCTCTGAGGTTGGAGCCTTCAATATTGTTTAAGATTTTATCGAAAAACCTTGCTGCCTCGAAGGCAACATCATCCGGTTCAGACAGGATGGAACCCTGACAATTCTTAATTTTAGAAATTCGATTGACCCATCGCCTCTGCTTAGTACTATTGTGGAAAAACTTAGTATTTTGGTCCCCATCACTCAACCAAGTCTCCCTCGATTTTTGTTTCCAAAAGATCTCTTCATTTGAGAGTGTCTTTTCATACTCAGAGAGTAGAGCCTTTTCTTTGAGGAAGAGATGTTCATCCATCCCCTTCTCAAGAACCTCAATGTTAACATTCTTAAGATCATTTTCTATTAGGAGTTTTTTATCGAAAATATTTCCAAAATTAGTCATGTTCCATTCTAAGAGCTTCCTTTTGATAAGCTTTAACTTGCTTGTGATAATAAACATCTTCGAACCAGAGAAAATAGAGCTTCTCCACCAGTTCTCAATTACGTTTAAAAAGTTATCATCTTTGAACCACATGCTCTCAAATTTGAAGGGACATTTTTTAGGGGAGTGGTCAGATGATAAGATTAGTTGGAGTGGGAAATGGTCAGATCCTGCTAAAGGGAGGAGTTCTGCATTCAGGGGCAAGTTAAGCTCTGAGAGCCCTCCATGGATAAAGAACCTATCTAGTTTCTCAGCAATGTTATAGAAACCAAGCCTTCTGTTGTTCCAGGTGAAGGCATTATCTGTCGTTTGGATTTCCAACAGGGAGTTCCTATTGATCCAATGATTGAAATCTACAGCCGCTGGAGGAAGTTTGTTGCTACCTCCTCTTTTGTCTGCTATCTTAGTGATAGCATTTAAATCTCCCCCAATGATGCATACATCATTTGGGAAACTTCTGAGGAAAGACTCCAGTTCCACCCACACCCTAGCCTTATCCCTATTTTAGATAGGACTGTAAACGTTAATCAATTTGAATCTTAGGTTATTTTTATAACTTACTACTTCCCCTCCCATCCAATTTTGCTTAATCTCTAAAGGTGTAAACGAGATGAATCTAGAGTCCCAAATGATGGCTAAGCCCCCTGAGGCCCCTGAAGCAGGGAAGTGCTTTAGCTGTCTAACGCCTAGTTTTTTTCTCAAAAAAGGCTATCTCAAAGGAGTTCATTTTGGTTTCTTGGATTAACATTATATCTAGTTTAGAATCAGAGATGCAGCACTTTAAGATGCACTATTTGTTAGGGGCATTCAGCCCCTAACATTCCATGTTGTGATTTTCATGGCTCTCTGGGGAGGAACTTCCCCTCCCTTGCACTAAAAAGAGTAGATATTTTAGCCTGACCCTTGGCATCTCCATCCTTTGATCTTAGTTCAGCAAGGGATCTCCTACCTCTTCTCTTACTGTGTTTAGCACAGTCAGGAGAGTCTTTGCTTCTGTCAGAGCTGAGAATGCCTAGAGTATTTGGGTTATCGTTTTCTAAGTTATCTAATGCTATAAATAGATCATTTGTTTCTATGTCGACTCTGGCAATATCCATTAGATTTTTGACATAGAAATCCCTTTGTCTTTCAAGTTCCTCATCATCACAAATTTCATCAACCAATTGATCCATGAGGTCGTTTACTACTTCTTCCCCTACAAATTTGGCAATGATATTAACTTCCCTAGCAACTCGATCACTCTCATATTCTGCAATTGAATCTGAAACAACCATCACAGATGGAGGATGGACCTTTGACCCCTCAAAGGTCTCAATTCTTGAGACTTGAGAGATTGGTTGACCCTGCACAGGTGTCATTCCTAGATTTAGGGGAGGCCTATCCCTCTCTGATTGCTCAGAGGAGGAGGTGGGTTCTATTAAAGGGGAAGACCTCAAAGGACTTAGCCTCTTTGGTGGGATGAGAGAGCTAGATGATGGCAAATTATTCAGTCCGGGCTGCTCTTTCTGAGGAAGCACCTCACTGATTTCACCTTCTTCCAGATCTCGATCCCAAAGTGATGAGTCAACTATAGGTGGATTAATAGTTGGCAATGGAGGAAGAGGTGGGCGAGATATCATAATAGGGGAGCTGTGAGGACATAAGTCCGTGGTGAGATGATTAGGGTTGATATTAAACTTATAGCCTTCGAAGGTAAAACCCCCTCCTGCCATAAATCTAAATGGGGTGCCATTAGATTTGAGGATTGATTCGGAGAAAGGTTTCTCAAAGGGGATATTCCTCGGCGTAGAATCTTCAAAAGAGCCATTATAAAAGGGTAATTCTAGGGTTAAACATAAATGGTCGCATTTCACTGTTATGGGCTCTAAAGATTTCATGTTAATATTCATGTTAACAATCAAAAGCTGGTTAAAGAAGCTTAGGGCTGATTTTTTAACTTCTACAAATTTGCCTATTTTGTTACCTATTATTCTTAAGAACTCATTATTTCGCAATTCTACAGGGAATTTATCAAGTGAAATTGCTCTGTTAACCATGCAGGAATTAAGTTGAGATGGAAGAAAGAGGGGTTGCCATTCCCAGCAATCAAACCCTAGACCTTTGAATGTTAATATGTCCCCGTTTTAGCAAAGAATTTCTCAAACTCTTATTACCACATTCAATAGCTAAGAAATTATCAGGAAGGATATCAATTTTTACCTGGTTATTGAGAGAAGCCGACACCGAATTAACAATTTGATTAGACGGGATCCCCCAACCTTTCCACCGAGCAAAGAGCATTCGGTCATTGCAATGCATTTGATACCTGATCTTAGTATGGGTGTCAATTTCAATGACAAACCCATTACGATTAGCTGCATGATTTGAAGGTGAATTCGGCTTAGGATGCTTAGCCTCCTTTAAATTGTGATTATTCATGAAAGAGTGATGGCTCGGGGATACCAATTTCTTTGAAAATTTACCCAAGGACCTCCGTGGAGGAAAGATATGGCGAGTAGAGAAAATCTTTGACTGGTTAGGTTTTACAAAACCCTCCTCCTGGCAATGATTGGGATTCTGCTTGAGGTAGTTTGGTTGCCCTAATGCTCTGTTGTTTCTGCGGGTCACCAAATGCCAATCCCGATCCCAACCCTTGCAAAGAGGAGGGGGAGCCCTAACCGTATCAGCCAGAAAATATTTAGTTTTTGCAAAGAAGGCTTCTTGATAATGGGTCCATGATATAACCTTGCTAGGTTCCTCAGTCCCAGAGATACTAGCCAAAACAACGAACCGATCTACAGAGCCTCTGTAAATTCCTTGTTGCGGGTAAGAATGCTCGAAAAAGGGTGTTGATGCAATGCATCGATTTTTCGCTCGCAGAGACATTTTTTCATGATAGATTTTATTATGGTTTCTTCATCCTTTTTAAGGAGAAAACTTAAAAACAAAAAAAATTATAGAATAGATTTACTTAAGTGTTTTAGATGAATGGAAGATCTTTGTGCATGATTGATGGTGAAATTTTCATGTTCATACTACTAGTATTTTGTTGATAGTGAAGTACCTTGCGTGGTCAACTGAACTCCTTCATCAAAGCTTAACTTCGATTGCTATTTGCTCATAGATATGCATCTCATTGATGGTGTCTATGTCATTGTTGGTCATTTGAATATAATATGCTTACCTTAGAAGATCGCACTAGCTTTGTGGAGTTGTTCCTTGTATGTCAAAGCAAAGCCTATTTGAATTTCCCTAGAAGTTGTCCATCGTTCTTGCATTCCTAGCTTTAGTTTAGCATTCCTTAACCCTTAATCTTTGGACTTTTTTTCGATCAATCATTAGTAGTACTAAGGAACCTCATTGCATATCATTTGAAAGACTAGACTCATAAAGCATTCCTTATGATCAAGAGATTCATCTCCTAAGAACAATTATGTAAGTCCCCTTGGAAAAACAACAAACACATCAACAATTGAAGCTATCCACACATCAACAATTGAAGCTATCCACACATCAAGACCTAATATATATAGACCTTGAAGTCATTTCAAGTGATCCTTCCATTCAGTATTTGAGAAGATTTTGTTCAAGAGAGGATAGAGTATTCAATACTTTATTTTGTGTTCGAGTGTCATAAAATGCACATCAACAGAACCCATTCAACCAAGAAGTTAGTAAGTGATATGATAAAATAAATTAATAAACAATATCATTATATTAGTTAAGTAATTCCACATTGAAGACTTAATTGACTCTTTCCAAGAGGGGGTGCGACGAAGGAATGGAGGTGATTAATGAATGAAATTGATTCACATCGAGGGGTCTGACTGATAAAGGATACCATTCAATAAAGTATTAAAGGAGAAAGTTGGGGAAGTGTTTGAGGGCAAAGGAGAATTAATTTAATACATTTGGATCAGTCTAATAGAGTGCTTAGTGGAGCCATTGAATAACCAAATAAGGGGGTCTATTACCCACTAATGGCATGTCAATAGATGCATAAGCCTATAATACATTAATCGGGAACAACGCAAAATATATAACATGCATATAAGGAAAGTAGTAAGGAAAAGTTATCAGTTATAAGAATCCATATTTGTTCATACACAAGGAGATCCAATGTTGTTCAAAAAACATGATCATAAAGAAGACACTTAGCAACAATGGACAAGACCACAATAAGATTCAAAAGTTCTAAAAGAAATCCTTATATCACATCCAACATAGTGGTTAATCTTTAGTTGAAGTCTTGTACATTAGTTGGTCTTTGTGAAGCAAAATCAAAACTTCTTGACACCGAGTCGGATTTCATATGAGACTTCTCATTCATATCATAATACAAATGAAGTAATAGTAATCTTGGGTACCACTATAGGTACAATCTAACATATTTCCACTATAAGTGTGTTGATCAGAGATAAGGATCTACTTCATTTCACATACCAACAGGTCTATTACTAATCCAAATGTAGGATTATAAATGTATTGAAACTAATGAGAGTCATTGCATTAGAAATTTTGAAAGAATCCAACAAATCAGTAATCATTATCAGACTTACATAGAGATCATATCAGACTTTCTCCTAGTGGTAGATATCTTACATTGCATTAGTGGTCATTCTTATGTGCATAAGGGAAGTATTGTCCTATTAATGCATTTGTCTAAGTTTTCTCACTGATAAGTATTTTTGCTAATCTAGCTAGGGAGATTAATTCCGATTGCCTAAAGGATTGTAGAACTCTTATGTGTCAATCTCTCTATTTATGAGCAAGTTCTTAGAAATTGTAATCACAATTGACCTTGGTACAAAATAATCTATTCAATTATAGATGAAATCCTAAGAAGAGCCACAAGGGACATTACAGTGGCTCAAGGGGAGTTGTTGATAAATGAACCACATTTGAACTGAAGATGGACCGATCACCAAGAAGGCTGGCAGCTTAGTGGTAGAGTATCCTGGTAGCAAATGAGAGACCCTAAGTTTGAGTCCTAGCTGGTCCATGAAAAGTTTAACATAAATAACATTTGATAAGTTTTAAATGAAATCATTAAAGAATACATGGAAAGTTAAAAGGTATATTCTTATATGAAGGAAAAGTGAGTTGTCTCAAGAATGTTGATGTTGCCAAAACATGCACATTCATACTTAGTGACAAGAATGCTCTAGCAATGTTTTCATGAAGAATTAATGAAATCCTGTTCTCATCATCCTTGTTTTTAAGGTATGCAAAGGTGATATTGTTAGCATGATTTTGGTTTTTCAGGAGATAGGTGATTCTTACTGCAATTAGGTGCAGTCTTCAAGTTACTAGATTTTCTCATCCACAACCACCAATGCATATTCCTTGTTGAGATTGTACTTGGACAACTTTGTAGCTAATCAATGTAGGTGTGTGATTGTAGAGAAATTTGAGAAGCATTCTTTGTAATTGTTGGAAGAAAACAAGCCATAATTCAAACCAAAAATGGGTCTGTGTTAAGAGCACCTTAGCATAGTTATAGAAAGGTCCTAGGTTTGAGTAGTAGCTTGTCCATGGAAAAGTAACAATAAATGCTTATAAATCTTGATATAGTTTCATGATTGCATATACTTCCACTTTGAATGCCCATTGACAAAATATATGGTATATATTTTTTCCACATGGGCTGCTTATGTACTAACAACCACAACTAAATCTAGCCTAGACAAGCAACCATGCAAACAACATTGAAATCTCTCATCTTTAAAATATGTCTTTTTACCATTATGTATTTAGATGTGAATTATCAAGTGAAATGTATCTTTGAAATACTAAATTTCATACATATTAATAGAAGTCTTTTTTCAAAATTTGTTTCTTAATTTTTGTAAAATGCATTTTAAATTTCTATTTTCATCCACTTATAATTATGAAAAATGAATATATAAGCAACTTATATATTTGACAACTTTCTTCCATGGTATGAAGCCATTGGTAATGACATGTTGGCTTGCACCATATGGCATTACAAACTTAATTTCATATGGCTTGGGCCTTATAAAATTGCTGAACAACAATATTGAAATTTGCTGGACATACAATCAATGGGCACTATTTGAACTTTTTGATGAGTGCAAATTTTGTTTGTTTTTATTATATAAGAAGAGGAAAGGACCCCTAACCTTCACAGAGCATAAGGAAGTTCAACATAAAGCAAAACAATATTTGAATAAAGGTTGGACGCTAGGCCAAACAACACAACTAAGAAGTAGAGAACAACAGAACAACAAAACACAGTAGAGAAAAACTAGCAAAGAACTCCAGTCCAAGGTCAAGGAATCTAGAGTCTCCTCCCAATCAGTAGCTCCCATATACAGGTTCTTATTCTCCATGTGATGACCCTACGGTATCACGAGATGTAAAAACACTTGCAAGGTTAAAAGTATTGTAAAAGGATTAATTAAAACAAAGAGAATGTTATTTAAAATTAATATTTCAATGGAAAAAAGTATTTAAATATATATTCTTGATATATCATATATATTATAATTAATGAAATGTATACATTTAAAAAGAAGGGAAATTATACTTTTTGAAATATGATTAATATTTAATATATTGATATATTGAAAGAATAACACATGAAATGCATTTCATATTTAATACATTAAAAGGAAATAATATATTACATGAAAAACATATTACATAATTAAAAGTAATATTGTATTATTTTGTGACATTTATATTTTATTAAAATATTAAACTAAAAGCATCCCAGACGGCTGGGGCTACCTCCGCACAAAGTGGTACGTAGGTAACCGCAGCCTAGGCTATGGTTACCTCCGCACCCCTTCATATGGAAGGGGCCCGTGAGGGAGCACAACCCCTCACAGGTTATAAAGGAGAGTGGCACGGGAAAGGGAAGGGAGGAGCACGACAGGGAAATAGGGAGGAAGGTCAACGGATAGAGAGGTAAGAGCCTTGTCCCGTATTGATAGAGGTAAAATATACAAAGGTGATTTTATTTATTATTATAAATATTAATAAGTAGGGTTAAGGGTAGAGGCACATTAGTAGTAATTAGTATTAATTAATGGACAATGGATATGGGTAAATTCAGTGGTAATCTTATTTATGATTATAAATATTAATAAATAAGATGAAGGGTAGAGGCACATTAACAGTAATTAGTATTAATTAATGGACAATGGATATAGGTAAATTCAGTGGTAAGTCATGTTCATAATTGACCGGTAGGAATTTATTTACATTATAAAGTGTAGTTATAAGATAGGAAAAGAAAAGGTAATCTTGTAAATCAAATACACATAAGTTGCATACCAAGAGGGATTAATGAATACAAGGTATTTTTAGTAACATATCGTAGATATGGAAGATGAAAAGTCATGTTAATATATATATCTATGAATTAATTAGATAATGCAATAAGGGTTTATTTTACATAAAAAATATATATATATTCATGAACAAAATGTTATGGAATTACAAGGCTTGGTTGGTTCAAACTCAACCAAGAAGGGAAGGATCGAGTCCACCCCCTTTGAGGACTTGGATGATGAAGGCATCGTCCAGGACAAGGAAAGGCAAGGGTCTTCCTTGGCTGGCTTGGGTATAAGAGGTTATACTCAAGACAGGACTCAAAGGTCAGGTCGATCCCTTCTGAGGACTTGGATGATGAAGGCATCACCCAAGGCAAGGAAAGGCAAGGGTCATCCTTGGAGGGCTTGGGTGTAAGAGGTTACACGCAAGACAAGAATCGAATTCATCTTCGATTTCCTGGAGGGCTTGGAACCAAGGGGTTCCAAGAAGGCGAGCCTCACAAGCTGCCTAAGGTCATACATCGTATGACATCTGTATCCTTTTTATGAAATAATAATTATGATTATGTTAATTGAGCATTGAAGTTAGATTGTAATTTGGATTACTTAACTATGTATATATATGTTTGTTGTATTCTAACAATCTGTTTTGCAGGTTAATGATCTCTAACTAGTAGGGACATTACAGTGGTATTAGAGCATAATCTTGCCATCCTGTGGGGAAACGTTCCTCGTTTATGATCACATATCGGAGGAAGAAAGGAGCAAAAGCAATGGCTGATCAACTAGCCAAATAGTTCCAAACATTCATGGAGCAAACCAACGAGAAATTCGAAAGAATGAGCCAGTTAATCCTCCAAAGTACCAACAACAACAATAGAGATATGTCAAACCCTAGAAGAGAGACACACTCTAATCACGCTGACAACGAACGATCACCTCAGAGTTCTAGGCAAACAATTCCCGAATTTCTCCCTAGGGAAGAACATGTGAGGGAGGAGGAGGAACTGACCATACTTGGGGAGGAGGAAATCGCCCAAATTTACGCTAGGTTGGAACCAGAAGTTCAGAGGGTGGTGTCCTTCAGGGATTTTTGTGAGTCCAAAACTAATGAGGGTAGAAGGAAGAAACCAATGTGTAACGACCTCAAAGCTAAAATTAACAAAATGTCCCTACCCTGTTTTGATGGGGCAGGGAAGGATGTGGCCCAAGCTTGGGTACAAAAATTAGACACCTACCTATCATACAACCCAATGACCGAAGGAGATGTTATAAAATTTGCCATATTACATTTAATCGGCAATGCCCATAATTGGTGGCATAACGGTCTCATTACCCTAGGACACAAAAACGTCTCTACCTGTAATGAGTTTACCCAAAGGCTTATCAACCGATTCGACCAGAAAGATTCTGAATGGTACTTCCAAGAGATAACACACCTTAAGCAAGTGGGGACCATTGAAGATTATGTAGACCGATTCCAAAACTTGTTAGTAATGGTCCTCGACCTATCCTAGAAAAGGCTTACCTACATGTTCTTAGAAGGGTTGAAGGAACCCATTAATAATTTTGTTAAACCCCTAAAACCACAAAATTTGGGAGAAGCCATTAAGAAAACCAGGATGGTCAAATTTAATGTCCCCAAGAATACTTCAACCAAAACCCCACACAGGAACGAGGGACCCCAGAGAGACCGCCGGGAGAAACCTTGCCACTTGTGCAAAAAACCTTGGAGCTTTAATCACCAATGCAAGGAAAGAGACGAGCTCATGGAGAGAGGGTTATGTTTCAAATGCAAGGCCCCATGGGTGAGAGGCCATGATTGTAAAAGAGGACAGCTAAACAACACAGAAGAAATACAAGAAGAGGAAAGACCTTATAAAAGAACCAGACTTGAAAACAATACACCTAGTACTTTGGCAGTAATCACTCAAGGAAGTGAGAATAGATGTTTCAGAATCAAAGGAACTATCAAGGGGCATAAAGTGATCGCATTAGTGGACACCGGGGCCTCCCATGACTTCATTAGCAAACATTTAGCAGCAAAGAGATGATTAAAGACTCAAGAATTTGAAGGATTTAAAGTGATCATGGGCAACGAAGTCCTGGACAAGTGCACTCAAATTATACCTCAATTGGAAGTCACCTTGGGAGGACATACCATTACAAGGAACTTCTTTGTGGTCAACCTAGAGAATGACATCATTTTGGGAATGCCATGGATAAATTCATTAGGAAAATTTACCATGGATAGTCCAAACCGAGAGATATGCTTCCAGTATGAAGGAAGGGAGATAACATTGAAGGGGGTTCCTGACGGCTCTCCAAAAATAGTATCATGCAACAAAATGGAGAAAATCCTTCGACACGATCAAGGAGAGTGGGTCGCCCAATGTATGATCTTGGACAAATCTCCAACTGAGGGCCAAGACATTCAAAGGGATATACAACCTATCCTTAGAAGATACAAAAAGGTCTTCGAGGACATTCCCCTGGGGTTACCCCCAAAAAGGGGATTTGAGCATTCCATTGAATTAGAGGAAGGAGCAAAACCTGTCATTACCACTCCTTACCGCCACCCACACAAGTTCAAAGAGGAGATTGAAAAAACCATAAAGGAATTATTAGAAATGGGACACATCCAACCAAGCAACAACCCTTTTGCTTCATCAGTAGTATTGGTTAAGAAGAAAGACAGAACTATGAGAATGTGCATAGATTACCGAGCCTTGAATAAAAAGACTATAAAAAATAGGTACCCTATCCCAAGGATTGATGAGCTAATGGATGAACTCCATGGAGCAAAATACTTCTCTAAAATCGATCTCAGGTCAGGATATCATCAGATTAGAATGAGAGAAGAGGATGTTCCCAAAACAGCATTCAGATGTCACTATGGATATTTCAAATTTTTGGTCATGTCGTTTGGTCTCACCAATGCTCCAGCCACCTTTCAGTCTTGTATGAATCATACGTTCAGGCAACAGTTGAGGAAATTTCTTCTAATATTCTTTGATGACATACTCATTTACAACAAAACATGGGAAGAACACCTCCTGCACATCGAAGAAGTATTAAACATCTTGGAGTCTAAATCATTATATGCTAAAGCCTCCAAATGTGAATTTGGGATGAAAGAAATCATTTACCTGGGACACAAAATTAGTGAAGCAGGAGTAAGTGTAGATGAAGAGAAGATCAAAGCCATCAAGGAATAGCTCATCCCTAGAACCTTAACGCAGTTAAGGGGATTTGTGGGACTATGCAGCTACTATAGATGCTTTGTAAAAGGGTTCTTCAAAATTGCAGCACCCCTTACAGATCTAACAAAGAAAGGGGCTTTTGCATGGAATGACCAGGCCCAATAGGCCTTTGAACAACTCAAAATCACCATGAGCACTTGTCCAGTATTAGCCATTCCCGACTTCTCTATACCGTTTGAACTACAATGTGATGCATCGGGGGAGGGAATTGGGGCCGTACTAATGCAAAAAAAACACCCCATATCTTTTGAGAGTCGTAAACTTACCGTAGCAAAAAAACTCTATTCTATCTATGACAAAGAAATGCTAGCCATAATGCACACCTTGGCCAAGTTTCGCCAATACCTTGTCTGTGGAAGATTTGGTGTGAAAATTGATCATAACAGTCTACGCTTCTTCCTGAGCCAGAAGGACCTTAATGATAGACAACAAAAATGGGTGAGCAAAATACAAGCCTACGACTTTGATATAGAATATGTGAAAGGGGTAAATAACGGGGCAGCGGATGCACTATCCCGACGGGTTCACCTCAACGTCATCACCAGTATCTCAAAGGACTGGAAGGAAGAAATCCTTAATGAATATAACCAAGATCCACAAACAAAGGAAATCTTGGCGGGAAATCTTCCAAATGAAGATTTTAAAGTTAAAGGAAGTCTCATCTTATACAAAGGAAGAATATACTTGAGTCCTCAGACCAGATTCAAAGGCAAGATTCTCAAAGAATTTCATGATAACCCCCTAGCAGGGCACCCGGGGTACTACAAAACCTATAAACAAGTTAGGGAATGATATGCATGGAAAGACCAGAAAAAGGATATCCAAAAATATGTAGAAGAGTGCCTAACATGTCAGCACAATAAAACTGAACTCACTCATCCCGCTGGATTACTTCAGCCACTGCCTATTCCTAATCAAAAGTGGGAGAGTATTTCTATGGATTTCATTACGGGGTTGCCAAGGACACAAGGGAAGGACAACATTTTTGTAGTGGTAGACAGACTCACGAAATATGCCCATTTTCTTGCAGTCTCCACGGAATACAAGGCCTACCAAATAGCAGATCTATTCTTTAAAGAAATTTTCAGACTCCACGGACTCCCTCTAAATATTGTCAGTGATAGAGACAACAAATTTATTAGCCAATTTTGGCAGGAACTCTTCAGAATGGCAGGAACAAACTTGACCCCTAGTACCAGTTACCATCCGCAAACCGATGGGCAAACTGAAATAGTAAACAAATGGATAGAGGGTTACCTAAGGAACTATGTTACATGGCAACAGACTGCTTGGGTTAAGTGGTTACACTTAGGAGAACATTGATACAACACGACACACCACATGTCAATAAAGATGAGCCCCTTCCAGGCCTTGTACGGTTATGAAGCCACGGGCTTTGGGGAGCTCATAACCCAAGAGAGAAAAGTACCAAAAGCACAAGACTTTATGCAGCAAAGTCGAGACATCATGAAAACCTTGAAGGAGAATTTACATCAAGCTCAAAACCAACAAAAGATCTATGCTGACAAGAAATGTATAGAACGATCATTTGAGATCGGAGATCTAGTGTTTCTAAGATTGCAACCCTATAAGCAAACATCCCTCAAAAAGAATGGAACTGAAAAATTGAAACCTCGGTTCTATGGACCCTACAAGGTAATCCGGAGGATTGGAGAAGTAGCTTACGAGATTGAGCTTCCCAAGGACAGTAAAATACATAATGTGCTCCACGTTTCCCGACTTAAGAAAGCTCTTGGACAACACATGGTTCCTTGCAACGAACTACCCCCTCTAGATGATGAAGGGAAACTCACATTGTACCTCGAGATCATTCTAGATACACGGACAAGAGAACTCAGGAACCGAACCATTACCGAACACCTGATAAAATGGAGGAATCTCCCAGATGAGGATGCCACTTGGGAAAGGGAGGAAGATCTAAAGATGCTTGAGGACAAGCAAAATTGAGATGGAGGGACTGTGATGACCCTACGGTATCACGAGATGTAAAAACACTTGCAAGGTTAAAAGTATTGTAAAAGGATTAATTAAAACAAAGAGAATGCTATTTAAAATTAACATTTCAATGGAAAAAAGTATTTAAATATATATTCTTTATATATCATATATATTATAATTAATGAAATGTATACATTTAAAAAGAAGGGAAATTATACTTTTTGAAATATGATTAATATTTAATATATTGATATATTGAAAGAATAACACATGAAATGCATTTCATATTTAATACATTAAAAGGAAATAATATATTACATGAAAAACATATTACATAATTAAAAGTAATATTGTATTATTTTGTGACATTTATATTTTATTAAAATATTAAACTAAAAGCATCCCAGACGGCTGGGGCTACCTCTGCACAAAGTGGTGCGTAGGTAACCGCAGCCTAGGCTACGGTTACCTCCGCACCCCTTCATACGGAAGGGGCTCGTGAGGGAACACAACCCCTCACAGGTTATAAAGGAGAGTGGCACGGGAAAGGGAAGGGAGGAGCACGACAAGGAAATAGGGAGGAAGGTCAACGGACAGAGAGGTAAGAGCCTTGTCCTGTATTGATAGAGGTAAAATATACGAAGGTGATTTTATTTATTATTATAAATATTAATAAGTAGGGTTAAGGGTAGAGGCACATTAGTAGTAATTAGTATTAATTAATGGACAATGGATATGGGTAAATTCAGTGGTAATCTTATTTATGATTATAAATATTAATAAATAAGATTAAGGGTAGAGGCACATTAACAATAATTAGTATTAATTAATGGACAATGGATATAGGTAAATTCAGTGGTAAGTCATGTTCATAATTGATTGGTAGGAATTTATTTACATTATAAAGTGTAGTTATAAGATAGGAAAAGAAAAGGTAATCTTGTAAATCAAATACACATAAGTTACATACCAAGAGGGATTAATGAATACAAGATATTTTTAGTAACATATCGGAGATATGGAAGATGAAAAGTCATGTTAATATATATATATATATATCTATGAATTAATTAGATAATGCAATAAGGGTTTATTTTACATAAAAAAAAAAAAATATTCATGAACAAAATGTTATGGAATTACAAGGCTTGGTTGGTTCAAACTCAACCAAGAAGGGAAGGATCGAGTCCACCCCCTTTGAGGACTTGGATGATGAAGGCATCGTCCAAGACAAGGAAAGGCAAGGGTCTTCCTTGGCTGACTTGGGTATAAGAGGTTATACTCAAGACAGGACTCAAAGGTCAGGCTGATCCCTTCTGAGGACTTGGATGATGAAGGCATCACCCAAGGCAAGGAAAGGCAAAGGTCTTCCTTGGAGGGCTTGGGTGTAAGAGGTTACACCCAAGACATAAATCGAATTCATCTTCGATTTCCTGGAGGGCTTGGAACCAAGGGGTTCCAAGAAGGCGAGCCTCACAAGCCGCCTAAGGTCATACATCGTATGACATCTGTATCCTTTTTATGAAATAATAATTATGATTATGTTAATTGAGCATTGAAGTTAGATTGTAATTTGGATTACTTAACTATGTATATATATGTTTGTTGTATTCTAACAATATGTTTTGCAGGTTAATGATCTCTAACTAGTAGGGACATTACACTCCACAATCTCCTCCCACTTCTTATTCCTCTTGTCCAACTTCGATTGAACAAACAACCATATAGACAACAACTTTCACTGTAAGCTCATCCACAACTTTAACCAACTGATTCATAGCACTCTCCAATCTTATAACTCTATGTTGGTAGAGTTTTAAAGTATTATAAATGTTATTCTACTTTCTCTTATAGTTTGGGCAATCAACATAATCTTTCTAGATTCTCTCCAATTTCTGAACTTTGACCTATAAATCAATCTCCGTGTAATAAGTTTGCAAAGGGTCATCTTCACAAGCAAGATTATCATATTTTTTCATTTATTTCCTCTTCCTCATGAGAAAGACTGTAAGTGACATTAGAAATCTAATGATCATCCTCACCACAACTACGGTTGTCCTTTTGAGCAACATCATAAGACATCATGTAAGAGGGGGAAAGTGATAGAGAATCATCCACATCATTGTTCAGATAGTGAGAAATATAGTCACCAGAATAATCTTCTTTACTAGAGTCGGGCATGGCATAGGTGTCCTCTTCATCATCTTTCTTAGTGATATTTTGTTCAATGAGATAATCAACACTAGCAAAAATTTTAGCTAGTCTCATTGACCTTATTTTCCGAGACGAAGCAATCTTCTCCTCCCTGGTGTTCTCCTTGGTATTTCTCATGCTTTTTTGTTGGTTTGTGTATTTGGTCTTGTTTATTATTGTAGATCTGTTATATGAATGATTATGCAAAGTGAGAGTTAGAAACATGATTGTAAGGATTTATTTTGGCTATCATCTTTCACAAATGCAAATAAGTTCACCATATGCTTAAAATTTACAATTCACAAGATATATTAATTTTCTTTTTAGCTCTATTTTATTATTAAGTGTTTTTCTTCCTGCCACCATTTCTCTATTTTCCCATTTCTCTTTCTTCGTACCATGCATGTTGAACATCCTCCCAAATGTTTAAATCTTTGTAATTTAAGAAACTAGATCACTTGGGTGTTGCATTCTTAAGCTCCATTTCCACTTATTGTATCAATAGTGTTTTTGGTGCAAAATTTGTCCAAAGAGGTTGTTGGTGTTGATGTGAAACTTTTTATCCCTCATTTTCTTAAGTTTGCATCATAAGTTGCTCTGTTGGCATGTTGTTTTTGAATATTAAGTGATTAAAAATTAAATTTTTAAAATTTCATGTGTATGCTTTTATTTAATGTGACAATGAATTTATGGGTATTTGATTCATTGTGAAAAAAATTTGTCTAACCTTTGGTTCATCACATGACAAATTGTTTGGAATAGTTAATTTGTTGATTGATCAAATTGTGGTTCACCTTGTTTCTTTAATCTAAAATCGCATGCATAGTAAGTTCGGGCTTATATAGTGATGGCAACAAGGAAATGCTTATTCTTGGATTTGAATAACTTGGTGAGAAATCTTCTTATTGAGTATGACAAGATCTTTTTAATGCAACTTGGTGAGTAAAGGTATAAATATGTCAACTAATCCCACAATGAAGCCTTGATACACTAGGGACTGTTAATGCTTATGTTGCAAAGGGTGAATTGTTATTCTACAAATTGTTCTTTTTAGGCTCAATTGTTATAGTAATTACATACATCCCTTTTTGTAGGGTATTTGGTTTTTTAAATATGTATGAAAGAAAAAAATACACTTTTTTTTCAGTTGGTTTGAAAAATGATATCAAAATATTGGTTGTAGAACACAATACATGCCAACACCCAAAATGAGATTTTATTGGATTCTAGGCACTCCAATTGTAACTATAGTATAGATAGACATTTCCATGGATTTTATTGAAGGGTTGCCTAAGTCATGCGGTGAATCAATTGTTTTAGTGGTAGTTGATCGCCTTTGCAAGTATGACCACTTCTAGTCATTGGCCCTTTCCTATAAAGTTCTTCCTACATCACCATGAGCCCACCTTTGTTAGTAACTTTTGACAAAAAACTATTCAAGCTATATGGAGCACAATTGAACAAGAGATTGACATATCACCCATAAAGTGACAATTAGACAAAGATGGTTAATAAATGTTTGGAGACTTATTTACATTGTTTGCTTCAATACACCATACTCAAAGGGCTAAATGGGTGCCATTTATATAATGGTGGAACAACACTTTGTATCATTCTTCCACCAAAATGGCACCCATATTAAATTGTGTATGGCCAACCTTTAATATCCCTTGTTTCCTAGTTGCTAAGGTATATGATATTGATTTAACTCTTGACAATTGAGAGTATCTTCTCTAGACTTTGAAGGACAACTTGGTCGTAGATCCATATTGTATGAAATGATAAGAATATCAACATTGTTGTGAGCACAAATTCAACAAAGGAGACTTGGTCTTTCTACATTTTCAGCTATATAAACAAATATCTCTCAAACTTATTGGTAGACAAAAGTTAACACCAAACTTCTATGGACTCTTTTAGATATTGCAATGGGTGAGCAAAGTGGCCTACAAGTTAGATCTCCCTCTATCCTGTAAAATAAACCATGTTCTTCATGTCTCAAGTCTAAAAAAGGTTTTACGAAAATACATTAACATTCAATCAACACTTCCTAAGTTGGATGACAAAGCAAATATCATCATTGTGCAAGTATTTATTTCGGTCCTATGATCACACTATCTTTTTAACTCCACCACCAACATATTTTAGTCTTGTAGCGAGAATTGCAACGAGAACATGTCACTTGAGAACCTTTTCACTAGCTTGAACAACAATTTTCATATTTCAAGCATTAAGGACACGACTTTCCAAAAGGGGGGCATTTTAGGACCCTTATGTCCTAATCTTTTTACTATTTTGAGCATTCTAGTGTTATAGTTTCATTATTTAGATATATTATATTATGCTAATTTATCTCACGTGTATCATATGAAACTAGAATAATGCAAAGAATTCATATTTAAGTGGATTTCTTTCACATTTATTGTATCTCATATTTCACTCTTTGTGGGGCCATTACATTGATGTTGTAATAAGAAGACAATCATCTTGTAATTATATTTTGTACTAAATCTTTGCTCTCTATCTATTTGTTTAAGTATATATAAACATTGTCTCATTTTTATATATTTTTGTTTGATAATATTTTGTAGATTAGATCTTAACAACTAATCATTGCATCTTTCTTTGAAAGATGAGATTTATAAAAAAATAATTTGTGCATGAAAATTTTGTGGTTGATAATCTATTATTAACTAACTAATTAAACATTTTCAAATTTCCAAACATAGTTCTTTGTAGTACTTCCTAGTTTCAGCTCATGACCTAGAATCAAGGTAGCATTTTTGTACACGTGGATGGTAGTGATATTGTTTAATTGCAATGTTGATCATTTAATTTTGATGTGGTCATGTAGTGTTGTAAATTGTAACCCCTTACAATTTCACATTCCTCTTTGGACCCTTGCTTTCACGTGCCCTTTTCTAAGTCATTTTAAGCTTATTTGGGGTTCTATCATAATTTAAATTTTAAAGCACTTTATCCAACACTTAAATGTCATCAATCCTAATATAAATATCAGATTTAATATTAGGGCCCTATTATCTCGCTTCCTTGAAAATCAGGGCCTATTTTGTTGGGACTATGTGGCTTAGCCCCATAGTCTTAAGCTTTTTGGCAATTGTTTTGGGAAAATAATGTGTTGGTCTCAATATTACTAGATCTAGCCCCTACATTGGGATATGACCGTTGTAAGTTGACAAAAATGCAAAAATACCTTGAAAACCCTATATACGACATCACTCTTATTTCATTCCTTTATCTCATCTTATCTTTTCAATTCAAGAGCAAATATTCTTCTATCGAGAGTAGATCTGAGTACAAGGAGCATCAAGCTACAATATGCCATCTTCAATTATGTTTACATGATGGAAGTTGTAATGATTTAACATGGATTTATCTAAAGAGCATTGCATCATCAATCAAAGCTATAATCATTTCATTTTAGCACTTTAATTCAACATTTCATTTCAAATTTAGCCTTTGCCTTGCAAGGGTAAGATCTTTTTCTAATCATTGTTGCTATAGTGGAGGTTATCACCTACCTAGGGTTTGACTTAGGCAAGCCCCTATATAGCCCAACACAACTTTCCTCTTCTTTTGTTCATTTGTAGGCTTAGGAACAAGTCCCAAGAAAATTATGAAGATACATGAGCATTTTGTAGACCGAGACAGAGCTTACTAGAGAAAAAACAACAAAAAATACCTAGACTATGGGGCTAAGTGCCATAATCCTCCTAGTTTGACCTGGAATTTGGAGGGAATGCAATTTGAAGATTTCTACGTCTAGGTCTAACACTTGTTTGAACCTGGACACCTATTAGGACTAGGACATGAAGCTCCAATGGCCAACCATTATGAGCCTTGATTTCAAACTCAACTTCCTCTTTGTATCCCCTTTCCAGTTATGCACATTTCAGTCGAGTCTCAGTTCTGCATTTGTTTGTTTATGTTGATTATTGTTGCATCATTCAACCTATTTTTTGCATTTTTAATCTCTAATCATATCCAATCAATCAAATCAAAAGGAAACAATCAACTATCAAATGCCTCTCCCAAGGATTTGAAGTTGGGCCTATTTGGTTTTTCTCCAATTGATATGTTTGGAATTGGGTTTGATTCCTAATTTGCATGTTTAGGTTGTTGAATCCAATTTTCTACATATATTTTAGTGAACCCGACATGCCTTACATTTGCATATTTTTTTATTTTCATTTTCAAATTTGGCTTGTATACTCGACATATGCTAAGGACCTATTGGAGGTCTAGGATTTAGGTTCTTGCCCAATGCATGTTGAGTCAAAAGGAAGGAGAAAAAATGACTATCTGATGTGAAATCCTATAATGCCTATAAGGATGACCTTGTCGCCATTTTGGGTTTAGGCTAAATTGTTTGATCTTTTGGGTGGGATGCATATAAAACTAGGAAAACATTTCAATTGTAATGATCTAGTTTATCTCATTTTATCTTCTAGACACTTTGTGTTCAAGAATTTTTCTAAGGACAAAAACCCATATGAGACTATGGTCAGTAGATGACAGTTCCCATTGGTCAGTAAACCCATAGGAGACCATGGTCAGTAAATATCCAAGTTAGAATTTGTGAGAATCAATATGCTAAGTTAATATCCAATTAGATTTACTATCTATTGATATTACTATAAGGGATTCCCACTTGGTTTAGAAAAGCCTAAAGTGTAGAGAGAATTAAATTCCTTGTTTATTTGCCAACTACTTGAATTAATTAATCCTAAGATATGACTAATCTCTAGAGAAATTTAGGGAATTACTTAGAGTAATCAACACTTAACTAGGAAGATTTCACTCTAAATCTCACAATAAAGTATTGCTTCACCTTATTTTATTTTGACATATGAACAAAATATCTAAAACCAAATGGCTCCTTTACAAGTGTGACTAGCTTCCATATACTCATCTTCGATAGTGGAAAAAGAAACCACAACATATCAATTACTCATTCAACTAATTTCACCACCAAATAAAGTAAATACATAAGCATTGATGGTTCATCTTCTATTAACATCACTTGCCCACTTGGAATCCACATAACCAAACATATTAAGGGGATTGATTGTCTCCTACCAAATTACCATGATAACACAAGGAATACTATGAAGTACCTATCAAATATCTAATGGCTTTTTAAAATGCATCCCAACGAACTCTACCAATATTAGACATATATCTGGTAAGAACTACCATTGCTTGGGTAATATCTGGTCTAGTGTAGATGATAAAATACATCAAACTTTCAACTACACCCTGGTAAGGAGCTCTACTCATAGCTTACATTTTTTATGGTGATGTTGGAGAATGATGAGTAGATAACTTTGTTCCAACTATAAGTGGAATACACAATGGTTTACAATCTTGCATATTAAACCTCTATAAAATTTAATTGACATACTTACTATGGCCAAGCTATAGTTTTCGTTCACTATCTTCTTATTTCCATATTAAGAATGTGTTTAGTTGCACCAAATTATTTCATTTCAAATTTAGCTACAAGCTGAGACTTTAGTTCTTAAATCATTCATGTCCCTTTAACAATAAATAACATATCGTCAACAAAATGCAATAAATATGAAATGATCACCATTAGATTTATATTTAATAGAGCGATGATTTAGAATTCTCAAATCTAAAACTCAATGCATATGTATCAAAATTTTTATACCGCATGGCAATGTTGGACAATGATGAGTAGATAACTTTGTTCCAACTATAAGTGGAATACACAATGGTTTACAATCTTGTATATTAAACTCTTTAAAATTTAATTGACATACTTGTTCTAGCCAAGTTGTAATTTAGGTTCTCTCCCTCCTTATTTCCATATTTAGAATGTGTTTAGTTGCAACAATATATTTCATTTCAAATTTAGTTACAAGTCAAGACTTCAGTTCTTAAATCATTCATATCCCTTTACTAATAAATAACATATCATCAACAAATAATGCAATAAATATGAAACGATCGCCATTTGATTTATTTTTAATAGATCGATATGCTTTAGAATTTTCAAATCTAAAACTCAACACATATGTATCAAAATTTTAATTACCACATCTTATGACTTTGATTGAAGCCATACAAATATTTCTTCAATTTACATGTAAATATCTTCCTCCAAGCCACCATGGATCAAAGTCATTTTCATATCCATTTTCTCAACCTCTAGATCATAAGCAACACAATAGAAAGTAAGAGTCTAAAGGATGACATTTTTGTAATAGGAAAAATATATCATCATAATCAACACCCTCAACCTAAGAGTAACTTTTTGCAACTAATCATGATTTGTACTTCTCAATTTCTCCATATGAACCGATCTTTTTTTGAACAAGCATTTGCAATCAACATGTTTTCATCCTTCAAGAAACTATACTAGATCACATGTATCATTTTTTTTCAAAGTTACCATTTCTTCATCCATAACAATCTCTCAAGATTTTGCACCATTCATACCTAATGCCTCTTCTACATGTCTAGGTTCATCCATGTTAATATTCAAAGCAAAAATAGATATCCTATCATTAAGTGAACACCTTTTCAATGACTCTCTATACCTTATAGATCTTTGAAGAAGTTGACATGGAGGTTCTTCCTTCTCTTTTGAAGATTCAAAGCTATATGATCTCTCCATAGATTCTTGTCTATCTAGGGGCCTCAATTCAATTTTCTCAAGTGTAGAAGGAATTTGAATCACAAATCTTTGTTCACTTTGTTCTGGATGCAATGTAATAGAAGAAGGCTTAGTTTCTCTTAAAATCACACTAATGCTATATATTACCTTTTGTGCAAAAAGATCCCAAAGCTTGTATCCTTTCACACCATAATTAATATCCAATGATACATTCCACATCCTTGTTCTCTAAATATTTTAACTTCTCCTTTGGCACAAGTACATGTCTTAGAACCAAAAACTCTAATATGTTTCAGTGACACGTTGTTAGTCATGATATATAAATTCTTTTGCTTCAAATTGTGAACAAATGGTTGAAAAAATTGATTCACTTGTTAGATAGGTGATTCCGATCACAAATCATATGATCACCAATCTATAATGTAATTTCAAACCTCAATCTTTTGCTACTCTTCCACTATTATTCATTATTATTGGTTGTAAAACCTTACCTTCTTGTTTTGCACATTTTAACCATTAGAATGCACATCAATTTCAACTACACATGGTTTTTTTACACAAGCTCTTCCCATTGTGCTATAACTATAGGAATGCCTCTCAATGTAACTAGCATGCCTATAACTCGAGAAATCTATGTAGAATACATTGAGAGATATCATTCTTGAGGTTCTTAATTTATGTTCTTTTAGTTATTTAATTTAATTTGAATTCAGGACTAATTGAATGTTAAACTTAAACCTAACAATAACCCTAACCCTAACCTCAACTCTAACCCTACCCATAGTCTTAATTGAACTAGAACATTAAACATAAACCTATCTGATCCCTAACCCTAAAATCCTAACCTTAAATGATCTCTAACCTTAACTCTAATTAAACCTTAATACTAACTCTAATCCAAAATGAATCATAAAAAAAAATGTAACCCTAAGATTATAGTTTAATTAAAGTGACAATTAACTATTAAATTCAAAACTAAATCAATTAATTATAAAATACATCAAATTAAATAGTCCTTAATAAAAAATTTACAATATTTACACAAAACTAAAATTCAAAGTAAATGAATTAGTAAATATATTATACACTTCAAAAAATATTTTTGAAAATTCTAATTGAATGAAAGAGTGGATCTATTAATACAACATCATCCTAAATTTAAAAGCTTTGAGCTCAAATTGAAAGCATTCCATGAAAATTTTCTATTCAATTAATCATAAAGAAAGTTCTACAAGATATTTAAAGCCATTCAATTAATCATAAAGAAAGTTCTACAAGATATTTAAAGCCATTCAATTAATCATAAAGAAAGTTCTACAAGATATTTAAAGCCACTCATCTTTCTTTGGGTATTTGTGACATGCATAATAACTAACAAATGTTTAATCCCAAAAATTACATATTAAATTAAAGGCAATTTTTTTATGGATTAATCAAAGGCCCCTTCAATATAACTCTCTCTCTCTCTCTCTCTCTCTCTCTCTCTCTCTCTCTCTCTCTCTCTCTCTCCAAGATGCATTTTTGGTTGTAAATAAATTGTCAACAAACTAATATCAAGATCTTCGTTGCCTATGGTTTCACTCCATTTCGTTTTCCTTAAAAAAATGACATCATTTCTTGTCAAGCATACGAGTTACAAAATGGGTCATGTATTATTTTCAAAACAAGGTATTTTCTTTTCTATTTATTTTATTTTATTTTATTTTTCACAGTAGAAAATCAATTGGATAATAAACATAGGTGGTATTGGGCTTATGCTTGATTGGAACCAAATAAAGTTGTTGCTAATGTCTCATCAAATTGTTTTAGTTTCATTTTGTGATGATGGTGTTTCAACTACTTCAACCAAAGAATCACCTAGCAAGAAAAAGGACAAGGAAATACTTGTGTAGGAAAGAGCCTCACTTAATTTTGATATATAAGTAACCATCATTATATAAGACGAAAATACAATTAATTCTACAAAATATAAGTTTTCTTACAAATTTATAATATGCACAAAGTATAAAGAAATTGATTCTAAAACATATATGAATTTTTGCAACTCATAAAGTGTTTTCTTCACACATGTTCATATTTTAAAAAGAAATACATTGTGAATGATTGTAAGGCCAGGTTCCTTAACCTTTTTCTCACATCCTAGCACCTTATAGGTGTAGGTGTAAGAATGCATCAAAGCATACCAAAAAATAAAGTCTAGAAGATAGTATAATTGCAAGTGTTGTGGTAACATGCATGCATTACATTGATGCATAGAAAAGGTACACAAGCTATTTGAAGGGAGATGCCAACACGGAAGCCAATGCAAGGGTTGTAAAAGATAGTATTGCATATTATAAAGAATAATATCTATTATTAAATATTCCAAGAGTTGTAATGACCTATGCATGATTAGAATGACATACCCAATAGAGGTTGTGCATCTTAGAGCTACATGCTAATATAAAAGATTGCAAAGACCTATGTCCAAACAAGTTAAAAGGATATACACAAAATGGATTTAGAAAATTTAAACAAATGCAAACATCAAATGTAAAACAAGATTTCACATTCTCGTTACATTGTTTAAAATAGGAACATGTAAATGGAGACAAGACACACCAACCATTTGACAAAATGCTTGTAAGAAATGTGTCACATGGCATGTACTAATTACACAGTAAACACAAAATGTATATGTTAAAAAGGCTCCATAGAACTTCAAACAAATGCATTTACTTTGACCTTAAAAATCTCTAGATCTCCCCCTACAAGTGACCATCATCATTATGTCATTCCTAATGAAACCTTTGGCACTAATTGTTGAAAAGATTTTCCCAATTCACTCCTCAACATATATCTTTCATGTGATATCTACATCTACATGTAGCGAATAAGTTAGTGGAAAAAGAAATGAAAGATTGCAAGGAGAATTGCAGTTGGTAGAGAAGGAAGCAACAACATAGAAACTTTGCCTATAAGCATGGAGAGAGTAGGTGCCTTTTCTTCCTCTATGACCCTCACTGAAACTACACTTATCACACATGTGAGATAGAAAGGATGAATTTCAATCATTAAAAAAAATGCTTTACCTTGTTATGTCATGTTTGTATAATAAATATATTTCAAGAGTTTTTTCTTTGCTTAACTTCCACCAACATTAACATCGCTATGGTGAGTATAGAAAGAATTATTCCTATTCTAATCCTTTCTATCAAGGTTATGTTTTGGCTTCTCAAGCTCAAACAAATTTCTGTCGAGGATCCCTACCTCCCCCAAGAAATCAATAGATGGCGTATGGGCACGAAAGATTCGACCCAAGAACAACTATGCAGGGTGGTTGCTTTTGGGAATTATAGCGGGGATAAACTTGCTAGCCCTTTATAATAGTAGTAATTAATTCGACCGTACTATTTTCTTAGCCACGAGACAAAAATACTTTTGTTGCTTCTACTTGTGGACAAGTGGTTGAAAAACTTGGTTCATTTGTTAGACATGTCATTGAGATCACACAATTGTATTGCATATGATTACCAATTTATAATGTAATTTCAAACCTCAAACTCTATAGTATGTTACTCTTGGCTATAATACCTTATCTTCTTAAATCAAAACCTCCTAATAAAATCACTTACTATCGTCAATAAAACAAGAACATAGATATGATAATCCATCCACACAACAACCCACTACATGTTTCAAACCAACCTTATCAACTTGGAATCATATCCTTGTCAACTTATAATTTTTAAAACAAATTATATGTTTTATAAACTATTTAATTTTAGAGGTAAATGTCAAACATATTTAATTTTAGAGGTAAATGTCAAAACAAATGAAAGAGTAAACGAATTATACAGCGAAGTATAAAACTTGGGCTTAGACATGGCTTTATAACTTAGAAACTACAGCTGTTCTATATTTAAGAAAAGATTCAAAATTATTTATGATACTAATTTAAAAATTACATGGACTCACCAGAGCTTTAAAACGTCAAGTCGTATGCGGCCAGCGTTGGACCATGCTGCAACAAACTGAGATACTGTTAAGCAAATAGCTAGAGATGATGTAAAGCAGCTGCAGCAGCAATGAAACCACTTCAGTCATTTAGATTCATGAAAAATCTTCTTATACAAGATCAACTAAACGAGGCCTTAAGCATTTTGCACACCAAAGACCAGCTAGTAAGCTCTTCCGTGCATGGACTTCTTTAGCTGACCTGTACTAATGAGAAAGCCTTGGCAGGAGCCAAATTGGTCCATGCCCACATGATACAAACTGGATTCATGAATTTGGGTAACAGGCTTGTAACCATGTATGCCAAATGTGGGTGTCTGGTGGAGGGGTATAAGGTCCTGATCGAATTAGGTGAGTCAGATGTGGTCTCGTGGACTGTTATGATTTCTGCCTATGCAAGGATTGGGTGTGCTCAGGAAGCCCTGGCATTGTTTATCCGAATGCGAAAACAAGGCATTAAACCTGACCACTTCACTTTTGCCAGTGTTCTTCCCGCCTGTGTGAGCTTGGACAGGCTAAAGGAGGTACATGGAGATGTACTTAGATATGGGTTTCAGTCTGATGTGTTCGTGGGGAGTGCCCTTGTAACTATGTATGCTAAATGCGGGAGAGTAGAAGATGCATGCAATTTGTTTGACGGAATGCCTGAACGAAACGTTGTCTCATGGAATGCAATGATTGCCGGATATTCGCAGAACGGGTTTATGGATGAAGCCCTGAAGCTGTTCCAGAAAATGCCCGAGAAAAATGTAGTTTCGTGGAATTCAATGATCGCAGGTTATGCACAGATTGGGAAGGTAAGTCAAGGATTTATCCAAGCAACCAACAGGATCATCACAAAGAAAATAAACACTCACATAAAAATGATCTTAATATTCATCCATAACTTTGAAGTTGTTGCAGAAAATGACCGAGAAGAGTGTCGTTGAGTGGAATTCGGACGGTGAGAATTTACACAAACAATTCCCCATAAAGAATATTTCTAGGGGATAAAATTCATCCACAACTTTCAGGTTGTTTGAACAATGCCTTGAAAAATATGGTTTTGTGGATTTCCATGCATGTTATGCAGTAAATGGGCAGATAAGGTAAGAATTCATCCAAACAATCTACAAGATTAAACACAATGAAGTAAATCACAAAGAAAATAAATAGACCTAAAAACAATTTCTAGAGACGAAATAAGTTTCAAATTGTTTTGGGAGATGCCTGAGAAAAATATGATTTCATGGATTTCAGTGAATGCAAACTGTGCATAGACTGGGCAGGCAAGGTAAGAATTTACCCAAGCAGCCGATAAAGATTAAACATAATAACGTAAATCACAAAGAAATTAACACATCATCGAAAAAGATTTAATGGAAAAATTCATTCATAACTTTCAAGCTGTTTCGAAAAAATGACTGATAAAAATAGCACTTGGTGGGATTTCCTGGTTACAGGTTATGCACAAAATAAGAAGGCAGGGCAATTTTTTTCCCTTGTAAACATCAAATTCAATTACAATAGAGTAAATCACAAAAAATATAAGCACAAACCTAAAAATGATTTCAAGAGACGAAATTTGTCCATATTATTTCTAGTTGAGAAAAAGGCATTGTGAATCCTCTTTCAACCAGTGTTCTAAGGCTCCTACTATCCATAACGAAGAACTTGGCTTCTGATGTGACCAATATTTTCTAAAACATCTCTTAAGATGAGAATAAGGCATGGCCATCGAAGACCGAATCTGTCTGAGCCCAAGGATAATAACTTGGTTATGAACTCGAAACTCACATCCTCTAACTTTATTTAGAATATTTTCAGCCACTAGCAATGGAAGTTGAAGATAACTGTTTTAAAGCACTCGCATTCTGTACACCACTTAATCTGTAGATCTGATCTCTTTAACACTCAACATGATTTGCATACTCATCTTCTCCTGATATCACAATCTCTTTTGGCATATCCGCATGCCTTATGTAGCTTTCACCTTGTATGTCTCCAAGTTTTGACAGAATTCATACATAACATCGACTTCCTTAAATGTCAATTTACACCATAACATTTAAATCTGACTACATTATCTGCTCAGTCAATGAAATTTCAAAGGAGTTACATCCTTTGGTTTCTATTAATTGTTTAAACTGTCTTTTGCCCTCTATCTTTGCCCTCCGTTTCTATGTTTGTTCTCTATTCTTATGGTTATCATGTTTTTTGACGCTCTATTTTGTGTTTCTACAAAGTACGGATTCTAAACCTATAGTGCTCTAATTTATTGTTTCCCGAATTAGCAGATCAATGAGGCCTTGAAGCTCTTCAAGCAAATGGGCAAGCAAAATGTGGTTTCATGGAATACGATGATTGCTGGATACGCACAGAATGGCTTTATTGACAAGGCTGTAGACTTTTTTTGGCAGATGCCTGACCGAAACGAGGTTTCCTGGACAGCAATTATTGCGGGTTCTGCTCAAAATGGGTATGCTGAGGAAGCCGTGAAGTTTTACCGAGAAATGGAACTAAGAGGTATGAAGCCAACTTACATAACATTTGTGAGTGTTCTGTCAGCATGTGCAGATCTGGCAGCTCTTGAACAAGGAATGCAAATCCATCAGGAAATAGTTAGGAGTGGAGTGGAGTCTATTGTCACTGTGGGCAATGCTCTTTTAGACATGTATGCAAAATGTGGGAGCATAGAGAATGCAAAAGATCTGTTTGATAGAATGCCTCAACATGATGTGATCTCATGGAATACAATGATTACTGGATATGCCATGAATGGCAGTGGCAAGGAAGCCCTCAACCTGTTTGAACAAATGCTCTGCATGGGCATTATACCAGATCATGTGACCTTCGTTGGTGTTTTGTCTGCATGTTGCCATATTGGCCAAGTGGACATGGGCTGGCGATACTTCCATTCAATGAGTCAAGATTATCACATCAACCCATCAATTGAGCACTATACCTGTGTTGTTGACCTTCTTGGACGTGCAGGGCTCATGAGTGAGGCATACAACTTGATTTGCAAGATGCCAACAAAACCTGGACTAAGTGTGTGGCGGTGTTTACTTGGTGCCTGTAGTAGCCATAACAATAAAAAGCTAGGAGAACTTGTGGCCGACCACCTTTTTGAGCTGAATCCCGAGTCCGACTCACCTTATGTGCTGATGTCAAATATCTGTGCTGCAGCTGGCCAGTGGAGTAACATAGAAGTGCTGCGGAAAAGAATGAAAGACAGAGGTGTAACAAAGAAACCTGGGTGCAGTTGGATTGAGGTTGATAAACAGTTGCATGCTTTCCTTGTTGGAGACAAATCACAGCCACAAACAGACGAGATTATGGGCAATTGGAGATATTGTCTAGGCAGATGAGATCTACAGCGTATGTGTCTGAAACAAGGTCGATACTGAATGATACGGAGGATGAGCAGAAGGAACAAATTCTTCATGAGTACAGCAAGAAGCCGGCTCTTGCTTTCAGGCTTAAAACTTCATAAATACAACCGCTGGGATTACTATTTGGATCATCAAAAATCTGAGTGAGTTGTGATTCCCTCTTTGCCATTTAGGCTATTTTCAAGAGTTTTGAACAAGAATTTGTTTTGAGAGATGCCATTCATTTCTATCATTTTAAGAATGTGAAGTGTACTTTGGGGATTACTGGTGAAGCAGAGCTGCTAAACGAATTTGTTTGTCAAGATATCTTGCAAAATTGCACGCTTCAGTGCTTGGGCATGTATCTTTAATTCATTTATTGTGTATTATTCTTTTGATGCTTTGCAGCGTTGCAGGTCTAACTTTTATTACTTAAGCATGCGTTGCACTTGTATGTGATAGACACACTGGTAGTGCATGGCATCCTCATAGAGATGGAGCAGGATGCTTGTCGGTCATAAAATACTTAATGAAGGATATTTCCAATGTGAGTTGATGGGGTTCTACCCTTACATTGTTTTAACCAGCATATCTTCTCTTGTATTGTGTCTACATTTGACTGCATGAATGCATTCTGCAGAGGTACCATTAGATTATTGGTTGTTTGACAATCTTGTTTAACTTGTATTATGCTCGACTATGTTCAGATGTTTCTTTTTGTGTTTAGAATAATACAAGGCTCGAAAGTTGGGAAGAATTATATCATTTGTCGTCCCATATTCATTTACATAAATGTATAGAATCTGAACTGACTTTCTAAAACGATACAAACCTAGTGGAATCTTCTAATGGCTACACTTGTAAAATTCTGAAGTTACACCAATACTATTACATTTCTCATGACTCAGTACACGAATTGCTCAGAAAATGAATATAAATGTTGATGAATTTGAGATGAGGAGAAACAATAATGTGATGGGCTAAGCTGGTAAAGGTGGTAATAGAGCTACCAGGAAACCTTCTCTTTCTAGTTCCTTAAGGTCCCTATTAAATAATACCTTCCATGATGCAAACTTGCAAATATTAGGTGAAGATAGTGAACAAGAAAAAATGATTCTTGATGAAGAACCGGAATTGATTGATAAAGCTAGGCAAAGAAAGGACCTTCAAGATGAAATTGACCAACTGCCTCAAGCCCATGCTTGTGTTCCCTGACAGAAAAATCATCAAGTAGACGATCAACAAAATGCTCAAAATATGCACAACCAACAAATACCTCAATAGAATAGAGGGGTTAATCAATACAAGATATCCTTTGGGGACTAAAAGATATAGGCAATTAGACTTCTTCTAGATCCAAGGTTATCCTAATTTGATTCCCAATGAAATCAAAGGAAAGGTACAAAACTTCCAAGGCAACAACGTTGTTTTGGCGAAGAGTATTTAAGATATTTCATCAATATAACTAATGTGTTTGAAATTGAATATGAAGATGTGAAGATGAATATATCTGTACATTCCTTGGAGGAGAGTGGCAAGGAATGGTTTAAAGGAACTTGGCTGATAATAGTATCTCTTCCTAGGAAGATTTTCTTCCTATTTTGAGAATGCAATATGGGGATTCAATCGATCCTAAGTTTGGTATCCATGAGCTCACCGTCATCAAGAAGTGTATCAATGAAAAATGAATGACTTCAAAAATAGGTTCATCTTCGCCATGAGAAAAGCACCTCGACACCTTAAGCCTCTTGAATCTATGTGCCTTGTGCTTTGATGCGATCCCTTTGGTTCTAAAATATGTTATTGTTTGAGAGACAAAAACACTCAAATCCTCAAGGAAGCATATTCTATAACTATAAACATTGAGAGTAACATGAAGGCGTTTGGTAAAAAATTAAAAAGAGCAATGTGAAGTTGTCACAACCAAATAGAGTTGCTATGAGCAAACCTTTTTCAACTAAGGATAAACTAGATAAGCTAATTACAAGGTGTCATGAAATGAAAAGGGTTTGCTACCTTAAGGTGTATCCAAACACTTTAAAGAAGGACAAAGGATGCACAATAGACCATATAATATTGATTGGTCTAATAGACCTGAATAGCATAATGCAAGGCATGCACAAAAAATTGTAAATTCCAAACAGTGGGATAAAGATGTGCTTGGCCTTGACCAAGGAAATTGTTAGCTATTGGGATGATAATATGTGGTGTGATTCTTGTTACATTCCACATGTCATAATTATGTTGTTACACTCTCTTTGTGTAGATATGAGTAGTTCCAAAATGATGAAGGTGGTCTAGAGTATGATGAGGACAACATTGACCAATTTGATGAATTAGTCACTGACCATATAATGGACACAATGTCATAGTACCTCTAGTATGAGTGATCAAATCTTCCAATTTGATGACAAGCTTGGCCCCCAACCTTATCAACTACTAGATTGTGATTTTGAGCTTGTGTGTCCTCTTACACAATAGAGGTGTAAGAGAATCAGACCTTTAAATGAGGATATCAAGCCCCCCTTGGTGTAGCCATGGAGTAGGCAAAAAATGGCATCCAATTGAGGAGTAGAGTTGTTCTAGTGCAACCACATAAGGCTAATAAGTTAGATTTATGACACAAAAGGTTATTACTAGTGAACAAAAGGTGAATGTTGATGACAAATAGCATGTTCTAGCTATGAATGCTATTGATAAAAGAAAACATCTAGAACAATAGTAAAATAAATAAGAATGCATATCCAAGACATAGTTTTTGCATGTGCAAGAAAAGGATGTTGTTTGTGGAGACGAGGTTGTAAATACAAAGGGGTCTAGGAAAGACAAGGTGAGAACAACACACCAAGTGCCTATAGATACCTAAGATGGAATGAAAGTAAGATATACATATGTTACTTCTTTGTCCAACTGAGTGATTTCGTGCATACCAAATGCAAACATAGTGAACTTAGCACCAAGAACTCCTCTACTACAACACACCCCAATTGACGTAGGACTAATTATGAGTCAGGTATGAGTTTCAATGCCTTTCTCTTAAGCTCTTAGAATCCTAGAACACAAAGTCTAGGATATATCTTTTATTTTAAAGGTTGTGGGTGAACTAGTAGTTTGTACTACTATGGAAGTATACCTTGGTGCATCAATTGTTAATTTGAAGTTGGTTGTTGATCCATTATATGCCATATTCACAATCAATGGTTGGATCATCTACAATTGCATGCTTGATTCATGTGCATCCAACAATGTCATACCACTTGAGATAATGAATGATCTTGTTTTTCAAGTGACAAAGTCCTAGGGGTAAGTTATTTTATATGGACTCTAGAGAAGTATATATCATTGGACTAGTAAGTGATGTAGAATTTTGACTTGCTACTTATCTAGACAAAGTCCTTAAGATGGATGTTATAATGGGGGATTGTTCTCCTAAGTGGGGAATGTTGTTATCATGTAAATGGGCACCTTCCATTGGTGGAAGCATATAGATGGTGTTTTCTTATGCCACCATTCCTTTGCATGGTAATAATGTGAAGTTGTATATGGAACAAAGGTTCCAAGGTAACGACGAATGTAGGTGTAAGATTGTTGACCAAGTAAACTCATTTGATACTAGCATTGATCATATGATTAACTCCTTTGCTACTAGCATTGGTCATATGATTGGGTTTTGTGATAGAATGGATCCCCTTGTTCTGATAAGATGTTGATATAGTTAAATGATCTTTGGACCATGGTTTTTCATGAATCTCAGTCAAAGGATGATAACAATGTAGGTGTACATTTGTTATCTCCAAATTGTGAGAAGCACAAATTTTCTTTCAAGTTAACCTTCCAATGTACTAATACCATTGTAAAATATGAAGCCCCTTTTTTAGGGTTGAATATTGCTTTTAAGCATGGAGTTAGATGCCTAAAGATTTATAGAGACTCAAAACTTGTAGTTTAGCAAGTCAAAGGTGCATATGCAACCAAAGAGAGAAAACTTAGAATGCATACGAATGTTATTTGGGATATTATAGAGTTGTTTGATTCTTTTGGCATTTAGTGGCTAGATAAAAATGATAATGTGGAGGTTGGCACTCTTGATGTTGCAGCATTGAGGTACAATTTGAATGTAGATCTTGGACATTGTTGCAGTGGAGCATTGATGTGTTGGCAAGGCCTAGCATACCAGACAAGATATACAATTGGCAAGTGTTTGTTGATACTCAACATGTTTATAGATTCTTAAATGGTATGGATGATTTTGATAATCAACTTATTGATTGGAAACTAATGGTTGAGATTGAAGATGGAAAAGTAACCTTATTTGAGAATGAGATAGTGTGGCTCAAAACAAACACTATCCCTAAAGGATTGGTTGCCTTAGACAAAATGTATGAAAGCAAAGACCACTTTAAGAATAACAACAAATCAACTCATTAAGATGATGTTGAAGAAGTGAACTAAGGGACAAATGAAAATTCCAAGATGGTTTTGTTGTGTAAGAAAAGTGATCCTAGACTAACATGTATATTAACCTAAGTCAAATACTTCTCACATACAATATTACAAATGTGAGTGGGCTTGGCTCATGTCTACAAGGAAGAGCCACATCGTACTAGACTTACACTCTTGTTTATTGCATGTGATTGACATTGGTCGTATGTGTGCAATGAACTAGGTAAGAGAAGGGTAAATTGAATAATATTGACAAAATACAAAAAAATGCATAAGAGAGTTAATACATCTGGAAACAAGACATAGATAAGAACATTGATTTTGCCAGACATAAGTGCTAGGTGCCCCTATCTTGAAGGTGGTTTTGTCACGAGTCAATGTCAAAAATGAGGTCAAGAGCCTATTGGGTGGTTGTGCTCCAAATTCCAAGAAAATATGTCCATGCTAGCACGTCGCACTAGTGTCTTGGGGTTTTTGTTGTTCGTAGTCTAAAATTGTTCGTCACTATCTACCCTACATGTCTATTTATTTTTTTCTAATGGCAATCTTTAGATCTATACATGTACTCAAAAAAGAGGAAAAGATTGTGTTGTATAGGGGCTTGCCTAATTCAAACCTTGTGTTAGTGTTCCCACCTTCACAATAGCAATGATGATAACAATAACAATCATGTGATCCCTCAAGAGAATAGGGGGAAAAAAAAAAACTAAAATGATTACCTTAAGCATGTAACCCTTGCTTGAATCGCATGTAAGGTGATCTTGATTTGCTTTCATGAGGTCTTGTAAACGGATTACTACAACATGATAATAATGATGAATCATAAACAATGAATAATACTTGATAACAAATTGGCGTATGCTTGATAATGCCATCAAACTTCTCCACTTAATTGATCTTGATTTCTTAGGATTGGAGAGAGACTCTTAGAAGATCTTAGAAGGTGTTGCAAATGAGAGAGGGGGTTTCTTTTATATACAACTAACACCTTTTCACAAGCAAACATTTCGAGAGAGGCCAACATAAGGATACATCCATTAAGGGGTGACATCGACAATCACATATTTGAATTTGGAGCCCAACAGGGAGGATATGGGGCACTAGGCACCCTAGTCCAACCCTCTTTGGTTACATAAAGGTCTAGGCACAAGGGGGTTAAACCAATATTATAGATCTAGACACGGATTGGGTCTATTTTTACTAAATCAAACCATCTCCAAAAAGGATGCTAAACACAACATAATATTGTAAAAGATATACAATTTATGGTGTTAGATTTAACCCCCACTTTAGCAAGAGTATTAGCTTATGCACATACCTACCTCAAAGTAGAGAGAAGTTGAGGTTACGAGGTTATGACAAGTTTTATGAAAGAATTACTATCTATTTTTGGCCAAAGGAGTGTATTCTAAAGTTCAAATACAAACACGTCAAGTCTTTATAAATTGGAGGTGATTGCTTCATTTAAGCATTTGTGTATCAAATCCTTGAGTCTTGTTTTCATCTATCCATTCTAAAAATACAAATTCCCATGGATTTGAAAATCTAAGGATGAAACCTCTGGTTTCTTGAATTAATCTCATCCAAATATTGCTTTTGTGCTAAAAAGATGCAAGTTGTGAAGATTGTGGTAATATAGTGAAACACTAAACAGTTTTCAAATTTAAATTGGAATTCATCAATTTTAATAGTGTTGAATGAGTATCAACATTTTGTCGTACATTTTATCATAATAAGACAACTTCAAAGTTTTGGTGAATTTCAATTTTCATATTTCATATTTGCAATTAGTTTTGTTTAATTTAGTGTAATCGTATACAAATGTATAGTTAAATTGAATATTTCTCATCCTATGCTCTCACTCCACGCTTGGATGTTGGTGATCAAAATCTGTTCTAAATGATTTATTGTAGGTTTCATGAAAGGTACATTTTAAATTTTAGTTAAAATCAATTGCTTGTGCATAATAGTACATTTACATGTTTACTTTGTGACTAAATTTGAGTGCAGATCTCTTTCAACACATTTCATATGCAATTGTTAAAACTATATTTAAATGTTTCAGTTTTGCAAATTTTATAATGAAATCTTGATTAAGGGCTTTACAATCATGAACACGTGATGCCTAATTGTGAATGATCACTAAGAACGCTGGCACCTTTGTAATGTCTAACCATTGGGTTCACACAAGATAACAATTGAAAACAAGTATACACTACTAAATACATTATCAAGCTATTTCTCAAGCATTTGTATCACCAAGATGCGAGGAAATTGCTAAAAAGAACTTTAAAATTGCAATTTATATATATTCACTAGTAAGATATATTATTAAGCTAGATTGGAGTCTTCCTATTACCAAAATGTGTAGAAATTGCAATCAAAACCAAACAAATATTATTTTGACCAATCAATTAGGCTTTTAGAGCTCACCTAGCTCTTGATGAGATATTGGACTATACTTGGACTTTGCATATGGAAGCTCATCATGGTACACTTATATTTGACTAGAGAGTGTTGCTCAAGCAAATGGATAAAAGTCTATGGAAAAATGTTCTCTTGCAATATCTAGGTTCAAAAGTTGAAACAAAGCTTTCACGGTGATCCTTAAAAAGATCAGCTCGTCGAAAGGTAACATACTCCCAAGGCTACCCATGAGCTCATACCATTTGCTCCGACAACTGTTATGCAGGCAATCAAACACAATTTGAACAAAGTCAATATCACCAAGACACTAGAGCTCTTTAATGCAGGCCAACCATAGAACAAGGTTGCCTAGGTTTCGTCTTCAAAAAGTTTGAAAGGCTTGGACGTTAGGATAAGACTGTAAGTCACTAAGAAAGATGCATGGTCTACTTATATGAAAGTAGTTAATTAAATAAAAATACTAGAAAGATTTTTTTCATTCTTCTCTATTTTTATTACTGATATTTAATTTATATTCTAAGCATTGGGTCCCATAGGGCCTCATCCATTCGTTTTGGATTTGGTCTAAACAAGCTTGGCCAACCCCAAAAAGTTTGGCTTGAACCGAAGCTTTTGACCAGGTCAACATAAACTTGGTAACTTGTACAAATAAAAATAACAAATCATAAATAGAATTATTTTTAACAAACATATATAAGAACCTCATGTCATATCTGTTATACAACGGACAGCAACCATCCAAGGAGCAATCGATAAACTGGATTGGATCATTTGTTTTAATCCATGACAAGCTAGAGACTGTTTAAGGAAAGCTGCCAAGTTTCTACAATACAGTTGCTTTATTCACAGTTCGTTTGACTCAAGACACTCATCAACAAGTTGCAGAAGATTGGGGTTCTCCAAGGCAGCAGCCACTCGTTCTTTGTCATTCAACTGCTTGTTAACTGCACAAAACAAAAATTCAAATAAAATTTCTTTGGAATGCTTGTATGATATGTAATAGCAATTGAGATACAATGCAAATTCAAGTTAGAAATATAATATCAAAAATTAAATTTTATGATATTCTAGTTCTCATTTAACATATCATTCAATTTAAGCAAAAAACCAACCATCTAATCATACCAATGCAACATGGAAAAATTACAAAACAAATACATTAATAATACCGTAAAGAAATTCAATGCTTGAATTCACAACTAGATGTACAAATCAAATGTATGTGCCCGCCCATATTCATCTTGACAAAGAAAGCTGTGCCTAAGTATATTGATTGTCAAAAGAAGATATGTAATGTCTAGGACATAATAGATTGAATTTGCAGTCTAGGACATAATAGATTGAATTTGCAATACAATTTTATGTAGGATTATGGCATTTCTTGAGCAGAACAATTGTATCTAGTTTATGCAAATTATTTCTTGAAAGTACTACAGGAGCATGGATCCTCTAAAATCAAATTAGAAACACTACTCAGATCTAAATTAATTTGTTTACAGATACCTTCCGAAGTGAGGAACAAAAATCTCAAATCTGAGACATGCTCCTCAAATGTCTAGCTATTGAAGACGAAGAAATAGGCTTAAAATGGTACACTAACTTATCTAGTTTGTGCAAATTATTTCTTGAAAGTACATACAGGAAAATGGATCCTCTAAAATCAAATTAAAGACACTACTCGGATATAATTTAATTTGTTGAGAGATACCTTCCAAAAGGAGGAACATAAATCTCATCTGAGACATGCTCCTAAAATGTCTAGCTATTGAAGACGAAGAAATAGGCTTAAACTGGTGCACTAACTGGATAGTAACAAACTGCCAACAATCACGAACTGGCACAACCCAAGTTATACAAACAGCCACAACTCAGAAATGCTTAGCCTGCCAACAATGGCATTCTAGCACACTGACTAAAATAAAAACCTTTGCACAACAACTAACAAAGGTTGCTCAGCAACTGAGATATGTTGGGTAGCAACTAAGCTACTTTGCACAACTAGGATACTTTACATAGTAAATGAGACCTCTCCTTGTGTAGCAACTAAGAGCCAATCAATTTTGCCTAAATTTTCAAATCACATCTTCCCATTTAGGAAGCATTTGTACCCAAAAGTTCATGAACAATGGGCAGAAGCTGAGGAAAACCCTACACAAGAATCCTCAATAATGCTTGGCAACATCCAAGCCACTCATCCTTCAAACATCAAATAACCAAAACATGGTGACCTGCCCACCTTGACTGGACCAAGCATCATTTGAGCAAAACTGAAACTCTCAGAAGCATTCTTGAACCTATTGTCCCTTACCTCCAAGCAAGTTGAACTTATTGGCCACAGAGCAACCAAGCCGTTGAAGTTTTTCGTCATTGATGTCAAAGATTTAAGTTGAAGTTTTTAGCTTAAGCTGCTTGAGGGGCCTGCTTGGTTACTTGACCTGCGTGCTTGCCTTGTTGAGTTGGTTGGCTGTCTACAACAGCTGGTTGTGTCAGTTTGAGCAAGGTGTTTGCCTACCTGTTAATAATCAGCAGCTGAGTCAGAAGACTCAGAACCTATGCCACATCATCATCTGACTATTCTAATCTATCAGCGACTTTTTTTTTATTGTTTTTTTAAAAAAGGGGAATCACCGAATCACGCATATTCAAGAATCTTTTGAACACAAACTTATGGAATGCGTTGAACTGTTTTTATGGCTGCCATCATATATTTTTCTGACAGGGAAGTCCTGTGGGCTGGAAGTGGAATTTATGGAGTCGTTTTTTTTGGAGACAGTTTTTATTTTTCTGAAGTCATGGAGCTCTTTTTGGGAGGAATTTAATTCACTGATTTTTTTTTTGTATGCAATTTGGAAAGGTCAGAAATAACGCCTGCCTTCAATTTCTTCAACAAATATTGTGGCATGAAGATGTTTTTTAAGAAAGACACGAACAGGGATTGGAGCATGTAAAAATCTGAGGGAATCATTTTTTTATAGGTAGGACTCCATATCGCCTAGGTGTTCTTTTCTTTTGTGTATGGCTGAGTGAAATTTTTTTTTAAAAAGAAGACCCGATACTTCTTTTTGTAATTAGTCGGCTGTGTCTTTCGTGGAGGACAGGTTAGAGGTTGTGAAGCGCTGTTTGTATTTTAGTTTTTCTGGCAGAGCCATTGCTAGTCAGGGATTCGATTATTGTTTCCTTTTGATACCTTAGTGGATTTTTTATTTTTTTTTAGAAAAGGTTTTGTTTTTAGGTTGAGACGATTTTTGTGTGTACACTGCTGATCTGATCATATGTCCACACTATTATTATTCTGAAAACATGGTGATTCAGCTGAACAGGACAGAGCTTATAATTTTTGTGGTGTATTGAATTCCTGATTACTACAGTATGTAACTGAAATTGGTTCTTTCGTATGGCCTGTGATGGGTGTGCTACCGTGTGCCTTCTCAAAAGCTGGGAGTTTTCGTATGAAAAAAAAAATCTCGAGAAATTAGTCTACAATGTCAAGCAATTTTGTTTTGAACCTGTGACATGAATCCGAAGGCAGACTGATTAACAGACTCAATCAGATATCCAATAAAATTGAAGTTGGTGCTTCTGATTTACTGTGTGAAGTTGGTGCTTCAGAATTGTTAAGTTGGTGTTTTGAAAGGGTTGGTGCCCTTTGTAAGTTGAAGCTCACTCAAGTAGGGTTGGTGCCCATTTTGAAGATTAATAAAAGGCTGATTTACCGTGGATTTTTGCCTGAAAGTGTTTTCCACAAGAAAATTTGGAGTTTGGTCTTCTCTGATTTATCTTTTATGTTTTATGTTTGTCTTTGGAATTTTAAGTTTTAATTTCATGCAATATTGATTCACCCCCCCCTCTCTCTCTCCACCCACCTCTCAGCATTGCTTGTGTGTTCTTCAATTGGTATCAGAGCCAGTACCTTCTTCAAAAGCTTAAAAGCTTGAAGGTTGTTTCTGTTTGATTGTAAAATGAATGCTCTAGAAGGACTACCAATGAATAGGGATCGTTTGTTTGATGGTTCTAATTATGCCTCCTGATGTGTTAGGATGAGTGCATATCTGATGTCACTTGGAATTGATGTTTGGAACAATGTTGTGTTGGGCTACACACCTCATTGGGATCCTCCATCTACTGCTGATGAAAAGAAAGCCTTCGAATGCAATGCAAAGGCTATGAATGCCATTTTGTGTGGATTATCATAATCAAATTTTGTAAAAGTTATGCTCTATGATAGTGCTCAAGCTATGTGGGATAAGCTTAAAAATGCTTACGAAGGAGATGAAAAAGTGAAGAAATCCAAGCTTCAGACTCATAGAATGCAGTTTGAAAGTCTGAAAATGAAAGAAGATGAGAATGTTACACCATACTTTCTGAGAGTAGATGAAGTTGTGAATTCTCTAAAAGGTCTTGGTGAGAAGGTTGATGATAGTCTAGTTATTCAGAAAATCTTAAGGTTTTTACTTTTAAGATTTGATGCCAAGATCTCAGCCATAGAGGAGATGGTTAATTGTCATGTCCCCTTCTCAAAAATAAAACTTACTATTTATAGTAGGCCGGTTTGTCCAAAATTAGTAAGTCAAGTCTTGTGAACAATTGGGAAATAAAGTTCTAAATGGAAAAAAAATCAAATCAGATTTTAATGTCAAATTATTAAATGGCATTTTAAATTAATTGAAGCCAAAACTGACAAGGGGGTTTCGAGAATCTCAAAATTAGCAGTTATCAGTCTTCTTGAGTTCAAATGAAGAAGTTGGATAAAATGGCAATTTCTATTCAACTGGTGGAAGTGGAGATGCATTTTTGGAAAGGCAGTTACAACTTTTGAAATGCAAGATTCCTTCCTCTTTGGCATGGGGATTTTGGTGCCCAAAAGTGCTTTTTTGAATATTGTGCCTTTTATAGTGATTTCGATTTGATTTGGATTCATTCTATCTTATGATTTTAACAGAATGTTGTTCTTCTTCAGCGGCTGAGAAATCATTGAAGGAGTGATCTTCCAGGCTGATAAACCAAGGGGATAGAGGCTTGCAGGCAGTGTGTTTACAAGTCTCCAGTGGCAATCACATCCAGGGGTTGCAATTGTGCTTCAAAGAGACTTTGTGTGTTGATTTGACAGGGGTTGTAATAAATAGTGTGTTGTAGTTTCTCAGTCAGATTTGTATTGCTAGTAATAACAGCATATATTGTTGTTCTTGGCTGTGTTAGACATTTATTTCATGCATCTTTCTATTGTGGTAAGTGTGAGGAGTTTGGAGAGTATTTTGGATTTGGTAGTGGATTTGTGACGCTTTGAGCTCCATTTCTAGAGTCTATTTTGTAATGCTTCATGGTAGATTTGTAGACAGTCACAAAAATACATTTGCATGCTGTTATAATGCCAAAACTTTTGTAGAATCTTCTTCTTATGTTTATGAGGATTTTAAGTGTTTATAAGTTCATTGGTGCAATTTTCAGCATACCAGATTTCCTCGTTTGGTTGCAAACTGTAAATCTGAGTTGGGTTATTAGAAATTTGTAAATCTGATATAAAATTGTAGCAAGGTTTATTACATTGATCTTGATAAAATGTCAATCGACAAACTCCATGGTATATTGACAGCATATGCGATGAGGACAAACACAGAAACATAATAAAAAAAGACCGCTTTCAAAGCTTCAAAGAAAGGTAAACAAAAGGAGCAAGTATAAAGTGATAGTTTGGATGATGATTCAGATTCAAAGGAAGCTTTGTTCATGAAAAGGGTAAAGGAATTCCGCAAACAAAAGAAGAAGATGCCTCTCAAGTGCTTTAACTGTGGACAGGTTGGACACTTTGCAGCTAAATGTCCTTATGAGAATGTTGAAGACATCGGTAATGAAAAGAAGCCAAAGTTCTACAAAAAGAAGTTCAGGGGAAAGGACAAGAAGACATGGAAATCCAAAAAGAGTCTATATTCAAAGAAGGAAAGTGATTCTTGTAAAGGAAGTGATGAAAAATCTCTGAGTGATGAGATTTTGTTTATGGCTTTAGAAGAATCTCAAATTGAAAATCAAGAAGATGCAGAAGTGGACCTTAAACAAGAATTGTTAAGTACTCTTAGTGAAATCAAAAGTCTTAAAAGAAGAAAAACCTAAATCTGAAGTTGCTACTCAAAGAAGAAACTGAAGAAAAAGTCAGAAGATCACAAGCTCTTGAAGATGCAAAGAAACAAATAAATGATCTGAAATTTCAGATTGATGAGGCTAAGAAACTTGAAGAGGAATTGGAAAATCAGATTAAAGTCAAGGCTGAAAGTTGTGAAAAACTTGAAGTTGAGATTGCTTTTCTTATGAAGATAGAGAAATAATCTACATTGCTAAACCAAGAAGAGATAATTCAAAAAGGTTCACTTTCATTGTACAATCTGTTAGCTTCTCAAGAACAGCCCTCAAAGAAGGGTGGAGTTGGCCTTGAAGAAGGTCAAAGATTGAAGGTAGAACAACAAACTTCTAATGGTGAAAGCTCAAGGTTTTCATTTTCAAAACCAGAAATAATGCTTTCAAGAATCCTTTCAGTGCTAGACAAGCACACTTAACCAGGTCTACATATTCATTCTTTCATAGTTACTGTTTTGCTTGTAACTATTTTGGACACAAGGCAGCTAATCATAGGATGTCTTTTAGAAAATATTTCAATTTTGCAAACAAGAACTATTTTGCTCCTCTGAGAGATTATAATTATGTTTACTATAAATGTAATAATATTATAATTATGTTTGCTATAAATGTAAGAACATTGGGCACAATGCAAGATTTTGTAAGAATGGCAGGGCAGATTTTCCAAAGACGGATGTTAAGAACAATACAAAGGAAACCAAAGTTTTGGAGGAAGAAAAAGAAAGAGGCTGAAACTAAGTCTTTGATTGTGCAAACAACTCTTCTTGCACATAATGAAAGAGATATTTGGTATGTGGATAACCAGAGAAGAGAGCAAGTTCTTAACTCTCAAGAAATCTAATGGTGGTAAGGTACACTCATATTGAGTGATGGTAAGACTAAAGTTGAGAATTGTTGTTTGTAGAAGGGTTGAAACATAATCTACTCAGTGTCAGTCAATTGTGTGATCAAGGTCATAGTTTAACATTCAGTTCTGATTGTTGCAAGATTAGTAAAGATAGTGTTCATATTGCTGAAGCCAATAAGGCAAGGAATAACTTATATATTCTTGAAGATGCTAAAAGCGAAATTTGTTGTTTGAGTGTACTTGATGAATCTTGGTTGTGGCACAGGAGACTTGGTCATATAAATTTTGACAGCCTTGTTCAAATCAGCAAGAAGGAAGTGGTGAGAGACTTGCCAAAACTCACTAAACCATTTGACATAGCGTGTAAAGATTGTCAATTGGGTAAACGAATCTGTAGGAGTTTTAAAGCAAAGGAGTATTCAAACGCATGCCTCTAGAGGTGGTTCATACTGATTTGTGCAGACCAACAAGTACTGCATGCATGCAAGGTGAGAGATACTTTATGTATTAATTGATGACTAGACTTGGATTGCCTTTTTGAAGGAAAAATCAAAAGCCTTCAAAGCTTTGGTTAAAAATGAGAAGAGATTGAAAATCAAGTGCCTGCGATCAGACAACGGAGGTGAGTTTACCTCTAATGAGTTTGTGAGTTTTTGTTAGAAGTATGGCATTAAGAGACAATTTTCAACTACTAGGACACCTCAACAAAATGGTGTGGTTGAGAGAAAGAATAGATCAGTTCAAGAGATGGCTAGAAGCATGATGAATGAATCTAAGATAAGTGATTGCTTTTGGAAAGAAGCAGTTCATGCAGCTATCTATATTCAGAACAAAAGTTTGGTAAGGGCAAAGCACAAGAAGTCATCGTATGAATTATAGAATGGTAGGGCGGCAACTCTTAAGTATTTTAAGATCTTTGGCGGCCCTTGTTTTATTAAGAGAGATGAGGATAATTTAGGCAAATTTGATCCTATAGAGCAGATGAGAGTATTTTTCTAGGATATACCTCAAAAGGTAAAGCTTACAAATGTTTTAATAAGAGGTTGTATAAGATAGTTGAAAACACTAATGTGAAAATTCATGAGATTGTTGATTCTTCTAAGAGATTGCAAAGTTGTGATGATAGCTTGCAGAGTGATGAAGCTGAAAATGTTGGTCAACAAATTCTCACCAATCCACAAGTTGGAACAAGAAGCAACAATATTGGAAACACTCCCAATAACAATCAAAATGAAGGTGCTAGTACACATTTTGAGGGTGGAACAACAAACAATTAGTCTAGTACAGCAGATGCATCAATTGGTCCTACAACTTCACATGACAGAAACAAAACTACAAACTAAACATCTCTCAAGACTACATCAAGATTCGTTGAAAAGAACCATTCTATTAATCAGATTATGCAAGAGGACAGACCTAGAACACAGACCTAGAACATCAAGAAGGAATGTTAATTACTATGAAGATGATGATATTTCATTGTTGTTCATAATTGAACCAAAGACTTTTGAAGAGGCAGCAAAAGATAAATCTTTGGTTGCAACCATGAAAGAAGAGTTAGATCAGATCCATAAGAGTGAAACTTGGGAACTTGTCCCAAGGCCTAAAGACAAGAATGTAATTGGCACAAAGTGGGTCTTCAAGAACAAACTGAATGAGGATGGCCAAGTGGTGAGAAACAAGGCAAGATTAGTGTGTAAGGGTTATGCTCAAGTTGAAGGTATAGCTTTCGATGAAACCTTTGAACCAGTTGCTAGATTAGAGGCTATTAGAATGTTCTTAGCTTTTGCCTCTTTTAAAGGTTTTAAAGTTTTTCAAATGGATGTTAAATCTATCTTTTTGAATGGTGACTTAAATGAAGAGATATATGTAGAACAGCCTGATGGTTTTATTTTGTCAAAGAATCATGATTATGTGTGCAAGCTGAAAAAAGCACTTTATGGCCTCAAACAAGCACCTCGTGCTTGGTATGACAGACTGAATAGTTATTTGCTTTAGCAAGGGTTTAGAAGAGATATTGCGGACAGCAACTTATATATCAAAGAGGAAGGTAAACATATGCTGATTGCAATTGTTTATGTTGATGATTTAATTTTTCGAAGTGATTGTGTGCAAATGTGTGAAGTCTTTGCAACTAATATGAAGATGGAGTTTGAAATATTAATGTTGGGAGAGCTGTCATTTTTCCTTGGGCTGCAAATTCATCAATCCAAGGAAGGTATATTTATTTCTCAGACTAAATATATTAGAGAGATGTTGAAGAAGTTCAAAATGGAAGAATGTATTCTTGTTAGCACTCCTATGGTGACTAGTTGTAAACTGTCATGTCCCCTTTTTGGGATCACCTTCTACTTTACCCTAAATTCACAAATCCAGAATGAACAAAGGCAAACATAATTAGGAAAATAATTTTCATTTAAGAATAAGATAAGATAAACCCATTTTTTTGAAACTCGCAATGAGATTAGACAACAATGCTTTAGGATATATGTATATATTGATTTACACAACCAATATCAACAATTACATGGAAACTCGACCATAACGAGGGTTGAGTTAGAAGACATGATGAGGTGCCCCAAGCATCCTGTACCCTAGGCCCAACAAGAAGACTTTATCCTTTGTGGCCTCATGTGGTCCGTAACCGATGGTCCTTAACCATCATCATGAGGTGGCGTACCTAATGAGGGCTTTACATCGTTCCCCTCCATCATATCAACCTCTCATCTCTTATGATTGATTCACTTCAACAAATGATCCATGTGGAGATAGTAGTGAAGCTACAATAGGGTGTCTTTGACCCTCAACCCTAGGCCCAAGGTTAGGACCTTATCCTCCTTGGTCTCATGTGGTCCTTAACTGATGGTCCTTGACCATCTTTACGAGGTGTTGTGCCTAGTGAGGAATCTCTCACCGTTCCCCCTATTGTGCCCCTTCTATCACAATTGCAAACAATGATAAAGCATACAAATTATACATCACGATCCTCAAGCATTATGAATATTATCAATATTGATAGTGCTTAAATGTTAACAGCTTTGTCTAATATTAAATTCATATTAATTTCCCCTTTATGTTTCCTTAATTTAGTAGTACATGCAGTATTGTTTTATATTCTTATGTCTCTTATATGAATTTAGAATCAATTGTTAATGACTGTTACATTAATTGTATTAATAATTTAATAATATTAAAATGTATTATTAGTATCCATTGTATTAACAATATCAAACTAACCCTATTAAATTGTATTAGCAATGCTAAATTGTATTAAACAGTAGCATGCGATGTTGTAAACAAACCTCATACTGGTAATGTTTATCAGCCTTAGTGACTGCTAGTTTCTTTCTTTCCCTTCCTATTTCCTTACCTTATCCTTTCATGTTCCTCATCCTATTTTCCCGTGTGTCTCTTATCTTATTCTCCTGGGTGTGTGTTATATCCTGCAGCAAGGGAGGGGGTCAATGGTATTTAAACCATCGATTTGCTATGTCTCTTCCAAGGGGACACAATTCCTTGGACAGGTGTTCCTTGGGTCATGTCCCTCCAATTCAACGTATTAACCCTTAATGCAGATCAGTGTTTGTGAACTAACATCGATGCAATTTATATTAAACAAAGATATTAAATACAAATATTAATAAATAAGGATATTAATAATAAATTGTGGATAACTCTTTAATATTAATTTGGAAATAATAATAATAATGTACTGAAATGATTAAAGTAATCCGTAAAATGAACAAATACGTATATATATATATATGAACACAATAGACGGAATATTACATAAACTCAATAAGGATGATGAATTATCAGATGCTAATCAAACTCTTTACAGCTCTATGATTGGTAGTTTGTTGTATGTTACAACTACTAGACTTGATATAATGCAGGTTGTAGGATATATTGCAAGATTTCAGGCTGCCCCTAAGGAGACACATGTTCTTGCCGTCAAAAGGATTTTCAAGTATCTTAAAAGTACTATGGAGTATGGCCTTTGGTATCCAAGTGGAAATGATTTCCTACTTACAGCATACACAGATATAGATTGGGGTGGCACATTAAAAAGCAAGCTTCTATTTCTCTTACAACTACTGAAGTGGAATATATAGCAGCAGTGTCTTGCTGCACATAGGTTCTTTGGATGAAGCAAATTTTAAAAGACTTCAAGGTAGGATTTCAATCATCGCATTTCTATTTTGTGTGATAACACGAGTGCTATTAACATATCTAAAAATCCCATTTTGCACTCTAGAACTAAGCACATTCCAATTAAGTGTCATTTTTTGCATGAACAAGTCAGTGATCAGCAAGTAAAGCTCGAATATGTTTCTACTAAGGATCAGCTTGCATATGTTTTTACTAAGCCCTTGCGTAGAGATACTTTTGAAAAGTTAAGACAGCAACTAGGAGTGGTTTCACTCCACTCAAGGATTGTATTACTCGGGGGGAGTATTCATTGTATTATTTTATGCCCTTGTTCAGTGTGTGCAAGTTTGATTATGAATTTGCTTCAGTAATTGGTCGATTGCAGATTGATATCAGTCATTCAAGAATCTTTTGAACAACACAAACTTATGGAATGCGTTAGACTGTCTTTATGGCTGCCGTCATATTTTTTACTGAGTGCTTGATTAATATTATTTCTGACGAAGTCGTGGGGGATGGAAGTGGAATTTATGGAGTCTCTTTTTTTTGGAGATGAAGTTTTATTTTTTTGAAGTCGTGGAGCTCTTTTTGGGAGGAATTTAATTCACCGATTTTTTTTAATGTGATTTGAAAAGGTCAGAAATAACACCTGACTTCAATTTCTTCAACATGTATTATGGCATGAAGACACTTTTTTAGAAAGACATGAACAAGGATTGGAGCATGTAAAAATCTGAGGGAATCGTTTTTAAAATAGGCATGACTCCATATTGCTTAGGTGTTTTCTCTTTTGTGTATGGCTGAGTGAATTTTTTTTTTTAAAAGAAGACCCGATACTTCTTTTTGTAATTAGTCGGTTGTGTCTTCCGTGGAGGACAGGTTGGAGGTCATGCGGAATTAATAGTATGAAGTGCTGTTTGTATTAAAGTTTTTCTGGCAGAGCCGTTGCTAGTCAGGGATTTGAAGAGTGCTTTGAATGAGCAAGTTTTGATGCCATTCGATTTTTGTTTCCTTTTGATACTTAGCGGATTTTTTTGATTTTTTTTTTGAGAAAAGGTTTTGTTTTTAGGTTGAGACGATTTTTGTGTGTATGCTGCTGATCTGATCACATGTCCACGCTATTACTATTCTAAAAATGTGGTGAGTCAGCTGAAGGAGATGGAGCTTAATTTTTGTGGTGTATTGAATTCCTGATTATTGCAGTATGTAACTGAAATTAGTTCTTTCGTATGGCCTGTGATGGGTGTGCTACTGTGTGCCTTCTCAAGCTGGGAGTTTTCATATGAAAAAAAAAATCTCGAGAAATAAGTCTACTTTGTCAGGTAATTTTTTTTTGAACCTGTGACATGAATCTGAAGACAGACTGATTAACAGACTCTATCAGATATCCAATAAAATTGAAGTTGGTACTTCTGATTTACTGTGTGAAGTTGGTGCTTCAGAATTGTTAAGTTGGTGTTTTGAAAGGGTTGGTGCCCTTTGTGAGTTGAAGCTCACTCATGTATTGTTGGGTTGGTGCCCATTTTGAAGATTAATAAGAGTTTGATTTACTGTGGTTTTTTGCCCGAAAGGGCTTTCCACGAGAAACTTTGGTGTCTGGTCTTTTCTGATTTATCTTTTATGTTTTATATTTGTCTCTGGAATTTTAAGTATTGCTTGTGTGTTCTTCACAAGGAACTATCATTGCCTTCTCTGAATATGCAAACTTTGCAGATCTCACATTCTATCTTCTTTGCTCTTCATGGAATTACTACAACATCACAAGATGCAACAACTATGCCCTTCACAAAGAGAAAACTAACTGTACCAATGCAACCACTATGACCTTCACAAAGAGGAAACCAATTGTACTAACACAACCAGCACCATCAAACACAATCATTTTCCCATTACAATCTTGCAAAAAGGTTACATAAAAGACACCCTCAACTAGCATAAAAATGCTACCATCAATAATGGAAGTATAAGAATTGAACTAGAGTGCCCATCACATTGGCAGCTCCAAACAACATGGCCCAACAAAATGCTTAAAGTTACATTCACCAAGTTTGCCAAATACATCTCCTGCAATGGCTCACTCTGTCCATCTTCTCGGATAACTTTTGAAACACAAGTGTGCACAGTACTACTCTCAAATCCTGTCGCCCACAAACTACATGTTATTGAAACATTTTTTGCAACTCTTCCATCAATGCATCCAACCTCCAAAACCCTACACTCTCAGCGAAACAATCAAAAAATTCTGCACACAAAAGATGTCCAGAAACCCAAACAAAAAGCCTACTCAAATATCCTTCCTCTGGCCACGAGGACCAATTTCAACACTGCCTCCCAACCAAGAAGAATTGCCCAGCTGGGCCAGGCTCTAATACCAATCTGATCCATAAACTAAGGAAGATATTCCACAAGCACCAATCATTAACATGTGAATAAACAAATGTCCAAATTTTTCTACACTCATTCAAACCTAACCAGCAAAGGCAATTGCAATTTAGTAAATAGAGAACTACACATTAAAATGTGGAAACGAACCAAACATTGCAACACAAAGCATACTGCTAGAGAAAACCCTTCAATGGGAAAAACTCCAAGAAGCATGAGTAAGAACTCCTCATGCCACTATATGACAGCCATTACAAGAGTATTATGCCTTACGGGCAAATACAAGAGCATCTTCATGGCAACTACCAACTCCCTACACCTTTAAACTGCCAATGACATCAATGCAGACCTAAAACAACCCATGCTATAATAAGAGAATGGACAACAATCAACACACCCTATGCGAAAATAGACTACCCACTATTCTACCCAACAACTAGGCGATTGCCAAACTGCCCAAGCTATTCATAAAACAGCTAGAAGGATTATTGCCTCCAAACTCCAAATTAAAAAATACCCGATCATTCCTCCAACCAGAAGGCAACCTGCTGCAACCACACAACAATCCCCAAATGATTCTACACACCATCAATGGAATGAGAGTCTCATTTGACTCCTCTCTTTCTTCGCCAGCAATGGAAACACCTTTTTGCTCTTCTATCTAATATTCTATCTAATAAAATCAATGCTTGAATTAATAACAAAATAACAATACATACCAGATAGAGGAGTATAGTGTATCTTTATCCGCAAATGAAGTTATTACAGAAGTAGACTAAAGATGGTCGGACAAGGGTCAAACTACCTTTCCTACACAAAGGTTATTTAAATGACTCAACAATTGTCAAGCAAAACACCACCATTATCAACTAACTCCTATAATACCTGGAAGCCGACAAATGATTAATACATAATTGGCTATAATCATATGAGCAAAACATAATTAGATGCTGACTACATCATCCCTCCAAAGAAACGTTGTCTTCCGGACGACAAAGAAAGCAAGCATTAAGTAACATTAAATAAGGTTATCCAAATTTGTGACTGTGCTATATATGAAGTAAAACATTAATGCTAATGCTTCCCACTAGCAAAGAACTAATGAAAGAAATTAGAGGTGCATATGAAGCATAAATAGAATCAACATATCCATAGTGTATGTCAATGTAAGTTGAATCCGTTTGCCAATGGCCATACAATTTAAGAAACGAAGGCTGAGGACCAAACAAATAAACAAAATAAGATATCAGCTTCTGATTTTATTTATGACAGCAGATTACATTCAACTAGGAGTGAAGATACATTCACCAAAACAATTAGAAACATACCACGGATCCAGCACTAGGGTTTGTTGCTGATTTGCTATCCAAAAATGGATACAGGCATGAGTTGAAGGTACAAGGGCAGTCTAGATGTACCAATACACTTATACTACCTCCAAATGAATTACCAATAATAAATTGGGCCAAAAATCCCATTACTAGCTAGAAATCCAAATTCTGCTAGGCAAAATTATACAATTTTAGCCTTAAATCCTCACTGCTTTGCTCACCCTGATCTCAATTCAAGCCTGATGACTGTGATTTCTTCTACACAGTCCTTGCTGATCCTAACAATGAAGTTAAGAACAAGAAATGGAGTTAAAACCCTCCATTTTATTTATTATCACTCCACAGTCATCTGTAATGGTACGGCCCCCTTGGGAAACAGTACAACTGCCAAAAGAAATAAGTAATGCACTGAAACTGAATGTATTCTTGCTCAGATCTGATGTAATGACCTTGCTGCTAATGATTACTGAGTTTGCTTGTTGAAATGACCCTCAATATGCCTGAAACAAGCTTTTGATGTGTTCCACGTGCCTCCTATAGAAGGGATTCCGTCCTCCTGAAGACCAAATCTGAGGTTTCCATCTCAAACCTGCTTGCTGTTGTAAATTGCAGACCTGCAACTTCCAAGTTCTTCACAAAATTAGATATCATGAATCAAGAATACCTCTACGGCTGAATACATGCATTCCTTACATTCCATGTGGGATGTACCTGCTGCAAATGGCAGCCCTAAGGCTGCAAGGATCACGCCCAAGCTGAAGAATCAATCTGCCATGCTGAAACCCTTACTCTGTAGCCTGAATCCACAATGAAGAATGGCATACTCAATCTCTGTCAACTATGCACTCTGCCTGAAGAATCCAATGCCAATAACTGTTGAGGGCTACGTCCCAGCCAGTCCAGATCTTGGGGTTTGTGTCCCAAATGAAAAAACACTCACTCAAAGCAAATTCACAAAATAAGTTTGATTGTGTAAAAAGATAATGAACAATTAGGTCTTCATCTCCTTATATCTCCTTTCCTTTCCAAGCCAAACCCTAAAAGGGAGTAAAGTTGGCGCATTATGAAAAGAGTGTTATTTTCTAATTATGGCATCAACTAGAGGAAAATAACACTAAATTGCAAATAAATAGCGTCAGACATCCAAAAAGACTCCGGAAAGTGAGAATCATGTAGCAAAGTTCAAGACCTTTCCAACGAGCTATAACACATAGGCATCAACCCCTTATTACTCTGAAATGTCTAAATACATAGCCTTATTTTAATTTATTTAAACGCTAACTTAGGAAATATTTAAAATATTAAAATATATCTAGATATCCAATAACAGCCCAAAATAACCAAACAATCATGAATATAACTTTGTCACCTATCTGTGACCGATGCCGGAAAAGCTGAGCTAACTAGCAGTCCCATCCCTAAAATCTAGGGATGCTCCTAGAAACTAGGAAACACACCCAATCTTCCTGAAACTGAAACCATAGTATGGTCCCGTGGAACCTCAAATATGGAAACTGCCACAACCTCCTAAAAGGTAGGGAATCTCCCTAAAAAGTAGGAACCTCTCTTCAAACACCTGTAACTACTCAAAAGGATCCTGCTCTGCTCCTTGGTCCCCCAGGTGGTCATTCAGTCAACTGCCTATTCTCCCTAAAAAATAGGAGACCTCATCCGAAGGTCCGAAACAGCTCACAGAGCCCCTGCAAAGCTCCATGACCCTCAGAATGAGTCCCCTAACCATGTCGTTGACCTACGGGAACTCGAATGGTAGGTCAACCCCTGCTCATCTCATGTCACCTAGAAAAGGGGACATTACAATTTTGAAGATGAAATGCAAATGGTGAGCAAACTAGAAAAAGCTAAATGCAAGATAATAGAAATGCGAGAATGCCAAAAATAAACTAAGTGCTAGATTGCTAGATGGTCCCAAATGAAAGAGGGGTAGGGTTTTTATAGATGTCCTCAAGGTGGATCCAAGTCGTAGGTTGAATGTGGGACAAAAGATGATTTTGAAATTTGTAAGTGTTTGTCCCACATGCGTGTGGTGAATGCAAGAGGGTAGAGGAGAAAGTATAAATGAATGGTGCAAAGGTTTATGCATATATTTGTAAAACTGGATAAATAATAATAATATTATTATTAAATGATAAATGGAATATGAGATAATAATATTAATAATGGATAAATGGAATATGAGATAATAATATTAATAATGAATAAATGGTAATGATTTATAATGGTGTTAATGAACTAATGATAAAATTAATGGGTAAATGAATAATGATATATAATAATATTAGTGAATAAATAATGGATAAATGATAAATAATAATATTAATGATAATAGATGGAATAGTGTGAAAATGAAATGGATCCACCCGGGATAAAAACCAATTAGGATGACAAATTATATGTGTCTACACCTTCTATGCACTAGGTTCTAGTAGTAGATCTAGTTTAGATTCTAACACTTTTGTCTTCCTCTATTTTTCTATTGTCATGGGAGAGAGCATTTTGCCCTCTCTCTATATATCCATTGCTTGATTATAGGCTTCTATGTAGGAAGAGGGTGATACTACATTCTCTTTTTCAATAGTGTAGAAATGAGACCTTAGATGAACCATCTCTTCTTGAGGCTATTGCCCAATTCCTTGTCTAGTTTTACAAGGAGTTCCTTGAGCCTATGATTATAGGTTCTAACATTCTCGTGTTTGACTTGCTTAATATTGTATATTTTTAGTTATGATTTCATCATCATCCTGAAGTAACTTTAACTCCTCTTCAAAATCTTTCTTCAATCTTTCCCATACATTTTTCAAAGTCCGTTCGATTTGTGTACTAGTCAATCACTATACCCTTTAAGGAGGCTAGGAAGGAATAAAGCCAGTACACTATCATCTTGGTTCATTCCCATATTGTTTTATGCATCTTCTAACCCATTACCAATGAATTTGGGCAGCTTTGACCTCTCAATCTTGGGACTTGATGGTGAAGTCACAATATTTTTCATTTTTTATTTTATGCAACTTCAATTCTTGGACCCTGCCAAGGAGATTTGATTCAAACACTTAAAGTGCTTATCTTGCACTTTCAGTCACATGATAATCCTCAACACATTTTGCTTCAGCATTCTACACACTTGAATTGCCTTTAGGTTTTCTTTTGTACACTATTGACCTAGGTGTTTTAGGCTAGGATCTTTCAATCACCAATTCTTCTTCAATCAATAATCCCCCAATGCCTTGAAGGTTACTCTTGTAGGAAATAATGAATCTTTAGATTCTATCTCCCACTATTCCTCATCTAAAGGTGGTTGTACTAACATTTCCACTTGGTCAAAGAGATTGACCCATGCTTCCTCAAAGTAGTGGTAAGTGCCTTGTTATCACTTCCCACTCTTCTTCATTCATTTCCTTGTAGTGGGAATGTTATGGTTTTCCCAAATATGGCTCCAACTTCAGCTCCATTCTCAAGATGAGCTTCGATTTTAGATTTGTATGGTTGGGTTCCTTCAAAATCTTTCAATAGTTGTCTCCTCCTTCCTCTTTGTTCTATGATCCTTGAGGATTGTCTAATCTTGACCACATTGTGGTCTCTCCTCTCCTTTATTGGGGTCTTAAGGCATGAATCTCTTAAATTTGACTTGATTTCTTTCAGGGCAACAATGCTAAATTTTTGCTTTTCCCTTTGATAAAGCCAATGCTTGAATTAAGAATAAAAATAGCAATGCATACCATATAGCGGAGTACAAGTATACCTTTATTCACACATGAAATTATTACATAAGTAGACCAAAGATGGTCAGCCAAGGATCAGACTACGTTTCTTGAGTACACAAAGGTTATCTAAATGACTCCTATAACCATCCAAAAGCTAAAAAACGATTAATACATAGTCAAATATAATCATATGAACAAAACATAATTGTGTGCTGACTAGAACACCATATTTCCATTCTTTGCTACTCATTGTCGACTCTACTTGTTCTCTTTACTTCTACCCTCTTAAATCCACCTCTAGATGCTAGCAATGGAAGCCAAACTGTTCAAACACCATCATAGGAACTACAAATGATGCACAATTTGGTTCCCATGACCACAAGCAACAAACTAGAAAATCACCCACAACCTAGGTTATATAAACAAACACAACTTAAGGAAATGATTACCCTACCAACAATGACATATTTTTGCCATACAACCACCCAAAACAAAAATAGCCCATTTTGCACAACTAGGTATTTTGAGCAGCACTTGAGAGCTCTTCTTGCACAGTAATTGAGAGCTAAAGAATTTTGCCCAAATTTTTGGATCAAGACTAGTGATAAAATATATATTTCAATAATGTTCATGAATAGAGTTTAATTCCTTTTAACATAAGTAGTGAGTTAAAGTCTTAAGTGTTTCTGTGAATATTGCATTTCATTTGGAACAAATTTCACACAGAGTTGTATTTTTTTCTTTCTTAACTCTGTTGGCCAAGGGTTTGTCGTTGCACCAAAAGATTGACCTTATTAATGCCCGATACAAACACCAGAGATAAACAAACCACAAAAGGTAGTTAAGCCATGTCACGAAACCCCGAGGATGATGCTGAACAACCAAGGGGATGAAGGCACCAACCTTCCAACAATCCCCCCCTAGCATGACCGAGGGATTTGAACCCGTGACCTAAGCTTTAATACCACTTGTTGGCCCAGGGTTTGCCATTGCACCAAAAGATCGACCTATTAATGCTCGATACAAACACCAGAGATAAACAAGCCACACGAGGCCATTAAGCCATGTCACGAAACCCCGAGGGTGGCCTTGAACAACCAAGGGGACGAAGGCACCAACCTTCCAACGCACTCTACAATATATTATACACCTTGCTATCAATCATTGGCATTTCATCCTTTGTTTATTCCGATTCATTTTCTGCTTCATTTATCATACTTAGCAATTAGCATTATATTATTATAATAATGTAATACTATTATATTTGTAATGTCCCCTTGTGGGAGGACACTAAATCTTGCCCAATATACTTGTTGTAGAATTATTACAGGTTATGTATTCTCAGTTTGCTGTGGTAATTTGGACAGATTCAATTCGATGTTGTTTCTCTCTTTAAATGCACAAGTCTGTTGTTTATATCAATCTGATATGCTGCATATACTCAGATATATATGTGTGTATGAGAATCCTTTCTATTCCATCATGTCTGATTCTCTGATTATTGATTAATGTTTTCTCTTATTTTCCTTAAATGTCTGCTTTATTATTGTTTGCTATATTTGTGTTCTGATCTCTTTGATAAATATTCATATCATTCTTCCATATTTTCTTATAATTCTGATTTAAGTCTGCTCCTCAATCTGCTTTTAATGCTTCAGATATTTGTTCTATTCCATGGATCCTTCCTTCTCAAATGAAAAATTATCCACTTTATATCCTCCAATGTGAGGGAGAGTCACACCTCTTCTTAATGGTCATAACCTTTCACAAGTACCACCCTTCGAAAGGGTCACAACCTTTCATCATTGCTGCTCCTTTGAAAGAGTTACTTCCTTGTCTTCTTCCTATTAATGCTTCTTTAATAACTTTGCTCCCTTCTTTCTTCCTTTTTTCCTTTGTTTTCCCCAATGGAGTTCTCCTCTCTCCCTTTTATATCTCATGTTTGAGGGAGTCGCAACTTTTCACTTCATGCCTTTTGGCCATTCATTAAACTTAACTAAATTTTAATTATATTTTAATTATATTAATCTTTATTTTTATTCTTTTATATTTTAATTTATTATTATTATTATTTATTAATGAACCTATTTCAACAAGGAGACATTAGAATATTCTTATTTTGCCTACCTTCTGCACCATCTATCATATATTATTTATCTACAACCTTTTATTGTGTATTGAGTTTCATGTCCCTTCTTGGAATCTCATGGTTTAAACGAGCTAACATGCAAGCTTGTTGTCATTTTATCTCACCATCCTGACAATGGATCATGAAGCATGATCCAAAACATTGGTGAAAATTAAATACACAATTTTTTCCAGAAGCATTTTGCCTCTATCTCACGGACTGTGTATCTCATGTTCATAATGAGTTCTGTTTGTGTGAAAAGGTTCTTCATCATTATGATCCAACCTAAAAAAAGCTCATTATTGCAACTCATCAAAATGGTGATTTGTTAGGCATCTCCGCTAGGGGAATTGGATTTGTATGATCTGTCTGCTATACAAAAGCTAGTTTCCATAGGAAATATCAGAGATTGCATATTGCCTTCGCAATCTGTTGTGCTCCTTTTATTTATTCTCTTCAGACCTCTGCTCACTATTTGCATTCAATCTTTTGTAGCATTATATTTATTAGCTTGACATATACAGTAATCAGAAGTGGATTAACAATGGCTTACTTAAACATTTCTTGGTTGTCCCAAGACTGATTTCTGCTTACCATTACTATCATTCTACTGTCATTATCTATGTTGAAAAAAAATATATTATGCAAAAGCTTTTGTAGACACGGAATGTTTTTGCAAATTGTGAGGAGGACTCAATTTAAATTGCTACATTCCCAGCGGATGTTGGCATCAATTTTCATTTCTACAATTTGCAGTGGTTTAAATACGATATTTCAGCTCCTGGTATGCCTCATTTGCCTAGAACTGATCTGTGAGGTCACTTGTAATGTCCCCTGTGGGAACCTTTACCTAAATTGCCCTAAGTAGGGTATGTTATGATGCTCGGAACTGAGATTGTTGTGTAAATTGTGTTAGTCCCTTAATCTTGAACCTGCAACCAGATTAGTGACACAAAATAAACATAATATTCAACAATGTATACAGAGAATTTCCATGCTCATGATATTCAATAAATGCCTTTGGAGCTCCATCCAATCAACCCATTGCTATTGTGAAGTACCCGCAGGAAATTATACAAGGCACCTTTGAGCCTATCCAACAGGTTCAAGGGCATGGAAGTGTGACCATCATGTTACCTCCTGCATAATTCTTTGGAGTTCAGGGGTACAGAAGCACATCCATCATCGACCCCTGCTAAACCTAGATGGTCCTTTGGCTACTTGCCCTCCTTATATCTGTCGTATCTCCCCTCCACAACAGAATGTCTGATTGGTTAGACTTCTAAAGAATCTGTTCGTTCTACCTTATTATGTAAATATACAGATCTAGAAATATATAATCAGACTTAATACAGCATAGATGACATTAATAAGATCATATAAATATTATTTTACACATAAATATATATTCACTCTTAATATAGATCATACCACCAGATCGCTGAATTACTAACGTGCATATCTCTGTCTGAAGCTTTAAAGGAATCTATGTATTTATTCTACTGTGCAGAATAACAACATATTGTGTGTGTGTGTGTATCAGTCATGTATTATCAATTAAAATGCCTATTTTATATCCATAGGAAACAGTATTAGAACCACTTAATCAGAATATCCATATTATTATTCATACCGAAATACTCAGACCAGTATATATATACTGCTGTCTTAGTTCAATACTGCTGAGACTGGGTTTTATCAATATTTTTCCTACCATGATGCTCATGTTGGACACTTATATCTTCCTACCGAATTGTGAGAAGTCACGACTGTTCTCACGGTGGTGACTGAAGAAGAGGAGTGTCCCTTTGTCCATCGCATGTCTCTTCAAGATTAAACCCCTCCATTCATATTATTGTTATTTACTTTAACTCATTGCTGCTTCTCACCATTTATCCTCATGCGCTACCTCTTACCATTTGACCTCATGCCTTTTTATGAAGGGACCGATACTGATTGGTGTTGTCTCTCTAATTAATCATTTGTTTTTGTCTTAATTCAATCTATGTTTACTAATTGTAGTTGCTGACTGTTTTTCTGAATGTTGCTCATACTACGTCAGACCTCAAAATCGCTGCTCTACCATAATCACGCGTGCCTTTTTTATAGTAATCGTTGTGTATTTATTATCTAAGCTCTGGGGCTGAATTGGGCCATAGATGGAGTCAATATCTTCTCTTTGTTTGCCTTGGCTCAATCAGAAAACTGTGAAGTCTTAATAATTAAGACAATTTTCTAAGCATAGTAATAGATATATAATTATTATTATATTTTTATTTTATATGATTATGATAGGAACGGGGCATGACATCACTGTCAGACACCAAGTATAATTGGTCACTTTCTTGAGACAATGGCTTGAGTTCTCAAAAAGAACTCGTGCAACTAAATTCCTTTCTGGATGAGTTATTGCATTTGACCCATGTTTACCTCCATCTTCATCAAATGCAAGCTTGTAGATGGCCAAATCATGCCAAATTAGTAATTTAGCCTAGAGTTGATTGCACATAAACATATCACTTTAAACTTATCACTAACCACAGGCACTACAATTTGGAGTCCTCATTTGTTTACATGCAACTCAAGCATAAACCCTCATCCAACTGCTAAAATTTGTGGATGTAATTGAAAGCATCCACTATTCACTATAAGTAAACTTATTCGAATGTGAAGATTATGTCATCATCAAGACCTACAGTTCAGTAGGCTCATATACAATAAGGCCTTCAAAAGATGGTGCCATAGTACATGTATACTAATGAGATGTAAACTTTACAGAAAAAGGGCACAAAATTTTGCTTTGATGATGTGATTGACCATGTCACCAGCATCTGCATTGGCATGCATATAGAAGCTACATGCATGACACCAAACATATAATCTGCATTGCACAGTTGCATCCTACCTCTTTTACAGGTAACTGAAATAATGCTCAACGAATGAAACCTCTCACGTTCACACTATCTCGAATACAATACCAATTTCATGAGCTTACCAGTACCCATTTATGAGAGTTAAGCAGCCCATGAATTTCAGCCTGCATCCTCTCAAAGAAGGCACTCGAAATCGCCAAACCTAAATCCTCTCAAACTAAAAAATACACAGAAACAGATAGATGCACCTTCACACTCCAAAATCTTTGCATTTGAAATGTTGAGAAGGGGCATACCTTCAATAAGACCTCCTGCCATCGGACTATGAAATAGGAATTAGTCCAACAAACTTAATTGCATAGTCTCAATCATATCCTTCTATATCATGTTCAGATCATGGTTTCAGCGCTGTAATGTGCTGCTAACAAAAATAAGGAACATAAGCAACCTCTACAGCACGCAAAAACATGCTTTGGGCACCACTTACCCCTCCAACCAAGAAACCATAATAACAAACACAACCATAGAAAGAGCCACAATGACAGCAATAGCACTTGCCTCCATGGCATCATCACACAACACAAGATACCCAACAAGAATTTCATCAGCCAATACACGTCATAATCATGCTCAAAGGCTTAGTGCTGCAAACTGCACCCAAACTAGTCTTCCTACAGATTTGTAAAATGACTGCTAAAAACTGCCTATTCAAGCTTCAAATTCAATGTCCTACTGAAGAGACTGGAAGTGAAATGATGTAAATTTCTCAATAACTATGACACAAAAGATTTGTATGATAGCCCAAGACTCCTATTGCACCGTGTTTCAACAAAAATTGAGATATAATAAACCTAACAGAAGAGATAATATGACCTTTGGAAACCAAGTTATCTAAAAATCAAAGGTTTGAGATGTGTAGTGCTTCACCAATGAATGGCAGTCAAATAAAACATGAATCTGCCATATTTGACTCCTTACATGTTCAATACAACAAATGAAACTGATGGTCCTGTCAAAGGGAGCTTTCAAAAGCACCAATAGACAAAAATGTAACCACCAAAGGAATTCTGTAAGTAAACAATGGTCCTAAAATTGATGCAGTGATCTCACAAGGACCAGGGCTGTTTTGAAAATGACACATGGTAGTTTGGGTAAAAAGCAGTGGTTTTGTCACTTCAAACTGGAAAGGAATGGGAACCAAAACAACATGACTTTTGAGATGTTCAAAATGGTCGAGCTACTCCAATGCACAGGAGTAAAGCCTAACATTCAATAAAAGTAAAACAGGAAGTCAAGAACTGGCTAGCAGCGAAGTGAGATGCACAGAGCACTTGGCACAGACATAGAACAAATCCTCAGTTTGATTCATGGGGCAGACAAGAAGGATAGGAACAGTAACAGAATTGTATACATCTTGTACAGGTTGATTACTAATACATAAGATAGGACTGCTATTTGGCACCTATCAAGCTGGGTTTTTCTTCCCAAATTGGGGGTTTCCAAAGTGGAGATGTGTATTGTGTTTAATTTGTGTTTGTTTTCATTTTTAGTAGTCAGTTGTGAGCATAGTTTCATTCCAGATTCATTAAAAGCTTCTTAATGATAAACCTCAGCTTTTGTAGCAATTACATATCAAGAGCTTGCCTGAGGTTATATGCTCTGCCAATGTGGATGACATGCACATCATTTTGCTTGATTTTAAGGGATATTTATTGATTTCTTCTACAACAAAACCATATATTTTCAGCTCTAGCTGCTGTTAGCAATTATCCTTGAATCTTGAGCTCAGAGCTGTGAGAAACAATATTTGGTTTAATGCTTGTTCAAAGTAAACCAGAGACTATAGCATGTTGATTTGTATACAATATGTTGGCAGACTACCACAGCATTTGACCATTTTTTCATTTACTGCTAGTTATTTTAATATCTGTGACATTGGTTGGTCTAACCTTATCACACCTTTCTTGTATTCAAATTTCATTCTGTATTGCAAAGACCACGTTTCTTATTCTCATCCTTTTAATTAGTGATAGATTCTAGAGAGAAAATTGGGAGAGAACAAACAAAAGATACTTTATTCAGAGAGTGTTTCCCATACATTATTTTAATGCATAATGCATCCTTTTAAGATGAAACCAAACCTAATTGGCTATTAAAGCAAGTTTTACTACCATATAGATTTTAATATTTCCATGAGCATTCTTAAATAGTTTGTTTGATAACTACAATCATAAATAAGTAATTGAAGACATTTTCAGGCTAGCTCCATTGTCAGAATGTCTTATTTGATGTAATGTAAAAATCTATGAGATCTTTTATTGGTTTTTTAATTCCAGGCTTCCCACTACAATCCACAAAATAGGTCAATAATCAGAAAAGAGCTTGGAAATAATTTGGTTTTCCATTCAAAGAATCGGTCACTATTCCAAATATTCTGCATTGCTAGATAAGATAACCTTTCTTTAATACAAGGGTTGAAATATTTGTATTTGGACTTTAAATCAAATTATTGCACACAATATATACATTCAGCCATTAATATATTTTAACACAATTCATGAGGTTCTGATTGCATGACCTATAATAGTATATTCTTACTGTTGAGGACGATTTCACAATTAATGTGTTTGGCCATTAAAGAAGTTAGGCATGCTTTTGGAGTTTATAAAGTACATTTTCTGTCATACTTCAAAAACAAAAAACTAAGTAGTACTGGTAAAAGAAATAAACAATTTCTCCAACCTACCTGAATCTTCAAATGCATGGGATCCAGGAGAAACATTAATGTCTACCTGCATGCCGATTCAAATATAATCATTGCTTAGTAACAAATGTACATAGAATATAAGCATTATTTAGTATTGAGACCTTCCACCCACTAAAAGCCTTGTAGTTAATTTCAAAATGTTTGATTGTCCATTATTTAGCAATAACACAAATCATTAGGAAAAAAAATGCCAATTTCTCAAGAAATATATGGACTTCACTACAATTTGTGCATATAGAAATATGCCATGGTGGACCTACAGAGAAGCCTACTGGATATGCTGAAATCGTTCAAAAAGAAAAACTGGAATCTCCATAAGGATGGAGCTTTTAAGAAGATTGAAAGATTTTGGGTACCATAACTGCATGGAAACATTTTAGAAACTTCCAAAATAGAAATGGCCATTTCCAGCCAGTTTGGGGTTCTTTTCCAGTGAAAAGCATAGAAACTAAAGAGCTTTACAAAAGGTTACACTCCATTAAAGAAAGTAAATCTGCAAAGCAAACAGAAAATGGACTGGACAACCATTTATTGTCCCTAAATAAAAACCAAGTATAACATCAATGGATGAAACAATCAATGTACTGTTCTAAATGCATAATTCACGAAAAACTTCCTTCCACAAAATAAATTGTTTCTAATACACACATGCTCCTTCAAAATATTTATGGCAGTATTGAGACATATCTTGCTTACTTTTGGATAAATGAATAGCCCAACTAAAAAACACCTTGTGATATTTTATTAGTAAATAACATGGGGAAATGTATAAACACCTTTTCGGCACCAGATAACAATGTCTTACCCCATAAGCTCATTCACATATGGTAATTTGTGACACATGTCAACAAGGTGATCATAAAAAAAGTGGTATTAATAGTCAATTTTAGATGGAAGCTATCAAAGAGCATGTCTATCTACAATATGTGAGTCAATCATACTGTGAAAGTCTTCTGCATGATTGCATAGATCTTCATGTCAACGAACACTTACAAAAAGAACCAATTCCTTTATATAGAATATTTACATCCATATATCTGCAATTTTTTACATTTTTTTGTAAATCCGATTTTTTCCCGATTTTTTTCAAGAAACCTTATACTTTTGTTTTGCCGATTAATTCCCCAAACAATTAATGCTGCTATGGATTAAACCATCCTATAGCTAGCACAACTTTAAAGATGTCAGAGTTGGAATGCATTGACAATCAAAACAAGAAGTAATCTAACTAGTGCAAGTTTGAGAAAGAGGTTTAAAGGTGTCAAAGTTGGGACCGCAGCAATCCTTCAATACTACACATAAGATTTCAATCCAATGGTCTTCAGTCTGCACACTTTCAAGAAGAAATAACTTAACTGTTTCCATTGGCTGAAAAAGCAAGTGAGTTGGAAAGTGGACCCCAGAAAGGCAAGGTGATAAAATTCATTTATGCTTTTGATCTTTCATAAAGTTGTGATCAAATGATAAGAAAATCATAAAAATCAAGTGGAACTGCCATTTTTTAGGAGTCCATGTTATTTGAGATCAAAGTAAAGATTTTCACTATTTCATTCGAGCTCAACAATATTTTTATTAAAGATAAGATCAATGACTTCAGTAAAGTAAAAATTTTATGAAGGGGCAGCAAATATTTAAATGAGATCATGGGAAAATGAAGAGGAAGCTCTTAAATATCAAAGTTTACTCATTTTATATCCATTTGCCCTAATCATCAAAACGAAAGAAGCTCCTGTATGTTGCTCCAATTATTAAAAGGCAGCTCGTATTAAATCCATTTTACCTAATTATCAGAAGGAAAGGAGCTCCTGTATGTTGCTCCAAAATCAAGTAGGTTTACAGATAAAGAAAAAATTACTGGGAAAAGTAAAGAGGCAGTTAAAAACAGGAAAGCTTAAAGTTTTGACAGGAAAAAAGCTATGTGCAGCATTAATATAGCAGTTTCAGCAATTCACACTCTAAAATGAATGGTTCATAAGGCACAACACTCCTGAAGGTTTTGCAAATGGGTTAGCAAGCCAAGTGGGCTTAACCTTAGGGGAAACCCCATGGTTAAGCATGCTTGAGTTGGAGTAGCATTGGGATGGGTGACCTCTCAGGAAGGCCCAATGCTTCACCTCAGTGAGCATCACCTAGATGCAATGAGTGGTAGGTGTAACATTCATTCTCATCGGAGATGGATTTTTGTGAACCACTACCCATGAAATATGGGTCAATGAGTTTGACTCAAAAACTACACAATTGAATCCTGATAGCAATATCATAATTCACACTCTAGTCAAACCTAACATGATGGACAAGATGAAATTTACAGAGCGGTGATGGGACTTTACAATGGTGGCATTACTCTAGTGAGTTGGATTTAAATCTTTATCCAGAAATTTAATAAAGACCAGAGGCAGTTAATGTTTTGATTTCCTCCTACTCTACCTCTCTTCTCCTACTCTCTTGCTCAATGTGCTATGTATTGAAACAAGTTTCGTCTGAAAAGGATAGCTCTTAGAGGTGATGAATTTTGCACACTCTTTCTGTTCAAGCCCTGTCTGTATTTTTTCTTGTAAAATTTATTTTGTGAATACTAGAAATTGTGTTAGGGTATGCCTGTGTTTGTATATGTTCTCGAGACTTTTGCATGTTCTCATTTTTTTTTCATTCTCATTATCCTTCCTATTTCCAGAGGTGTTATAGTGATCTACAAATCTACAACAGTGCCCAATCAAGTGATTAATATATTGCAGTTATGGTCATTTTTGTCCCCCTCTTGATTACTCATTAGACTAACCTTTTGCTTATTTTGTGAATGCTCAAGTCAGAGATCTATAGATTATTATTGTGCAAATAGAAACAGGTACAATTAGTTATCCAGTGAATGACTTCTCATTTGTTCACACAGATTAGTATTTATTTCTGTATTTTCTTTCAGCATTCTTTTCCCTTTACCTTTGTTTAGTAAATCATAAGAGTTAATTGAAAATCACATGAGGAGATGGCCTCTTAACCCCATAGGTTGTCTTGTGAGCCACGTCCCATGCTTGATATCTGTTGTGACATTTTCACACATCGTCCCATTGCAAATGGGGACCCCCACTTTTTTGCTTTTAGGGTAGTCATTTTGTTAGTTTGCTTGGCTTGGCAGTAGTTTCTTTAGTCATTAACCTTTGCTAGTGACGAAAAATGTGTAAGTTGAGCACGAAAGTTGTTGTCTTGCAAAATTGTAAAAAATGTCATGATTGTCAAATGTTGTCATGTTGCAAGTTGTCAGAAAAGAGGTCAAGGTGAGGGAAATTGGAAATTTCCTTGTGGAGATCGATTTTCCACTCTTGGGGAAAATTCAGGAGGCAAAATATGGTATCAAATTGAGAACTTCCTTGTATTACAAGGAAATCAAAATCTTACTTTTGTGGTTCGATTTTTCACTCTTCAAGCAAATTGATGAATAATGCAAGTGAAATGGAGCAATCTTCCTTGTGCAAATCAATTTTCCACCCTTGGTCTAATTTGGATGATGAAGGAAGAAAGTGAAATTTTAAGGCAATAAAAAATGTAACGAAGAAGGTCAAAAAACAAGGAAATTAAACAAGCATTAAACAAATTTGAAATCTTCCTTGTAATAAAAGGAAATTTAAGTCTTCCTAATTTTGAGTGAAAATAAAACTTTCTTGTAAAACAAAGAAATTGAAAAACTTCCTTCTAAAACGGGGAAGATTTAGACCTTTCTTATGATGAAACTTCCTTCTAAAACGAGAAAGATTTGCATCATCCTTATCATGTGCAATTAAGTATTGAGCAAACTTCCTTGTAAAACAAGGAAAATTTAAACCTCCCTATTTTGAGTGATCAACCTTCCTCATAAAACAAGGAAATTTTAAAATTGCCTTAAGCAAACTTCCTCAAAAAACAAGGAAGTGGAAACCACAATTAAAACAAAGGCAAGAAAACGTGGGATTAAAACTTGGGTGCACCTCCTTCAATAAGTATCTAAATGCAAAATCGCATGAAGGAAAGATGAGGCCGACTTCACAAGTGAAGTATTTTCATTTGCAAGAAAATAAAGACAAAGCACTTAAGGGCAAAGTCAGCTGCTTATGGAAGGAAGAGGTGTGACCATTGGATGCAAGGCCTATAAAACAAGGAAGAAGTGCGACATGCATTGCAATTCAAATTTAAAATCCAAGGGCAAATAAGCACCAACAAAGCATTCTCAAATTCATAATTAGTCAGCAGATTTTAGAATTCAAAATTCAATCAGGTTTTTTCAGCATATAAAAGGTGAATTCTTTGGAGGAAAAAGAAAGGCTGATCAAAGATCAAAGCCTAAATTGCTTCTTAAGAAGGTCAATTGAATTCTACGGCACAAATTCAACATTCAGATTTGAAATCAGATCTTATCAAGAGTAGAATCAAGGCTGATCTGAAACGACTTATAACAGACATAATAAGGCAAATTTCCCAGCAAATTGCAGCAGACATCAAGTGTTGGGTGAATTTGGAGAACATTTCCACCAAGTTTTAAGACAGATTTTGGACAAAATTATCATCAGCCCTAAGGTGTGAATTTCTAAATCTGGAACATCAACATTTCCAGACTTAGAGAGTCAATTTCAAGATTTGAAAGGGTTTTGAAGGCTTGTTTGATGAAGTATTAATGTTATTGTTAAGGGTGTATAGGATCAGAATTTCCTTTATTTTTACATGTTTTTTGATTCACAATTGTTTCCTTTTCAGGTTTGATGCAAAGAATGATGTGCACAGGGCATGGAAAGAGGAATTTCACAACAAGAAAGAAGATTGTGTTCAATACAACGAAAGGAAAGCATTCACACTTCAAGAAAGAATTCAAGATCATCAAAGATAAGTCAAGAAGGGTATTCTACAAAGATAAAAGTGATATGAAGATTTAAGCGCATGGAGGAATTCAACATTAATACACTCAAAGCAAAGACAAAGGAAACAAGGAAAGTCCAATCTCAAGGCGGAATTCCTTGGTTTGGAAATCCATGACCAAATCCTAATCCCGCTCTAGTGAAACTGTGAAACATGGTAAGGAGCTTCATTGATGAACAACACGGAGGATGAACATTCAAGGAGGTTGCTTTACAACATGTGAAATTTCTCTACGTCAAACAAATTAAGAATTTTCGTGATCAAAGTGAAGATGAGGATATCAAAATGGTGAACAAAAGAAGAAAAGACAAATTCAAGACAGCACAATAATGAAGGTGATTTTGCAAAATCTTGAATTTCCTCCAGAAATCCAAGAATCATTGCGAGTACAACAAGGAGGTAATCTAGGAAAAGGAGTTTCAAGATCAAAGGGTTTCATAGAAGAAAATGTTTCAAGATTCCGAGGTTGAAGATGGAAATACATCACAAAGAAGAAAGAAAGTTCCCAAACATGAAGAAGGAAAGTGAAGTGTGATCAAGGAAGTAGATAGTTTTAGAAGAGTTAAGCAAAGTTAGAAAATTTGCTTGATAACCCAAGATGATACAATTTGGGAATATGGCCCCATCATGCCTAGATAATGTTGAGTATCAAAAGATATTGCTCAATCACACACTTTGTGATCATCTACATGTTTTGCACGATGAGGTGGCATCCTACTCATCATCTACCCAATCACATCAACATGTCCAGATACATCAAACTTGACTCATCCAAGGAAGGAAAAACTAACACATGGCGCTTCATCAAATATTATTCTATGCACCTAACCTATTTTCTCATTGGTCAACAATCAAAGGAGGACATGTGTCCTATTCTTGTAATTTTCTCATTGGTCAAGAAGGAGTTTGTTTTAACAACCCCTAGTTAGGGTTTTATTATAAGATCTTGGCCAATGATTTGAGAATCAATCTGAGCCTTCAAAATGTAAAGACCTCTATATAAGGCTCAATGCTCTCCTTTGTAAAGATCAATAGTTCAGTAATAGACAATAATTAGAAAGCAAGTAGAGTAGAGTAGGAAGAGGAAACTTGAAATTGTTGCAAAGTTATGTTGAAATTAATTCAATACTTTCATTGAAGTTATGGTGGATGTGTTTCTACATTTTGCATGGTTCCTTGTTACTTCTCAAAATAAAAAAAGTTCATTGATTATGATGGAGAAGTGTGATGATATTTGATGAATCCTTAGGTTCATACCATTTACACCTTGTTGATTGCAAGTTGTAGTGCATGGTTAGTCTGAACCTAATTATTATTGTGGCGAAGTTCAATTGTGAAGACTTCAATTGGATTGTGCCAATATTGGGTATTTGAATGGATTGTTTACAATATGAAGATCTTTCACTACCTTAGGAAATCGCACTCTTTCTATGGCGTTGTGAGCTATCTCTAGTTAAGTAGAAAGTAGTTTCATGAAGGATTTGTCTATCAAAGCATCATTCGTTATTGTCATTGTCCTTAGGAATTAGGAGTTAGCATAGATTCCCTAAACCCTTTCCCCTTTTGTCCTTTTTTTTTAATTTGAGTTTGAATTAGTTTAGGAGACGAAGCATCACATGATTGATACATTTGATGTTCATGTTTCGGTTGTATTTCATAACGTAAGTCCCCTTGGATTACCAGCAATCACATCAACACACTAAGCCTATCCCACATAAAGTCGCTTGTACGCAGAAGGAACCTTGGCGTCACCTCGTTTGATCACATACCTTAGCATTCGAGAGGTCTTTGTTCAAGAGAGGATAGAATACTTAGCATTTTATTCTATGTTGCATGATGTCATGAAAAACACATCAACAATATCCACAAATGCACAAGTTCAATAGTAAGATGAGAATCTAGACATCAATAGTTTTTGGCATGCCCATTGAGACATGAGTCCAGGGCATTCTCGTTTTAATATTAGCTCTTAAGGGAATGCATACTTCACCTAGTGAGTCCACCACTCTTAGAATCTCGAATCTTCATTCCTGCAAATGATGCCCATCTCAATATCCCCCAAAATGTAATAGCCGCTTGCAGAAATCATTGCTTTGTAACCTAGAATTCCAGAAGACCTTTGCAACAGTGACAGCGGAATCCATTTCCAAAATCAACCACAAAGGCGTTTCCTCTTTTTTATGGAGATAGCTCAATTTCTCCTTTTTATCACATCCAAGATGTTGCAAATCTCTGCAACATTCATAAAATCACAGCTCAAGATGTTGAGGATGCTAGTCTTGTTTCTTAAGGGAAAGGCATCAACTAGGAGAAGATTGGCACCTAGTTCAATTGTAAGTTGGGATCAGTTATGAGCTGCATTATTCAATCAATTCAGCGAGAGACCAGACACCAGTTCACTGATCCAGCACCTCACCATGTTCAAAAGACTTCCCACGGACCACATGCATGATTTCAACTCCTGATTCAGGAAACATGGAAGAGGATCCTGCCAAAGTTCACCTGCCTCCAAGTTTTTCTTATAATTAGATTTTAAACACTTTTATCACTACTTGCGATTGCTCACTGCTGATTTTATTCATGCCTTCAGTTTTATTACAATAATAAAAATTTTGTTCAGTCAAACAACCATGGATTCACTACTACTTTAACATTTCTTAGCTCATAACTTATAAGTGGTCCTGTTCAGGATGGATGCAAATGTCCCCACACAGGTTGTGTTGGCACATTTGTCATTGATGTCACCCTGCACAAACAGATTGATATTTGTGATTTGAGAATAACAATTAACCACAGTCGATCTGCATTATGCCTGATTTTGATCTGCATGTCGTAACAAGTCCAAAGAGACAAAATAACACGCATAAGTCTTGTTTACTGTTTAAAGACCAAACAAACAATTATTATTTTTTATTTAGTACAGAAGCAGTATACCTTTGGATGTTTTTGTTCAGTTCATATTATGAGACTTCATCAGTTTGTTATTTGTTCGATTTGTGTTATGTGAAGGGTTCATCAGTTTGATCATGGTTCAGTTGTTTTGTGTTTTTAAAAGACTTCATAAACCTGTTTATGAAAGACAGTTACAACTACTATCAAGCTAACTAACAACTGAAAGATAAACAAAGTTACAAACACATATTGTTGGGTATCGAAGTCTTAGAGAAGATTCATGTGAGTCAGTTATTAGTTAAAGATAGTTAATAATATTAACTATAACATATAACTTCCTCAAACCGACTCATAACTGCAAGTTTATTATTTAAAGGGATCCGTTGATGTTTGTTTGTCCTTGCTATGTATGTTTAACGTGAAGACTGGAGATGAACGTTGTTATCAAAGTTCTAAAAACAATACAAGGAAAACAATCTTATAGCTGCCAGTTTGTTGCGTGATGAATAAAGGACTGATGAAAGAAGCAATATGTGTGTGAGACAGTATGGGTGTGCAAGCTATGTTTTTCAAACTTGCTGGGTAAAGGATTATGGTAATGATTTATTGGCGCTCTGATGAATTCAAAAAGGTCTCACAAAAATAAGTGAAAGTCATGGCTAGAATGCTGTTATGAAGACAACAAGTGCTGGAATTGATACAGTGCATGCTCAGATTTAGATCGCAGATCTCAGGTGACAAAGTTTGTATTCAGGCAATAAAATTTCTGTTTAAAAGACTATATTTTCTGAATATCTTTCATTCCAGAATCAGAATATTTTCAGATTGAATCAAGTGAATTAATTGGTAGAATTCTGAGAAAAGATTTGCAGGTTAAGCAGTGACTGTGTAAGTGGTATTCTGGGAATTATTTGCAGGTTTTCGCGTTGGTTTTCAGTCTTATACAGAGATCTATTATTGCAGAGATACAGAGACACTTGTTATTGGATGTCATTTCCTATTGACAGTGCAACTTTCTTCTGTTTTAATTGCATCAGATAATTGATTCATGTTATCAAAGTTAATATATCTGATTTGTAATTAAATATGTTATATAACTGAAATATTTCTGAGTTTATATTGTAAAGTTGAAGAATTGGTGCTTTCATAAGGTTCTTGTTTGGAATTGTTACTTGAGTTGGTGCTCAAGCATTAACAGTATAAGATTGTAGAGTTGGTGCTCTTATAAGATTTTTGATTGGGTTGGTGCCCAAAGAATTGTAATCATTTCAACTGTGAGGCCAGATTAGGACAGTAGATCCTAGCAGCATTTCTCACTGTGGTTTTCCCACATTGGGTTTCCATGTAAATTCTTGTGTTTTGTGTTCGTGCTGTTGCATCTTTCTCAGTTTCCATTGTTGCATCTTTTATGTCTTTCCATTTTCAGATTAAAACTTGGTAAAAGTTTAAAGGTGTAAAAAAAGATTAAAATTTTATGTACTACTGATTCGCACACACACCCCCCTCTCAGTAGTACTTCTGTGTTCTACAGGTTGGTCCTGCTGAGTCATTGCAGGGAAGAACTGATTGCCATGGATAAAGAAGACACACTTCTCGCAGCTCCAAAAGCAGTGGTGAAAGTGCAGTGGCTTCTCAACAGCAGCTTCATGGGAAATAACAAGCAGCCTTGCTGCTAATTTGGAACAACAACACCTCTCTGTTGCTTGTTCAGGTAGCAAAGCTCCTGAAAATTATACAAGCACTACTAGACATGAAATGGATGTCAAATGCCCTGGAATTGCTCAAACTCATCACCATAATTTACACAATTGTTTTGCTATCCTATGAGCTCCTTGCTGGAACAAGTTTCTTCTCTGCTTCAACCAACCATGTGATGACCAGATGCAATGACTGAACAGTGCCAGTTCAAAGCTAAAATTCCTAAATGCCAATTCAGGTTGGCTTACAATGAAATTAAGTCAGAAGTTATAGATGCCAATTCAAGTTGGATTGCATTTAAAAAAAATTTATTCAGGCTGCACTGCTGCATTTGGAAAGCATACAGCACTTTACCCAAAAGGCATCCAGTAGTTGATTCCTTGCTGCAACAAATGCTCCTAAGATGGCAATTCAAGTTGGATTACATTCAAAAATCAAATTTATTCTGGCTGCTCTACTGCATTTGGAAAGCATACAGCACTTTTCCAAAAGGTGTCCAGTAGTTGATTCCTTGCTGCAACAAATGCTTCTACGATGGCAGCTTAGCTATAAATTTTAGCTAGCTCTTAAAACTTACAATAGAGTGCTTTCTTAATCCTCCAAACAGAAACCTTTGGGGCTGCTTGGAAATTTGCAACCATGCTGAAGCTAAGTGGATCAAAGAGGAGAGATGACTCTTACTTAAATTTTTGTCTGCACTAATACCAAACTCTGAAGTAATGTCTTTGACAATTTCATTACAGATGAGATCTTTATTTATACATCGCCTAAGTTGTTATGCACAATCAATTTAATAATGGCTAATGTAACTTCCTTAACAAAGATTATACACGAGCTAATTTACCAAGTTATTCCTCTAGTGGTCCTGGTCCTGTACCCAACAGATCTGGCAACAAGAGCACTTTAAGAGCAGTAAGGATGTACCCTAGCCACTCCTAGGCACTCCCAAGCGCTCCCACAACCTACAGGCCACATTTTAATTAAAAAAAACATCAAAAATGAAGAAAAAGAGTAATTTTTAAACATTTATTTTTTTTAAAACTAAAAAAGTGCTTGAAACCCTAAAACGTGTGTCCATCATATTTGTTGTTTGACAAAAACAAACCTATTTTCACAAAAACTCATTCTTGTTTAGCCATTTTTATATTTTGGAAGATTGTTGGTATTTTTTGGAGAAAGATTGAAAAGTGTCAAAGAAACAAATCTAGCTTGCATAAAGGACATCTATTTATAGCGTCGTAAGATGTAACCGGTCCAATTTACACCTCATGTTTGTGCTCCCACTTTAGCGTGTCCTATCTCTATCCCCTCTCTAGGTCCAATTTGACCCTATTCTCCAACTATGATGTCATGAACACCCTTTGGTGGATGCTATCATGGGATACCCTCCCCCCTTGCTATTTATTTTGGTTTGTTTGTAGAAGCACCAGGGCACCCCAAGACGCCCTGGTCTGGACCACGACACCCCAAGAACGCACCCCAAAACGCCTCGGTCCCTCTCAAACAAGCCCCAATTTAAATGGGACAGGTTCAAATCTCCCTGATAGCATTTGATCCCCGGGGCTACACATGACCATTGGAGGTCATCCTAATTGGTAATTTTCCTAGGGAACCCTATATAAAGACATCTTATCAATTCATTTTCACCTACAAAATCAATCTAGGAGCTGCCTAAAGTATTTGTGCATCCATGAAGCATTCATCAACAAGCATCTTCAAAGATTTGAAGTTGCATATCATCATTCAAGCATTATGGAGCAAAGTTACATTGATCTTATGCAAGCATGTGTGTGTGATTAGGGTTTTTCATGTCCATGTGTTTGTCATGCCATTACATTTAACATTTGTGATTACATTCAAAGATTATTATTGCATCAACATCAACAATTGCAGATCTGAGGTATATCTCCCTAACATTTATTTCAGTATTTGCATTATTTCATTCATGGTTATTTCCTAAACCGGGGTTTGACTTAAGCAAACCTCTATCCCCAACATCTCTCCCTTTCTTTCTATGTGCAAACAGGTGCAAGAGAGGTACCCAAAAAATCCGGCAATGCCGACATGTTGGTGTGGTTTTTATGCAAGCGCAACTCAGAATAAAATACCCAGAGATATCCTATTCTCTCTTGATCAAAATCTTCTATGTGCTAAACAGACTAGCTATGTGATCACAAAGTCGACTCCAAGGTTTCAGATTCATGCGGATTGTCTCAGTTGGTTCGTTGTGATATGTTGGTAATCTCAAGAGGAATTTACGTAATTGTTCGAGGAGTGAATCAATCAAAGAATTCTGCTAACTGCTGACACTTGTAACTTTCTTTTTTTTGGAATGATTTTCAATGAGCTCTTTTCAATCCTACTTCTATCTAGACTTGAAAGAAAAGGCAAAAGGATGAGCGTTTAGGAAGCTACTTCTAATTTTAATCTAATCCTATGAATTCCAGAGATGGAATTGCACAAGTGGAATCAAAAACCAGTCCTTGCTTCGCCAAATTCAACAACTAAACAAAAACGGTGCAATCTTCTAAGGAAATCAAAAGATTTTCATATCACTCATATCCACCAACATCTTGAACTATGAATAAAGCGATAGAAGTTAAGTTTTTGTTTCTAGTTCAAGCTAACTTTGCACGATAATTGAAAATCATCCAATTATCAAAAGTATGAACACATTATTCCACATTGAGCAATTCTATCAAATCCTTCATTCAATCTAACAACTTGAAATGAAATCTATTCTATGGAGAGCCAAGAAACCATGCTAACTCGCAGAAGTAGACAAGATTCACCAACAATTGAACAATGAATGTCTTAGCACTTAAAAAGTATCACTACAACAATTTCACAAAAATCTCTCTTTACAAATGAGAGGAGGGTTTATATAGGCACCCCATTACAAAGCAATGGCCCAAATTGATCCAAGATCAATGGCCAAGATTAACAGATAAAACCCTAATTAGGGTTATTTGCAAAAAAAAAACTCTTTCAAGCCAACGAGAAAATTACAACACTTCAGATAACCAATGAGAAAATAGGACCCACTTGTTGAGTCAAGTTCATTGCACCTGGACACATCTATAACTTGGAACCCTTGGATTGGCCGATTGATGACTGGGATGCCAGCTCAACTTGCCTTGCGGATTTGATTCCCATAGGCAATATCTCTTGATACTCAACATTGTTCCCAATTGCATCATGTGATGAAGCATACTCCCAAATGATACTTAAAGGTCGATGTAGAGCCTTTCTTCCTGAGATTCCGACTTGAAGAGTGAATATTGTCCTCCCATCATCCGGTTCCTTTGTTTCACCTTTATCTTTCTAGAAATCTTGTCCTGAGTTGACATCTACCATTTGAAATATGGAAAAATTCATAAGTTAGGAGAGATAATATGATGTTAACTTGACAACTTTTGAACCAATACTCGGATTTTTGATCAATCTTTTTAAAATCAGAGATAAAATCAGACTAAGCATGGTCTGAGAAACAAAAATAAGAGTTGGATTGACTGAGAATCGGTGAAATTCATGTCTAATTTTTGAATAAAAATCAGACCCTAATCTCATTCTGGAAACACAAAATTAAACTCAGAAATTTTCCAGAATTCAAAATCAGACTTAAAAAAATTTAGACACGATGGAATTAGGACCTCGCGGAGTGAAAATCAGATAAACAGGGGCTTGTGGTAATCAAAATCAGACCTTGACATCATTCTGGAAATGTAAAATCAAACTCAGAAACTTCCCTGAACTTAAACTCAGACTTAACAAATATTCTGGAACTTGAATTTCAGACTCAGAAAATTGAATTTTTTGAAGAACAGAGCCTGTACTAGGCATTTTCTGAGATGAAAATCAGATTAGGCCACCCTAAATCGAAAACTTGGGATAGGTAACTCTATGAAAATCAAGACCGATTTTGAACATCTCTACAGAAGCACACAAAGGCACCCCTATCATACTGATGAAGTTCAAAAATTTGTCATAGAACAAGCATGCATTGTTCTGATAATGAAAATTTAGAAAGAAAATAGGGAATTTGGAGAGCAAAATCTCAGAATTTAGCCCTTCAATTACTTCAGACCTGCAAGAAATAGAGGAAATTCTAAGAGAGTGCTGATGATTGATCCTTGAACGCCTTGAATTCCTCTTGAAACCTGCAATAAAACTCCTATATTGCCTAAGAAAAACTTGGAGAGACTTAGAAAGAAGTGTGAATAATGAAGTTGCCAAGGCCTATACTTATAGGAAATTTGAACCCTGCCTTGCATTGTTTTTTTGTTTTAATGAATTTTTAAATGGCAATGTGCACTTGGTCACAATTAGGCCTTCAAATTGAACTTTTCTTGTTTTATTGTTTTTTCCGTTTTAAAGCTTCTTGCAATTCCTTTTTTTTTATCCTTCTAGAAGCCTTCTTTCTATATTTCCTTTTCAATTTAGCCAAGTTCAAACTTATTCTTTTCATGAGTTGGGCGAATTTCTCCGTGTACTCAGTTTTTTTTATTTCGAAATTTTCGAAACTTTTTTTTGTTTTATTTTTTTTAATTTTGCCTAGGCAGACTTTGATGCTAGCGAAGGAACTTTTGACCATGGCATGGGCAAACTTTGAGGTTAGATTAGGAATTTGTTTATACTTAACCAAAATTTTCAACCTTTCCTCTTCCAAGCGCCTATACTTAATCACCTTTATTACCCCTTCTTGGGCGGACTTCATGATAGGATTGGAAAGTTTTCCACTTGCCTTGGTCTTCAATTGACAATTTCCCTCTTTATAAGCGACCTCCATGATTTAAATAAGGAATTTTTTGACTTTGGTCTCGGACTTGGCCATTTTTTCAGATCTTCAACTTAGCTTTTTAGAAATTATCCTGTAGATTCGAAAGTTATTTCATACTTGGTGCATTCTAGATGAACTCCTCTGACTTGAAACTTGCTTTGGATCTGAAACAACCCAAAACCTCAAAAAAAGTAAAAAAACAACTTTCAGAAAAAGCAACTTTCCCGAATTGGCCCCAAAATGCCAAAAAAAAAACTTTCTAAATTTAGAAAAAAAATAGAAAAAGCAAATTTCCTAAAAGAAATAGGAAGTTGTCATAATTGACCCCGAGAAATTGCAATTTTAGTCTTTCGACCCTTCTGAGCATATCTATAGCATTAAAACTTTCCTTCGATCATTTTTTCACTTTTTGACTCAGATGACTCCTCCAAATTTCACAAAACTTGACTCATTTGCAGAAGCCAGAGACTAGAGACAAAACCCTAAGACGCCAAAACACCAATCTAAAAAGCAAAAACAAAAAAAAGGTTGTCCGCATTTGCAATGGGGCAATGTGTGCTTTTGACAGCGGAAAATTCGGAGGACCGAGGCTTGGTCCCAAGAAATCGGGTCAAACTTCTCGCAACAAGTTCTAAACATCTTATTTTACCCAAATTTTAGTTGGTGGCTCCGTGGGACATCTATAGCTTACTGCTTTTGTCAATTTACCTCAATTATCCCTCACTTTGCCCTAATTTCATAATTACATTCCAAATTCAACTTAGAAAGAAGATAATCAATCTCCAACCAATTAAATCCAATCAAAATCTCAATGTCTTTCGCATTAGGATTGAGCCTAGATCCATTGGCTTCAATCCTCTTTCAATATAGTGGTGTTAATTGGGTTATTTAGTGGATTTACTTGGTGAAACCCTTATTCCCAATTTTCCCTCCATTACATTTTGGTGAACCCGGCTTCTTTCATGCTTAATTCTGATTTGTTGTCTCGAATTTGATGCATTTTAGCTTTCAAATTTGCACTCTTAGATCATATTTTCAATTACAAACATAAATTTAGTGGTTAATTTCATAAAAACCCTAATTTATTTTACTAAATTTGACTTGTGGGTTGCATAATTTTTCACTTATATTTTCAGATCTGATTTTAGGCACTCGTAATGGAGTTTACTAAATCAGATTTGTTTTCTATTTCACATATGATTACATTGCTATTTAGTTCCATTTATCACAATCATGTGTTGGATAATGGCTTCTTTAATTTTACATTAGTTCTTTTCATTCATATTACTCTTGCATATTGCATTTTTAGGGTTTCAAAGATATTTCCTACTTGCAAATCATATCTCAAAGCTTTTATCCATGTTGTTTCATGGTGACATTTTTAAGAGCATGCATTACATGTGTAGATCACATAAAGGCTTTTGTAGACAATTATAATCCTAGAGATGACATTAACAAAGTTGATACTTGTATCTCTCCTAGGGTACCTAATGTGAATGGGGAAAAAGTCAATACTCCTATTCATGTACTTTCCAATGGAGAGCAAGCATTGAAGAGCAACATGACACCATCTTCTTCATACACATACCCTAGTGCAAGGGGGGCAAGATCAAAATATTGGTGTATCAATCTCTTTAGATCCTCCTTATTCTCCTAGAGTTTATCTTAATCAACATATTTGTAGAGAAGATGATGTTATGCATTGTATTCATGATCTATCTCCTCACATAACCTCAAGCAAAGATGAAGCCTTGGATGATAAGTACCTTCCTTCCCAACCTACAAAAGAGGATATGAATAATGGTGATAGAAAGTAGAATCTTCCTACAAAGGATATTCCTCCATCTAATTCTCCCTTTGATCCTTCCATGTGCCCTTACATTACAAAATTTAAAGAAATTCATGATAATGGTCTTTCTTCACAATTAAAATCTCTTATAGGAGTGCTTATAATATAATCTCAAAACAAGGTTATAGTGGACAAGGACTTGGAAAATATGAACAAGGAATCAGAGTCCCTATAAACCCTCCTACACAAGCTAGTACAAAAGGTCTACGACATCCACATCATTCACCTATGGATGATCTCCTTAAAATTCAAAGGTTTAAGGAGTATCTTGCAAGACAGAGAAATTATCATCCATCTAGAGGTGCTTCTTCCTCAAACAATCCTTTTTGCTCATATCATCAAACCCACGATCATCATGCCAATGATTGTATTGGTTTTCAAAAGGGAATACAAAGACTCATTGATAATGGCACCATCAAAATCATAGAAGACAATCCTCCTCCCTCTAGTGACCCTTGTCCTATATCTCAAGAGACAAGACCTACTCCTATTGATGATAAAGAGAAATTAGCCACAAGAATCATTTGGCGATTGAAGAATGATGAGAATGTTGGTTTTCCCTCAATCACAATTATAAGAATAAGGAAGGTGATGAGCATTGTCTTTTTCATCGTGATTATTCTCATTCTCTTGGAAATTGTAAAGCCTTTAAAGCATTTGTTCAAGACCAATATGATCGAGCCCACATAGCTCTTACAACCGATCTTGCACTTTTTCTTGGTGAAGAGGTAGTGCCTTAGAACTCCATTCACCCTATCATGTCACTCCTCACCCTATGGCAATGGTAGTAAACTTATTGGGGGCTCTTTGTTAGGAGTGGTGATGCTTTTTCAATAACAAACCTACTTAGGCAGAGTTGTGACGTATTCACACATCGCCCCATTGCAAATGGGGACCCCTACTTTTTTCTTTCTGGGGTTTGTTTTTCTAGGTCTTTTAGGGTTTTGTCTATTAGCCTTTGCATGCTGGTTGTTGCCAGAGGGATCACTAAGAGAGCAGGCTCTGTTTTAGCTAAAGGTGAGTCAGTGGATGCTCCAGGTTAGAGTCATCTTTGAAAGTCTTCCTTAGGACAAGGTTTTGCTCTTGTTGCTAATTGTGTCTTGTTTGAGTTTGAGGTCAATGAAGCTTGGTGAGTGAATATTTTCTTTAAGGTCTAAGTTTGGTCAAATTGATGAGTGATGAAGTCTAGAATGTCATCATGATCTTCAAATGTCCTGAAATTTGGCTGTCTGGAATGTCACCCTGATCCTGAAATTTGACTTAGTCTGGAAAATTGAAGAATCCTCCAAAAACTAGATTTTGCATTATAACTCCTGGAGGTCCGAAACCACTCTCAAACATCCTGACAGTATATATGGATACTGATGGAGAGTCCAAAATGTCAAATTTCGCTCTTGACCCTTCCAAAGGGTCCAAAGCGAATTTCAAATTTCGCTCCTAACCCTTCCAAAGGGTCCAGAGCGAAATTCTCCATAAGACATTCTACTTTGACCCAAACTTAGAACTAACTCATTCCCAGGCATTATTGAGGGCAAAACACTTGCTTGGATGAAGAAATGTGAGAAATGAAGTCAAGATTTGAGCCTAAATGTGAATTTCACTCCTAACCCTTCCAGAGGGTCCAGAGCAAAATTCTCCCTTGTTTGAGCTAACATCCTTGTTCCTTGGACATGGTGGGGGTAGATTGATATGTTCTTGCCTCAGGAAGTGATTGAAAGCATTGAGGAATGAAGATTTTGACCTAAGACATGGATTTCACTCTTGACCCTTCCAAAGGGTCCAGAGCGAAATTCATATTTCCTCTGCTTTGCTCCTTGTCTTGACCAAGTTTGAAACCTCTATTGCATGGTATGAAGGACTTGGATGCATATTTGCCTTAGGAAGAAGGTTTGAAGCGACAAAATGATGGAAATTAGCCTAGAGGAGGAAATTCGCTCCTAGCCCTTCCAAAGGGTCCAAAGCGAAATCCTCATTTGACCCCCTATTTTGCCTAAGGCACTGAATGGCGAAGTTTTCAAGCTAATTTGGTGGTAAGTGGACTTGATTGTGGTGAGAAGAAATTGGTTAAATCAAGTTTGAAGTGAGTTGAGGAGGGAAGAGGTGTGAAATCAACCCAAAACTTGAATTTCGCTCATGACCCTTCCAAAGGGTCCAGAGCGAAATTCTTAGAAGACACCCACTTCTCCCTTGACTAGACCAAGATCTTAGTTTCTAAGGCATATTGAGAAGGTTTTGACATGTTCTTGCCTTGGGTAATGATTGAAAGCAATAAAAGGTGGAGATTTTGTCCTAGAGGGGGAAATTCGCTCCTGACCCTTCCAAAGGGTCCACGGCGAAATTTCACAAAACCACTCTTTTCTCTCAAATTTATGCTAAGTCAAGTGTGGGCTAGGGTAAATTAAGATGGGAGATGTCTTTAGGCATGACTTTGACTTGTTGATGATCTTCAAACTTCAAGGAATTGAGCAAAAACATGAATTTCGCTCCTGACCCTTCCAAAGGGTCCAGAGTGAAATTCTTAAAATCCTCTATTTTCCCTTCAAAGCAAGTCAAGTCTTTGGTTTTTATGGCTTGGATGGGTGTGAAGTGGCGTGACCTTGCCTTCGAAGATGAATTGAAGTAAGAGGAATGAAGGAATAAGCTCAAAATAAGAAATTCGCTCCAAACCCTTCCAGAGGGTCCAGAGCGAAATTCCCAAAATCCCTGTTTTCCTTCCATTTTTGTGTCAAGCTAAAAGTGTGGATCAAGGTAGATTGAGCTTGGAAGGACCCCTAGGCATGCCTTTGAATTGATTGTGGCCACCAATGATCAAGGTAGATTGAGCTTGGAAGGACCCCTAGGCATGCCTTTGAATTGATTGTGGCCACCAATGATCAAGATTTTGAGCTTAAAATAGGATTTCGCTCCTGACCCTTCCAAAGGGTCCAGGGCGAAATCCTAAATAGGTCCTGTCCCTGACCATGATTCTTAGCGAAATTCTCCTTTCTAGCCATTTTGAGGGTCAAGCAAGTTTTGCCATGTTGAGAGAGGGATTCAAAAATGGAAGTCCAGGTATGAAAAGTGAAAAGAGTAGACTTAGGTGAAGGAAAACAAGCAAGTCAAGTTTTTCGCTCCTGACCCTTCCAAAGGGTCCAGAGCAAAATTCTCAATTTCACCTAATTTGCTAATGATGAAGGTCAAGAGATGGATTCCCAAGCCTTGGTGGAGAGAAGACTAGTGTATGCTTGCCTTGGGAGACATTTTGGAGTGGAGAAGTGATAGAACTTGAGCCTAAACAAGAATTTCGCTCTTGACCCTTCCAGAGGGTCCAGAGCGAAATCCTTAAAGACTCCATCTTGCTCCAATTTTACCTCAAACTTGGTATTGGTTGAGATTAAAGGGATCCTTAGGCATGCATCTAAGCAAGCATGGTCACAAAGTGAAAAGAATTTAGGCTAGTAATGCAAAATTCGCTCCTGACCCTTCCAAAGGGTCCAGAGCGAAATTTTTATAGGGCCTGTCCCTGGGGAGAATCTTGAGCAAACTTCATTTTAATGTCTTCTTGTTGATGATTTAAGGTAGAAAATGCTATGAATGAATTCATTATGTGTCCTTAATCACCTTTTGGTTGGTTTTGCAGATGGAAGAAGACTAGGCCAGGGCAAGGACGATCTCTTCCAGTCCATCATCATCAAGGGCGTTCCACATGCAAAAAGGGAGGACTCAAGGTGCTTTGAAGCATTGGAAGACTAGGGGTGTTCAAAGAGTTCAAGTTAACCTCAAGACCTCATTCTACCACAAGATGACAAAAGGCTTTGCTAGCACTTCAGGGCGAGATAGGCTACTGGAGAAGGAAGACATGACAATAAGGAAGCTTGGTCAAGCAAAGGAAGTACATCATTCATCATATCAAAGACAGAGGAGGATCAACCAAGTCACAAGCATTAGGCAAGGTGGCATCCCAATCATCATTCCTCCGGTCAGATTGGTCCACCTCAGCGTGTCCAGATTCAATGTACCTGACTCATTGGGGACAGCATAAGCTTCGAGGCTCCTTGACGTTTCAAGCCTTCTCCTGGTTCTTCGGGAGGTCGTCCACGACCTGTGAACAATCAATCTCACTTTAATAAATCAATTTGAAAAATTAAATAATTTAATTTATCAAACATTAAATTTTAATGATGTCTGGCTCGATAAGCTCTTTGTGAGATGTATCTTTTGAATGTTTTTGCTTTCTACATGAAATGAGAGATCCAATCTTTCGTCTGATTCGTTCTCCAATTTAGACGAAGTTCAAATCTGAGAGGTAAACTGTGAGATATTAAGTTTAAACCTTGCAATTTTTAATGTTTTACCAAAATTGCGAGACCTTTGTTTATGATTTCGGGTCATTCACCCAAAAGGAGAGATCTTTGTTTTATGAGTTTACCTTTACCTTTAGCAATTTTGGCCTAAAGCGTTACTTTTGTGAGATTTAGTGCCTATTAACTTTTCGGCCAAAATGCTTCCTTTCACGATTTTGAGGATTTTTGGCCTAAAAGGCCATTTTGCGAGATTTTTCTCTTCTGAAGAATTTCGGGCATGAAGCCGATTTTGCAAAGTTCAAACGTTTTACTCACTTCTAGCAAAATCCAGTAAGGGGTCGAGTTTGGTCTTAACCAATTGTTTTGAGACGAAAATCGCGATTCCACCCTTAGCCCCCTTTTCGGCCTATTAGACCAATTTCGCAAGCCTCTAAACTTTCGGGTTGAATTGTCGTTTTGCAATTTTAAGAATTTCGGCCCACTCGATAGATTTGTGAGCTTTAACATTTTCGGCCCAAATGAGGTCCTGGCCCGATTTTGAACTCGAATAGCCAATTTCGGGCTACGAGGAAGCTTTTTAAACTTCGCAATAATAACATCCTTTCATTTCAGCCTGAAAGCCGAGTTTGCGAGTTTAACGCCTTTTCTTATTTTTTCCCCCCCCATCCGCGATTTTGGGCTTCGAAAGCCTTTTGCAAAGTTTTTGTCTTACCTTATCACTCAATACTCCATATTTTCGGGCTAAAGGGGGGCTTTGTAAAGTTAAAAAAGTTAAGCATTTTACACGTTTTCGCGTTTTCGGGCTAAAAGCCCTTTTTGCAAACTTTAAAAATAAATGACACCTTTCCTTATTTTCAAATTCGGCCCGAAGGAAAGGTTTGCAAACTTGGCTTTAGTTAAAATGCCCTTGTATCGCATTTTCGGACTGGAAGGACGTTTTGCAAAGTTTTAAGTTAACGCCTTCACTTATTTTCTTCCCCCTACACAATTTTCGACTATTTTGTTTTCGGCTTACAAGGGTATTTCACAAACTTCGGCCTGAAGAAGGCTCTTGAAAAGTTTTAATGGTTTTCGGCTATTTTCCCCCCCTACTGCGATTTCGACTTTTGCCATTTTCGGCTCTCTGAGCCACTTTGAAAGTCGGCATGAAAGGTTATTTTGCAAGTTTCGAGCGGATTGGGGATTTCGTGAGATTCTGAAATGCCTCTATTTTCGGCGAAATGAGAGGTTTTGCGAGATTTCTTCTTCATTCCACTTTTCCACTACGTAGGCAGACCAAACCTGACACAAGGGTCCCCTATCAAAGACGGGGTGTGTGTGCGATACACACAAGTAGTACCCAAACAGTTGTGCATCCAACATAAGAAGAATGAACCATTCATCAACCATAACGCAAAGTTTGCAATTTCAGAAAAACCATTCAGATCACTCACATTAATATCTATAAAGCCTTCATATCCAAAAAGCATCAAAAGTTCGTTTCTTAACCATCCCATCCAAATTATTTAATCAAGTCCTAAATAATAGTCTTTTAAATAACAACCTCTTGGAGACGACCATTTTGAAGAGAACTTAAAAAGCCACTTAAAAGAAATAAATGGCCCTCCAGAACCTATAGTTTTGCTTAAAACTTAAAATCAAAATCCCCCAAAGCATATGAAAATAAAACTAGTTAAGGGGGAACACCTCCTCTTCTCTTGCCCCTAGTTCTTATTGTCATGCCTCTCTTGCTGCTTCATTCTCTTGCACATCTTGTGTTGCTTGTGTTCGTAGCCTTGCCCTGCAAGCTCTAAACCTAGAGATAACTAGTGTTAACACCTTGGCACATGGACCGTTGGTGTTGTTAACTCTCAGTTTCCGTTTATTTATCTCCTAATATGCTTCCACCAACTTCCTCCATGCTACATCAATTTTTGTTTTAAAAGTATGGAGATAAACTACCATACTTCCCAGCTTCTCCAAAGATGCTTCACTTACTATATCTGCAGAAAATAGTTCTATGAGCATTGTTCTGAAGCTCCTCGTTACATCAACACTTTTTAACATTTTTTCTTCATTTTCTTCAATAACATTTGCTCTTAGAATTTTGGAGTTGCTTCTCAGACCCTTTAAATCGAAGTGGTACTGTACGAAACTGACCTTATATCCACATCCAATTCCCCGAGCACGAAAAGCTTCTATTCAAGCACATCCATCGAGACCACAGATTCATTTTCCATTGGATCGTTAATGATCCTTTCAGCAACTAGGACAATTGAAGGAATTTTGGTAATTTCCTGTACCTCTTGGAAGATCAATGTCAGGTTGCTCTTTTCTTTCTTAAGATTTTATAAATTTGTGTTAAGGGTCTTCATCTTCTCTACCATTCAAGCATAAATTGCCATGGCTTCTTCAATATACAACATCTTATCAAGTGTAAGCCTCTCTACCCATTCAACAACAGCCTTGGAGACAGATTGGCTTCTTTTGGAATACAAGGAGCTTTATCAATTGGTTGATATTCATTTGCAAGATAGCCTGAATGAAAGAAACTGAAGATACTTATCTGTTTTTGAAGCTTTACGTCATTCTATTCTTTGGCTTTAACTATTTTTGACAGCATGCTCACAAAGAATTTAGCATGATAAATATCATCCTCTACAGTTGTGGGACCTATTATTAAAATAATATTATATATATTCTATAATGGTCATCTTAGTTGTCGATTTAGTTGTCTTTTTAGCTTGTTTAGTGTAACCACTGCTTCTTTTATTAGAAGGCATAGTTAGATTTTTAGTTTTTAGCTTTTATAAGCATATTAGCTTTTTAGCTTCATGTTGAAACTTCAGTTTAACGATTCATTCTTTTTAGAACACCGTCTTGTAAACCTATATATATACATTGTATTTTCATTAATATATTTATTCAATTATCTTTCATGGTATCAGAGCGAGTCAATGGGAATTTTTAGAATTTGGCGAATGTTTTAATGAAAATTCATAAGCCTCTACCTCGCATTTATTTCCAAATTTTATTTTTTTTGAAAGATGACCATTAATAGAGCAATGTCAATTCTTCTCAAATTAAAATCTGCTTCTATGACTTCATGCTCATCTTTATCGCCAATGGAATCTACGATCTCCAAAATTCAATGACCGGTAGCAAAGTCAACAACCATTCTCGACATTCTTTTAGCCTTTTTAGGCTTGGGTGTATCCTATATAACTTGGCCATTGTGTTGACCTCAATGTCTATCATGGGGGTGTATCTTTTCTTCTTCTCTACCACATTCTTCAACCAAGGAGAGGAAGTAACTATAGAGAAACTGGCATTAACGTTAGCGACCACATTACTGGTTGGCTTGAAAATGGAATTGGCTGGCACAAAATCATTTAACATAGAAAAATCAGAATTATCAAATAGGGGTAATGGAATCATTGTCTAAAGTAGTAGTAGCAATAGTTGACATTTTCTATGTCGATGACGGCATAGGAAGACCTGTCTTTTTATCAATTTTTCCTTTTGATGGTACTAATATATCTTCTTCACGCGGAGCTTTTAACATTTTATTATCTTTAGGTTCTCCATCTCCTCCGACCTCTGAACTAACTCTTTGTGAAGAAGAGTGTACCAATTGAAGTCTTCGAGGTGTTTGGGCTTTGGGACGTGTTTTATTACCTATTCGGAGCTCCCTCCTATGTGGTGGATTTTGTTTTCTTCTCAATCCATTTCCTTTCTCTCTCAAAAACAAATGAGGCTCTAACCTCGATATCTGCAACTTCTTCATCAAGTCCTTGGGATTGAGGAAGAGAACCGAGGGCAACACTCTGATAGGCTTCATTGACCATTTCGGTACCATCATCTACGCAACCCTTAGGAATTAGTAAGGGCAAATAGAATGCCCTGACTTGGTCTAATGCTAGCCTCATCCAATTCCTTCTTTGGACTTCCCTCTCATCTACACAATCTTCCCAATAGTCTTCCAATTGGGGTTGATGTTCATATAGGCTTCCTCCATGGAAATTTATTCAGACAAATTTCTTACTATCAAAATGTGGCCTCGGTGACAAAGATTGGAAGTTATATTTTGCCAAAATTCTTTCTACGCTTCTTGCAGCTTCATTACTTTTGCATGAGAAATTAGAAAGGGAAACAGGGAAGGAATATCCCTTCTTAATCTCCGAATATTTCACATTTACCCTTGCCATTTGGCGGCAGACTTCTAGGAGAACAAAGTAATCAGCGATGTACCTCAGTAATTTCAACAAGGCATTTTCACAACCCCCTATTCTTAAATAAGAAAATTTTCCAAACTGAAAGAAAAAGCTGCCAAATTCTGTTACTAGGGTTGCAGCTTTTGGAGAAATTCTCCGTTCAGGTGACCCTTCAATCCTTTTGACCATAACCAACAAGAAAGCATCATTAACACAAAGGAAATCTTTCGTTCCTTCTCTCTACAATTGTGGAAAGAATTTGAACACAGGTGTGTCTACCGTGAGAATCCTAGGGTTCTCAAACCAAGCCAGACAACCTCTCTAAAATATAAAACAATAGAAAACACGTGTGATTAGGCCCCTTGTTTAAAATGGGCCAATTGTTCATGTAAGTGTTCACTCATCAATTTAGCCCATTCTATATATGGTTTCTCACCACAAATGATCAATATGAATTGGCACATCCAAGAACTGAACTCACCAAACTCAAGCCTTCCCACAACACAATGCAGCAAGGTAATTGCATCGTCGATTTCTTCTTTAAGGTGGCTCCTCTAAAGGCGAGCGGGGAGTTTGGACTTGCCTTTCTTTTCTTTCTTTAACCAGCTCTTCACAATACGGTTCAGACACCAATCTCTACTATCACTGAAATAAATCCACCCTGATTGTATAGACACATCCACGAATTGGTCCCAACAAGTATCTTCAATACTTGGGAGATGATTTCAAGATCAATTCTCGCAATAACAGAGCCATCAAAAGCTCAAATTTCTTCTGAATCCAGGTGATAATTGTTAGCACGGGAAATAGCTAACTTTGGACATCGAACAGCATGTGGAAAACTTCAAGTGCCTATGAGTCCACTTTCAATGATTTTCTTGCCAATGGGAGAAATAGTCTCTTGTTGCATTCCTCTCAAGATGTCTTTAAGGCTTACATCCCCCATATCAATATCCTTTACATTATCTAAGTCGTTTTCTATTATGGGTGGCATTGGAGAAACTCGGAATTTAGACTTCAAGCACAATAAATAGTTAACCGGAGTCTCCGTAATTCTAGTGGTCACCAGGTGAGCATGCAAGACACTCAGAGAGAATTCATTCTTTTTCAGCTCATCTGTGATCTCCTTTTTGGTATCGAATCTCTGTTGTTGAATACTTGGGACGAAAAGAATTTCAAAAATATTACAGCCTTTTAAAGAATTAAAGCATTATTTTCATTTAATTTTGGCAGCTAGGGTAACATCATTCTCCAAAAATTGTGCCAAGGCATTTATACCATGCTCTTCACCAATTAACAGTTATTAATGAGTTGTACCAGTCGATGTCTTGAAAATACAGTACCTTGAGAAACAAAAAAATTACGTTGAGTCGAAAAGTCAACAAATCATTGAACTATTGAACGGTTTAACAAAAAAGGTACAAAGGTTCAAGGGACCCGCGACTTACCAACTGAGAAGGGAATCACTTCTACATAACCACCGACTTAGACATAGCACGTAAGGGTCGGATGATCAGGTGGTTCAAGAACTAATGTACATGTCGATTCAATTCAAAAGACAAATGGACGACCAACTAAGTATTCGGAATAAACATAGTGAGAGGCGTGATTTCCAAAAGAAGGGGGCCATAAATGAACAAAGATCTTAAACTTCTTAAGGGGAATGAAAAATCAAGATGAAGGGTAACAAATTCTAGTGCAAAACTAAGTCACCGCGTTCGAATTCAAGTTTGAGTTCGGCTACCATGAAATTCGATTGAAGTTAGGCAAGGGCGAAAAAATTTGAAAAAAAAATCGACATTAAATTCGCCTTATATAAAAAAAATTTCAAATATAAATAATATCCAATACATTATAAAAACAAAATTAATATATCTTTTAAATTTAAAAACAAAAAAAAACACTAAATTAACAAAATTAACAAGTAAAAAATGAAAAAAATGTTATTTAGTATTTAATATAATATTTTACTCTAGTTTAAGTAAAATAGAATAAAGATAAATTAAATATAAAAATATTAAATATTAATATTTTAATAAAAATTAATATAAATTAAAGTTATTAAATAATAAAACTCTAACCGTAAGGAAAAGAAAACAAAAATTAATAGAAATTAAAATTTTAAAATAATAAAACTCTCACCGTAAGGAAAAACAAACAATAATATTTTCACGTTTAAATTTTAATAAAAATTAATATAAAGTAAAAAAATAAAATAATAAACTCACCTCGTAAGGCAAAAAAAACAATAATATTTATAAATATGATTAGTAGAAACGAACATTCGGGGAAGCCTGCGATGCCTAGGCAGCGGTTCACAAACACGAAGAACACACACAAACGGATCACGGACTAGCTTCAGTCGCGCAATGAACGACACAAACGAACTTTAGCACGACCAACTTCAGTCACGCGACGAACGAACTTCAGCTTCACTCGAAACCCTAAAATAGGAAACTCATATTTATGTTGTACGAATTTGAGGTGAACATTTACGATTTTTTTAAAAAATTATAAATTCGCTGAATTTCAAACCTGAAGCCGAAAATTCGACGAATGTGGTGACTTAGGTGCAAAACATAGAAAAATGTAAGAAATAATAAGTTAACATGTTAATGTTTATTTATTATATGTTACTTTTTAGTCAGTTATTAGTTATGGGTTAGTTGGTAGTTAGTAAGTTGAATGAATTTATAAAGCCATAGAATGTAATCATTTGGCAGTTGAAGATGTCAAATTGATTTGTGTGTTGAAGCCTTGTGCTCTTTGTCGCTAATTTTCAATACTTCGGCTGAACGGAATCGGAATGCATTCTCCTTTGTCCACTTAGTGAAGCATAATTAGTTGGCTACAAAATAAAAGCAAAAAATTTGGTCTACATCCATTCCAACTTGCATCTCCTATCATATAAAGCAGTTGATTACATAGAAGCAACAAAGAATTGGGATATAACCCTTGAGTCTACCAGCTTGATGCATCTACTGCAGAGATTGCCAAAGTCAACGTAAATGATGACGAGGCTCTTACCTGATATGCCTAATGGGAGTGGGACTTCATTTGCTTATGGTTCAAATGATGCTGAACCAAGCAATGACTTCGATCTAGATGTTTTTGATGAAGATTGAAGACCAAGATACAATTTTTTAATAATATTATTTTCGAATTTCATGATTGTAATGCTTTTCATTTGACTCTTGACTCTACAGTCCTAGACATATAACATAATATTGAAATTTTGAACTATGATATATATATATATACACAGTACCCAACCATACCATACCCAAGAAAAAAAAAATTGTACCAACATACCAAAACCCCATACCCATAAACATACATAGCCTATACCAAAACTATTAGAATATTTAATTATATTTTAGTCACCTATATTTAGTTCCTTGTTTAATGGTCATTTAGCTTTTTAGTTAATTAGCTTTTAAGCTTTATTTAGCATTTAGGTTTTTCTTTTTAATTAATTAGCTTTTAAGCTTTATTTAGCATTTAGCTTTTTCTTTTTAGTTAATTAGCTTTTAAGCTTAATTTAGCTTTTAGCTCTTTTACTTTAACATTATGTTCTAATTATAGAACATCATCTTGTAACCTCTATATATATGTGTGTATATCGTTCGATGTAATTATCCGATTATTGAATCATTCATTCAATTTATTTTTCATGGTATCAGAGCATGGAAATTAAAAATTTCGAAAATTTTTGTTATTAAAATTTTTCGAAGTTTTTATTGAAGAGATTTTTTTTTTAACTTTTTTTTTAAAAAAAAACAGATTTTTTTCTCTTCCTGGGCAGTTTTTTTTTTTTGCAGGTAGAAAATTTTCCTAAGGTTTCTGCAATTTTCGACTAGAGTTTTGACCCTTCTGTTCAAGTCGAAATTTTATTTTGGTTGCAGATTCTTGGGTGAGTTTTTCGAGAGCTCAACTGGGTCATCGTCAGATTTTTTTGGGTGCATCGTTTTTCGTGCCTCGATTTTTGAGCCATCGGATCTGCATTCTGTTTTCAGATTCTTGGTGGGTTGTTCGAGAGCTTTTATGGGTTGGTCTCAGATTTTTCTGGGTGCCTCGTTTTCCCTGCCTCATTTTTAGTGCCAACAAATTTGCCTTGGAATTTAAAAACAGTTCACAATTTCTGCTATTTCTGTGGATGTTGGGATTTTTGCTGTTTCTTTGGCACCATTTATGCTGTTTTAAGTGTGCAGAAAATTTTAATTTTTGGGTTTTTTCCAAACCTCGAAATTTGTGCCTTGGAATTCATGCCAGAATTCTCCTATAGGGTTTCAGTTTTTTCAACAGCTATTTCTATTCTGATTTTTTTTTAAATCAAATTCTTCTGTCTCTTGCTTTCACTTAGTTGACCAAAATCAACCTCAATTTCCGTGATGGCATCATTAACCAACATCATGTTGGAACACAGTCAAAAGTTCAACGGCTGCAACTACAATAGCTGGAAACAGCGTATGCTTACCATCTTTGAGTATTGTTGCCTTGATCAGCTTGTTTTGGGCAAGGAATCTCGTCCTACAACAGCAGGTGATGATCAAGACAAACATGATGTGAAGAATCGAGAGGCTGTCATGCTTATCAAACTCTCTATCACAGATGATCAACTCCCACAGGTGCCTTCAGGTAAAACAGCAAAAGAGATTTAGGATCTTTTGAAGGATCTTCATGAAACGTCCGACAAGAGCCGAGCTTTCTTTCTGAAGAATATGTTGTTTTCTATCATGATGGATGGGAAGTCATCTATCCAGGCACATCTTACAAAGATCAAGGACATCCGTGATCAGTTAGAAGCTATAGGCCGAACTATGGTGGAAGAGGATATGGTGATCACGCTGAAAAGCCTTCCCAGATCCTACGAGCATTTCATTGATATGCTCAATATCTCCTCCACTAGTGTTGATTTGAAGTTTCCTGATCTTCACAACAAGCTGCTCCAACAGGATCGATGGAAGCAGCAATTTGGAAGCAGCGCTAGTTCATCCACTGAATAGGCTTTCACAGCCTCAACTTCGCATAAGTACAAGGGTAAAGCTTCGTCCTTCCAGCAGAAAGGACAAGGTCAAGGTCAACCTCAACAATCTTCCAAAAAGAAGAGCTTACAGTGTTCCTACTGTCATATATATGGCCATTTGGTGAAAGATTGTCGGAAATTGATAGCATCCCAGCAATCCAAATAGGGAGGGTCCAAGCAGAAAGCCAATTCTACCACGCATCCTGATCAGAAGGAATCTACCTTCTATGCGTTCATGGCCCAAACCTCCTCTGATGATGTTCAATCATCAACCTGGTACATTGACTCTGGAGCCTCTCGACATTTCACACATCGTCGGGATTGGTTTACAGAGTACATGCCTTTCACTGATTCAGTGATCTTTGGTGGAGGTGAAGAGTATACTGTTGTCGGCAAGGACAACGTTCAGATTTCATCTGGTGGGAGGGATTTAATATTCCTCAATGTATACTTTGTACCTGGTATGAAGCTCAATCTACTGTCAATCAGTCAGATTATGCAGCATTCACCACAACTGGATGTCGTCTTCGGGTTGCCATGGCAGCTAGGAGTACTTCCATCAGCACTCTTTGGCATCAACGATATGGGCATCTCAATGTCCACTATCTCTCTCAGTTGGTTCGAGAGGATCTAGTCATAGGATTACCTGAGATTCAAACTCAGAATCATGGAGTTTGCGGAGCGTGTCAAGTTGGAAAGCAGCATAGGACTCCGTTTTCAAATGGAGACACTTGGAGAGCATCCAAGGTCTTGCAACTCGTTCAAGCAGACATCTGTGGTCCCATGAACACTCCATCAGTCACTGGATGCAGGTATTTTCTATTATTTGTTGATGATTTCAGCAGACGCATGTGAGTTTATTTTCTTAAGCAAAAGTCAGAGGTGTTCACCATGTTTCAAACGTTTAAGGCCTTAGTGGAAAAAGAGTCTAGTTGTCAGATAGTCACTCTTGGGTCCGACAATGGAGGGGAATTTTGTTCTACAAAGTTCACCAACTTTTGTGCATCACATGGCATTAAGCATCAGCTTACCACACCTTACACCCCACAGCAGAACGGTGTTGTTGAGCGCAGGAACCGTACAGTCACTGAGATGGCTCAGTCTATGTTGGAGCATAGAAATGTTCCAAAACACTTTTGAGCAGAAGCAATCTTCACTGCAGTCTACCTTTTGAACCGGTCTCCCACAAAGGTCGTTAAGAAGATGACTCTAGAGGAAGCTTGGTCTGGCAGGAAGCCCAAAATCAGTCATTTGAAAGTTTTTGGCTCTACAGCTTATGTTTGGATTCCAGATGCCACGCGCACCAAACTGGATCCAAAGATTCAGAATTTGATGTTCATCGGCTACAGTGACAACCACAAGGCATATCGGTTGGTTGATATAGACACCAATCACCTCATATTCAGTCGAGATGTAGTATTTTATGAAGAAAGGGGGCCTTTTCAGCCTTCCTCTCCTGATTTGAGCACTGAGGATCACCCTCTAAAGGCTGTAAGTATGGGTGTTCGTCTTCCCTTAGCTCCACTTGATGGGAGGGATTTAGTTGACTCTGAAGTTGTGGGGTCTCCCAGGCATGACATTGCACCCCCTGACTTTCCTCAAGATCTTCTCGATCCACATCCAGATGAGCTTGCTCCAGATATTTCAGGCACTCTTCATCCTGCAGCAGATGTTGGTACTTCTACTCTCCGGCCTAAGTGGTGGGCCAAGACCATTGGTGATCTTCATGATGATGAGCTCATTGAGGGTAGATCCATTAGAGGTAAAAGCCAACAACACACAGTTAATTTTGCTCTTATGGCCAACATTCACAGTATTTATGAGCCTCAAACATATACAGAGGCTAAATGTGTACCTGAATGTGAAAAGGCTATGGCAGCAGAGCAACATAGTCTTCTGAAAAACAACACTTGGGTATTGTCTGATCTTCCTCCAGGAAAGAAGCCCATTGGCTGCAAATGGGTGTTTAAAGTCAAGTATAAAGCTGATGGAAGTCTTGATAAGTACAAGGCTCGGTTGGTGGCAAAAGGGTTTTCACAGAAGGAGGGCATCGACTATGAGGAGACATTTGCTCCCACAGCCAAGATGAGTACCATTAGGCTTGTCCTCGCTCTCTCAGCTCAATTTGGATGGAAAGTCCATCAAATGGACGTCAAGAGTGCCTTTCTCAATGGTGATTTGCAGGAAGAAGTCTACATGACGCAGCCTCCAAGTTTCAAGGTTGCCGGTAAGGAACACCAGGTATGTAGACTAGTCAAAGCACTCTATGGCCTCAAACAGGCTCCTCGTGCATGGTACATCAAAATTGATAAGTACTTGATTGATTAAGGCTTTTAGAAGAGTCCTTCAGATCCCAATTTGTATGTCAAACATACTAGTGATGATATTCTATTTCTACTTGTCTATGTTGATGATCTCATCATTACTGGCAATGCAACACATCTGATCATGTAGGTCAAACAGAATTTGTGTCAGCATTTTGATATGACAGATTTGGGACTTCCCATTATTGTCTCGATGTAGAGGTTTGGCAGACTGATAGGCACATATTCATTTCTCAGTCAAAGTATGCCAAGAGCCTACTAGATAAGTTTCGAATGCAAGATTGTAAACTTGCATCTACACCTATGGAGATAGGGCTCAAATTATCAGCCAAATCAGATTCACCTGTAGTGGATGAGTCTTCATTCAAGCAACTAGTGGGCAGCCTCATCTATCTCACCACCACTAGACCTGACATCAGTTATGCTGTGAGCTATATTTCCCGCTTCATGTCAGCCGAACATTGGGTTGCAGCGAAGCGTGTGCTTAGATATGTGAAGGGCACTCCTGATTTTGGCATTCTGTACAGTAGAAGCAAAGATCCTAGGCTGGTTGGTTTTACAGACTCAGATTGGGCAGGTTGTGTTGATGACAGAAAGTCAACTTCTAGGTATGTTTTCAGCTTGGGTACAATCACATGGACCAGCAACAAGCAACAAGCAGTAGCTCTTTCCTCGACCGAAGTAGAGTATCGGGGAACTGTTAAGGCAGCATGTGAGGCAATTTGGCTACGTAGGATGCTTGCAGACATGCAAATGTCTCAACCAGGACCTACTCCCTTGTTTTGTGATAATCAAGGGGTTCTAAAATTAGCCAAAAATCCAGTCTTCCATGAGCGGACAAAGCATGTGGAGCTTCATTGTCATTTCATCCGCCAGCATGTTGAAGATGGATCAGTGATACTGCAGTACATTCCTACAGAAGATCAAACTGCAAATATCCTCACCAAGTCCTTGAGCCCGGCAAAGTTTCTCAAATTTAGAGGGCAGCTTGGTGTGATAGATAGCATGACCATTAAGGGAGGGTATTAGAATATTTAATTATATTTTAGTCACCCATATTTAGTTCCTTGTTTAATGGTCATTTAACTTTTTAGTTAAATAGTTTTTAAGCTTTATTTAACATTTAGCTTTTTCTTTTTAATTAATTAGCTTTTAAGCTTTATTTAGCATTTAGCTTTTTCTTTTTAGTTAATTAGCTTTTAAGCTTAATTTAGCTTTTAGCTCTTTTACTTTAACGTTGTGTTCTAATTATAGAACATCGTCTTGTAACCTCTATATATACGTGTGTATATCGTTCAATGTAATTATCCAATTATTGAATCATTCATTCAATTTATTTTTCACCGGCAACTCAACAGGAGTGAATAATACTATAAAGCCCATAACAAGCTGAGTGCATATTAGCTAACTCACAGATGTAATAATTATTCTAACACCAATTGCCTCCCTGCATCTGGACTTGCCCATTTCTCCATACCAGCAGAATTATTTGATGTAGTTGAAAAGCGTGTTGGTTACAATTTTGCATATCCCCATGCTCTGTTGTGCATTGCATACAGCTACTGTGCTACATTTGGTGGTAGCAGATGCTAGATGAGTTACAACTTCAATTCAGAATTTGAGACTTGATTACATCATGCTTCAAATACACTGTTGTATTTAGTAATTAGCAACTTTGTCATAAGTCCAAAGCACTGAGTCAATCCAAAATTAAACTTGTCCTTGGGTGCATAACCGTAGCTACTTACTGCCAATTAAGCCTAGTTTCTTGTGCACCTAAGAAAAATGCTATTTCTATATCTCTCTGCTATGTGAGTGACATAATTTTATACACCCTGTGGCTCCTGCATTGCAAATTGAGTTAGTGGACATGAATCCTCTTCAGCCGTTTTAACAAATCTAAATAGGTCTCTATCAGTCCCAAACTATGTTGGGCTGTATTGAAGCAATCTTATCATAGGTCAGACTGTTTTTTCAAAATATCTTGAGAGGTTTTGTATACGTGGCTCTCTATGGAATATCACCAGTCTACATTATCCATGTAGTTTGTATGGTGTCCAGGTAACACTGTAACTGCCATGGGCCAAAAGACCATTCACTCTATCACGAAATCGTCATTCTTCAATCCAAATCACACTCTATCCAGTTAGGCAGCTACTTACTAGTTACCATTATAAACATGCACTGCATTGCCTTGTTCTATTATATTCTTTATCAAAAGCTGTTTATACACTCCTTTGATGAGTTTTAAAAGCATATTTATCACTACCATCAGCCCTTTCACACTCTAGTGTATATGAATATAATTTATGTATTCTTTACAGTGAATTTTCTATGCAGAAACTCTGCAACATTTGAAGTCGTTGTACTTTCTCCTGTTTTGATTCAAAGATCCTTTACAAATATAATTTATGTGTTTCTTTAAAATGATATTACTATGGAGAAACTCTGCAACATTTGAAGTCATTATACTTCCTCTTGTTTGATTCAAAGATCATCCTCTTGCAAGCTAGCCAAAAAAGTTCAGACAACCTGCTAGGCTAAATTGTTTGAATATGTATAAATAAATAATGATGTAAGCAATGTTATTTCACAAAATATATGGTTTGTTCTTGGTTTCTCTTTGGAAAGTGCATTAACAATGAAAAGAAGAATATAAATATATGCATGCCACTAAGCATACAAACATGATGTATTGAACTTTTACAATTAACAAAATTATTGAGGGAATAATGGTCCCTGACCTTGTAATGTGGAGGAAAACTCCGCATCAATTTAACTCGTAAACACAAACCAATAACTGCTGCCATACTGCAGTGTTGCACGGTTGGTGTGAATGTTATCCTGCAGTCATTATGCCAGAGGGTTATAGAGTCATAGAATACTAAAACCCCTTACAGTTAATTATTAGTCGGCACTTCTATTTTTGGAACCTCTGAAATGTGTTTTCTATTTTTCACATAATTCAATACAAGTGAACCGTGCTTCAAAAATCACAATGTTAACAAGAAACAATTATCCTTTTTGACCTATAGGTAGGTGTTCACAAAGAATCTTAGGAGACACTGAAATTGACTAGTGACTCCAATTCCAATACATACCATTAAACAACAATAATTTTCCAACAGTTTTGTTGTCCAGCATTTTTGCACAAACATAGTTAGGGGTTATAAAACCCTCCCATTTTTACGTCAACACTAATGAAACTAATATATGCATTACTCTTGCCTAAATGGTTTACAAAAATACAACCAAAACGGAAACTATTATAACTAAACTTAATCTAACCACAAAGTAAAATAAATAACAAAACGACCAATGTATCACACACAAATCTTGACCTTTGAGATACAGAAACAATGTAGACTAAAATGTACTTAGAGCATTCAATTCGCTCTGCTTTGATTATAAACTGCTCAAAATGAAAATAACAGAAATCAAGATTTATTAAGGAATAATGCAAGAAATATATGTTGAAGACTAAATTACTTAATTGGTATATCACTAAATACCAAAAGTTCAATATTTCAATTAGTGAATACAGTCAAACTCTGCAATGGAATTTAATTAATGCAATAGTTTCTGCTATGTGATCACAGAGATAGTTTCTAAGCCTGCCCTTCTTTTCTCTGTAGTGACTCTTTTTAATGTTTCAGTTTTTTGCTCCAATCGAATAGTAGGCTCTCTGATCATAACCACTTTTTAAGCTGCTCACCAGTCTAGCACCAAAGCTTATTAACTTGGTGTATTTTAAAAAACACAAGCAATGAAATGCCCAAGCATGTCAGTTCGGACTTGTATCTGAGAGATATTTGAAAAAGCTGAACATACCAAAGAGTCATCATGCAACCTGATAAATATGATGGAAACACTGATAAAGAGTCATAGGCTGAGTTGGTGTAGGTGACAACAGGTACCTCCCCTAGTGTTTGGGCTACCTTCCTCTAAAGTGCAACTATGTGTGATAGAGAATAATAGGAAATGAAAAAAATTGGATTCTCTAGAACACTAGAAGCAGTGAGAGATCTTTTATTGTGGGCACTTCTACAGACATACTTCCTGATTGCACAGCTACAACTGAAGGTGCAACAAAAGTATCCAGTTGAGGATCCTCTTGAAACAAACCAGCTGCACTTGACACTAGAAACAAAGGTAGACGATCTTTTACTGTGGGCACTTCTACAGAGATACTTCCTGATTGTGTAGCTATAACTGAAGGTGCAGCAAATGTATCCAGTCGAGGATCCTCTTGAAACAAACCAGCTGCACTTGACCTCGTAATTATACCTACATTATCCTGAGCATCCTTGTAAATTAAATCTGTGGTAACTATTGATGTTGATATTCAAGATTTTAGGCCATGGGGATAATAAATGCCAAATTATATTTCTCATGGGATCCCACCTCAGATTTTCAACTTTATCGAATAATAACCATTGGTTTCATTTCCCTTAGTTCAATGGCTAAGGGAAATGAAACCAATATCCACTAATGGTCATAGCTAACTTTGGAAAAATCAATAGTGCTCTCTCTTACTGTACAAGCTAAATCTGTTGAAATTTGATAACAATTCTCAAATACCACTAGTCTTTTTGGAACATAAAACAAAAGTTGGTGAGATGCTTCCAAAGTACCTCCAATTCTTATAAAATTCCATTGCAATACAAAAACCAACTCCATGTAAGGATTAAGGTGCCATTTACTTCGCAATCTTGTGCATAATTCTTGTTTTGAAGATTTAAGGAAAAGAAAACATGGAAGAAGATTGGATGACCTTGAAGAAATCAAATTCATGTTGGGAAAAAGTGGGACAAATCATAACTAGTTTGAAGAAAGACATTGATGATTATAGAAGATCTAGATGGTTGTCGTTGGGGTATTACAATTAGACTGGATCTATCAAACCCAATAGTTAAATTGGATGATAGATTTATTGAATTTTTTAAAACTTTGAAAAAAGTTCTATTGTTCAAGAAGAATATTTGGAAATACTAGTTAATATAAGAAAATTAAGGAGAGATGAAATAGAAAAAGAAGAGAATATTAAATTTAATTTGGGAGGAGAATTGTGTTCATTAACTAGTGAGATGATGTTAACAAATAAAAAGATGAAGAGATGTTTTGAAGAGTCACAACTCTCAAACTAGAACCCATCCCCCAAGCCATACAAGAGTAGAAGAATTATGGTAGAAGAGATATTGCAAAACAAAAAAACAAGAGATAAAGAGGATAAAGAAGTAGATTAGGAAGAAATCCTTGGGAAAGAATACTTTGACATAAAATTAGCAAGAAATGAGGGCAGAGAATATAAACCCCATATAATAAAAAGTGTGAAGAAAGAAAAGGAAGAGAAAAGAAGTCCACAAATCCGCAAAACCTAAAACAGAGAAGAAAGTGAGCAAAATGGAATCATAAATCAAAATCAAAATATTTTGCAAATGATACTAAAAAGGCCATGGAACACATATTCCTATTGGAATCACTGTGGGAAAGATGAGAAATTGAAAAGAATAAGCAAAAGCTATTAGATTTTGTATCTTCCTTGCGGAAGGATGTGCTGGATTTTTATAAGAAAACTTATCTGAAACACGAGAACTGTTGGGATGAAGTGAACCAAGATTTCTTAGCAAACTTTAACACTCTAGACATCCCTACAGAGAGTATTAGTAAAATGAGGGACTTATTGCAAAGAGAAGATGAATCTATGAAGGCTTATGACAAAAGATTTGAAGAAGTATGTCACAAATTGGAGGAACCACTATAAGAACAACAAAAGATTAAATGGTTTATCTCTGAACTACAGAGAGACATAAGAGTAACATTGAATGGAAGGATATTTGATTCCTATACAAATCTGATCACAATGGCATACTGCAAAAAAAGCTCAAACATGGCAGAAACTATAGAAAGATGACACAAAGGAGACTAGCAGTAGAACAACTAAAAATACAAAATGGCATTTTAGCAAGAGGAGAGGCGAAGAAAACTAAGGAGATTTGGTGCACACATTGTTCAAGGGAAAGCCACATCCAGAATGACTGCCCTAAAGCTCAAGGAGAAAGAACTGCACCAACATTACATGTAGAACTAAAAAACACACCAATTAAAACAAATTTATTATATTGTGGAACTTGCAAAGAATAGGATAGCCACCTCACTGAGAATTATCCTGCAAATCAATTTCAAGTCCACAATGTAGTAAATCACCTTAATCCAAGATGCCCAATGAACAGTAACTCTGATGCAAAGATACAAATATAGCATGTGTCAAAGGACTTGCGAGAGGCCCCTTGTATAATAATGATGCAGGATACAAACAACCACCTTGGAGGGACAATTGAAATGGCTTATGCATTGGAAGATAGCCCACCACAAGCTTACATTGAAGATAATAGACAATCAAACTATAAGGAAGAGAACCTAGTAGAAACAATCATTTGAGAAATAATGCTACTTGCCATAACTTTGAGAAGGTAGGCCATTATGTTACTAAATGTTGGGCCAAGAAGAAGAAGTGTCCATTTTGCAAAGATGGTTCTCGTGACATATTTACATGTGACAACGCACAACAATTTTACCAGAATGCAACATCACAATCCAAAAGTGATGATCTACAAGGACATAGAGGAGCTAGGGTATTTAGAAGAATGCCACCACAAAGAGTAAGAGGTAGTCAAAGAGTAGATTTTTGATACATCAAATGGAGAATGTTCCAATGAAGAACAACAAATGCAAACCAAGAAGAACAAGTTTGGAACTAAGGAAAATAAGACTATACTTTTGACTAGACAAGAAACTGTTACCAAAAAGAATAAAAAAAAGCAAACTGAAGGAGTGGGTGAGGAATTATGTCTAGAAGAAGGGAAATTCGACTACTTCCGACCGAGCAAACACCAACATGATAGAGTGGTAGAGAATACCAAACAACAAATTATACAACAAAATGATGGCATAGCCTGTTTCTACGCAAAAGTTATGATGTTGAAGAATTAGCCTCTTTAGCCAGCAAAACAACCTCCTAGTCAAACTAAAATAGTTGGGGAAGTATTGGAATAAGCAGAAACAGTAACAAATCCATCAACCCACTAAGGACCAGAACTAGAAGAACGACCCTTGATAGAATTTTATCGTGTCCAACTTGTTGTTATAACTTATATACAATGAGAAATAATAAAAACTCTTCGCCTTTATCTAAACCCATCAAAGTCACCCAGCTTCTAAATAAATCATTGAACATAAACAATCAACAGCTAGATTCCTACAAATCAATCAATTAAAGATCAATGGGAAAGTTGGTTACCATCAGGTTTAGGTGGGGGATCATTAATCTAAACATACGATTGTTCATCAAAGAATTTCCGTCATCGGGCCAAGCCTGACGTAAAACTTCTTGATTCCCCTTTAATCTAAGTAAAGTTGTATACAGAGGATCCCTTCCCTATCAACAAGCATAGTCTCATTCCTGTCCTCAACATCCTCTATTTCGCCAAAACCTCTTTCTGCCTCCCTCCATGCTCAATTTGAAATTTTTATTACTTCCTCACAATGGCTAATACACCTTCATTACATGGATAATTTCATTACTTCTCCTCTGTTGATTATTTTGTCATTGATGTCAAAGGTTTGTTGAAAAGAGAATTGCAATGAAATACTTGTCAAGCTGCTGATTATTCATCCGATTTTCATAAGCTACCTGGTTGAGCTACTTTGTTGTGTGCTTGGGCTACTTGGTTGCATGGTTTAACTACTTGGTTGTGTGCTTGAGCTACTTGGCTACCTAGTTGAGCTCCTTGGTCGTGTGTACTTTAGCCACTTGGTTGCCTAGTTGAGCTACTTAGTTACCTAGTTGAGCTACTTGGTTGTATGCTTGAGCTGCTTGGGTGTCTAATTGAGCTGGCTGTTTGTCCACTTCACCTACTTAGTCAGCTTATCTGCCATCTCAGCATTTGAAGGTTGATTTTTATAGGCGTGTCGATTTACCTTATTCATGGGTTGTGATAGCTTGAAAATGGTGGGTCAGCAGCATCAAATTTTTATGTCAGATTTTATCCTTACATAGGTGCGATGGCCTGCAGAGTTGTAACGCTTTGGAATGGGCAGCTTCAAACATTTATAACGTCTTTATGAACCGACAAAAAAAATTTAATGATATCATGGATGCAGAGGTCTTCGTTTTTTTCTTATCTCTATTTAAGACGTGTGTTGGCATAACTGATGAAGATAATAATGGGGAGATTGTTGGCAGGAGATGTTGATGAGATGAAGATGACCGGAAAAGTTGATGGAGATTGTTGACTAGATGATGATGATATAGTTGTAAGTTGTTTGATGACTTTATTTGTGTTGTCATTGATGGCAACCATGTTTGCTTAATCATCTAAGTCGTCTAGACCTAACGGTATAGCCTAACAGTAGTGGAACCGGTTGACAGCAAGGTAAACAGGAACAGAGCGATGATCAAGAGACTGGTACGGACGATTGAAGACGAGTTAGACGTTGCGGTTTTATAGGAGTGTTGAAGATAGGAACATGCACCTATGTTCCAAACCGCATCAGCAGATTCAGACTATTAAGTGAGTTATGATTGACTGTTGTGAAGTTTGTGAAGAAGAATGTATACTGGCAACAAATCTTTAACCAGTAATGATTTAAGGTTTGGCAGTGGATCTTATCATGATCATAACTTAGTGATGACGTGTCAAAATCCATGTGTTAAGACTGTATTTGAGCGCGTACAAAGATCGGATTTCTTGGGAAACAACAAAGTGCTTAGGAGAATGTGACAAGGGTTTGATTGCTTATCAAATCGATGTGCGGTGATCATTCAACGGTGGAAATTGTCTAGAAATTTGTTGTAATGATCTATAATGTATTTTGGCAGATTGTTTTGCTGCGCTAAATGTAAATTCATTGTATTTTGAATGTAGTTAGGGTTATGTAGCTGACCTAACTGAAAAGTGTATTTAGGGCTAGTTGGAGAAGAGATTTTGTGTCAATGATTTGAAAAGGTGTTCTCGAACCAAATTGAAGTGTATGCATGTGTGTAGCAAAGTTGTGATGAAAAGGATTTGTACTAGCAAGCAACGAAGTGTTGTAATCAGATCATTTGCATTGTTGTTCCTTAACAGTTACATCAATTTGAAATCCCTTAACCGGGTAGATCCTAACAGGTTTTACATTGTAAATCCCTTCACCGGGTGGCTAATTAACTTGAGTTTGAAATCCTCTAACAAGGTTACTCCTAACAGGGTAGAGCTCCTAACAGGGCTGAGGCAAAATCCCTTAACCAGGTGACTCCTAACAGGGTCTACTCTTAACTGGGCATATTGTAAGCTCTTAACCAGGCTAGGCCTTTAACCGGGCGCATTCCAAAAGAGTGCAAACATTTTGTAGGTGGTAATTCCCACCGTGGTTTTTCCCAATTGGCTTTCCACGTGAAAAATCTCTGTGTTCATGTGGTGTTTGCATTGTTGATTTGTGCATTTGATATCTTAACTATGTTTGCATAATGATGAACACTTGAGTGAATGGTTTGGTAAATCTGCTTAAGAAGATTGTTTGAGTAGTTACCAGTAAAGGTTTTTGAAGTATTGCAGAATTGTTTTACTACTGATTCACTCCCCCCCCTCTCAGTAGTAACTGGATCCTCATAATAACAATTTGTATCAAAGCCTAATTCCCTTAAAGGCTTAACCGCTTGGGAAGGATCTCTAAAGCTAACATGGGGGAAGGTTCAATGAGTTACAAAGAGTTTTCAAACAAGTTTGCAGAATCTGAAGAAGCCCTTGGTGAACTAAGGGTCAAGTACAAAGCTTCATTGGCTAAGAGAAGAGAGTTGGCTAAGCAATTGTTAAAATACAGTTCATCTAAGGAAGCAAACATTGATGCCTTGTCTAATGAGGTGGAAAAGCTTAATGATGATAAGACAAATCCAAGGAGAGAGTTGGAAGCCCTTACCATCAGGATGAGCCAAGAGTTGGAAGCCAGAAGGACAGCTAAAGACACAATAAGAGATAAGGAGGATGAGATCGTTAAGCTGAACCGGGAGATTGGTACCTTGCATGCACATCTTCATGAGGAAAAGGAAGAAAAAGAGGAAATACAAGCTGATCTAGACATGGTTGTCTCTTAGAGAAAGTCTCACAAAGAAGAATGAGGAAGTTACCAAGGAGTTGGCTGATACAAATAAGTTACTAGCTAAATTCAACAAGAGCACTACAATGCTTGATGAGCATATTCGGATACAAAGGCAGAAAGGAGATACACATGGCTTGAAATACACAACCTTTGGACCAGGAGAGCCATTTGGTACCAAGGACACCATGCATGAAGCCAAATCTGCACCAAACACCAAGAAAAACAACGGTAAGAGAACCTACAAACCAGTATGTTTTAACTGTCATAAGGTAGGTCATACTGCAAATGTTTGTAGAAGTAGATCCAGTACTTTTGATGGATATTGCTTCAATTACAACAAGTATGGGCATAGAGCTATTGAATGCAGGTCAAGGGTGAACAATCAGAGATCTTACATGGATCAGAGGTCTAATGATGAATGGCAGAGATCTTACAATGACCAGAGAAACCCTACTTGGCAGAGATCTTACAATGACCGGAGGAACCCTAGTTGGCAGAGACCTTATGTGAACCGGTCTTGTCCATATGATATCGAGAATAGATGGAATGTGACATGTTCAATCCGTCACAACTATGGTCATGTAGCTATGAATTGTCGGAGAAGAATTGGTAGAAGCAATGATGGACCCTGGAGAGCGTCTAGAATGGCATGTTTCCACTGTCACAAACTGAGACACATTGCAAGATTTTGTAGAGCTTGAATGAACAAACCGGTTAATCAGTCTGTTGACCGGAAAAGAAAAAAAAGAAGGTAGATGTGGAAGAAACCAGAAGTGAGATGAATAAGATATGGAGGAAGAAAAGTGAGGAGAAATCATCGGAGGACTCCAATTCTTCACCTGGTGTGGAGAATCTCTCACTAGAAAACTAAGCTATGATGAAGCTTAGGGGGAGCATATTGTCAGATCCATTTCCGAACCCCCTAAATGGTATGCGGTAAGTCAAATCTACATATTTTGCTGCAATATGATGTTATGAAGTGATTTTGAGATGAAACCTGTAAATTGGATGAGATATGTGAACCGGTAGCAAGTTCTAGAGTTGAACGGTGATTAGGGTATGTTCAACCGGTTTAGCAAAAGGCAAATAAAAATGTGTTTTGCAGTCTCATTTCTCACTTAGCATTTTTGAGAGCACATCTAGAGAGCGACTTTGACTGCTACTTTGGCGAAGTTGATAGCAGATTGTGAAGATTTGCGGAAAAGTGAATCGGTGGAAGAGCATTCAGACCAGAAACCCTAGTTGCGAAGAGGTCTGATGCAGTAGAAAAATAGAAGATAATGATCATTGAACCGGAAGTTCAAAATGATGCAAAGCATAACAGTGTGGAGGATACTGCCCAACCGGATGAAGATGAAGAAGAAGAACAAGAAGAAACTTCTACATCGGAACCAGTTATACCTAGATATGTAAAGTTGAATCACTCTGCAGATCAGATAATTGGAGACAGGAATGTTGGAGTACAAACAAGAAGAAAGATCAAAGAAAGTGTTTGTCTGATTTCCACAGTTGAACCTAAGGCAGTGAGGGAAGCTCTCAAGGATGATGATTGGATAAAGGCTATGAATGAAGAGTTTGATCAAATAGAGAAGAACACTTGGTCACTTGTCCCCAGACCAGTTGATAAAAATGCGATTGGTACTAAGTGGGTGTTTAGAAACAAATTGAATGAAGATAATGAAATGATTAGGAACAAGGTTGGACTAGTTTGCAAAGGATATGCACAAGAAGGTGAGGATTATGGAGAAATCTTTGCACCGATTGCTAGACTTGAAGGAGTAAAAATGCTACTTGCATTTGCAGCATTCAAAGGATTCAAGGTATACCAAATGGATGTAAAGTCTGCATTTTTTAATGGAATTCTAGAAAAAGAGGTTTACATTGAACAACCAGATGGGTTTGCATTGACTGAAGACAAGGACATGGTGTGCAAACTTCATAAGGCTTTATATGGATTAAAGCAAGCTCCAAGGGCATGGTATGAAAGACTCCATTCACACCTAATAAAGATTGGATTTCAAAGAACCAGTGAGGACAACAACATTTACTTGAAGACAGAAGGAGACAAGTTATTCATTGCAGAAGTGCTTGTAGATGATATCATATTTGGAGGAGATGATGACATGAGTTTGTATTTTGCAGAAGAAATGAAAAAGGAATTTGAAATGTCTTTGATAGGTGAAATCAAATTTTTCATTGGTTTGCAAGTCCAACAAATGAAAGGAGGAATCTTTATCAGCGAGTCCAAATATGTGAAGGAGGTATTGAAAACCTTTGGAATGGAAGATTGTAAACCAGTTGGAACCCCTATGGTTACTGGTTGTAGACTATCCAAGGAAGATGATTCAGATCCAATGAATGAAACCGAGTATAGATCAATGATTGGTAAACTACACTATGTTGTTCATAGCAGATCGGACATTGCTCATGCAGTTGGTATAGTGGCTGGATTTCAGAAAAGTCCTAAAGAGACTCATATGGTGGCAGAGAAGTGAATTTTCAAGTATCTTAGAGGAACTATTGATTATGAATTATGGTATCCATACAAAGGAAACTTCTCTTTGAAGGTGTTCACAGATGCTGATTGGGCAGGTAATATAGATGACCAGAATAGCACAACCGATGGTGCATTCTTTCTAGGAAGAAGACTGGTATCCTGGACTAGTAAGAAACAAAGTTGTTTTTCTCAGTCTACAACAGAAGCAAAGTATGTGGCTCCATCTATGAACTGTACTCAAGCAATATGGATGAGACATGTATTAGAATGATTCAAGGAGACTATGACAGAACCGGTGGTCATATATTGTGATAATACAAGTGCAATAAGCATTTCAAAAAATCCTGCATTGCATGCTAGAACAAAGCATATTGAACTGAAGTATCATTTTCTGAGAGAAAGAGTACAAGAAAAGCAAGTCAGGATGGATCATGTGTCAAGCAAGGAGCAATTGGCTGACATCTTCACTAAGCCATTGCATAAAGCAACGTTTGAATATCTCAAAGGCAAGCTAGGGGTTATACCCCTACGGGTCAACTAAGATGCTATTGCAGCATCAATCCAGTGGACTAATTGAAGATCTTTCACTGTGGATTGATGAAATAAGGGCTACTCCTCAGGGGGAGCAGCAGAGATGAAGAAAACACTAGCAGCAGAAGGTGAATTTGACACTTTGCACCTTTGGCATTGTTGTCAAAGGCGGAGAAGAAGATAAAGGAGGAAAAGAACATTGAAGAACAGAAAGAGAAGAACTGATAGAGGAAAGAATAAGTACAGCGGTCATAACAGTTAGAGTTTCAGTTTTGCATGCTATTTTGGTGTTGCAATCAATGCCAAAGGGGGAGATTGTTGACATAATTGATGAAGATAATAATGGGGAGATTGTTGGCATATGGAGATGTTGATGAGATGAAGATGACCAGCAAAGTTGATGGAGATCGTTGGCTAGATGATGATGATATAGTTGTAAGTTGTTTGATGACTTTATTTTTGTGGTCATTGATGGCAACCATGTTTGCTTAGTCATCTAAGTCATCTAGACCTACCGATATAGCCTAACCGGTAGTGGAACCGGTTGACAGCAAGGTAAACAGGAACAGAGCGATGATCAAGAGATTGGTACGAACAATTGTAGAAGTTAGACGTTGCGTTTTTACACAAGTGTTGAAGACAGGAACATGCACCTATGTTCCAAACCGCATCAGCAAATTCGGAGTATTGAGTGAGTTATGAATCATGATTGACTGTTGTGAACTATGTGAAGAAGAATGTATACCGGTAACGGATCTTTAACCGGTAATGATTTAAGGTTTGGTGGTGGATCTTATCATGATCATAACTTAGTGATGACGTGTCAGAATCCGTGTGTAATGATAAGATTGTATTTGAGCGCTACAAGGATCGGATTTCTTGGGAAACAGCAAAGTGCTTAGTAGACAAGGGTTTGATTGCTTATCAAATTCATGTGCGGTGATCATTCAACGGTGGAAATTGTCTAGAGATTTGTTGTCATGATCTGTAATGTATTTTGGCAGATTGTTTTGTCACGCTAAATGTAAACTCATTGTATTTTGAATGTAGTTAGGGTTATGTAGCCGACCTAACTGAAAAGTGTATTTAGGGCTAGTTGGAAAAGAGATTTTGTGTCGATGATTTGAGAAGGTGTTGCCGAACCAAATTGAAGTGTCTGCATGTGTGTAGCAGAGTTGTGCTGAAAAGGATCTGTACTAGCAAGCAAGGAAGTGTTGTAATCAAATCATTTGCCCTGTTGTTCACTAACAGTTACAGCACCTTGAAATCCCTTAAACGCGTAGATCCTAACAGGTCTTACATTGTAAATCCCTTCACCGGGTTCAAATCCTCTAACAAGATTACTCCTAACAGGGTAGAGCTCCTAGCAGGGTTGAGGCAAAATCCCTTAACCGGGTGACTCCTAACAGGGTCTGCTCTTAACCGGGCATATTGTAAGCTCTTAATCAGGCTAGGCCTTTAACCGGGCGCATTCCAAAAGAGTGCAAACATTTTGTGGGTGATAATTCCCACCATGGTTTTTCCCAGCTGGGTTTCCACGTGAAAAATCTCTGTGTTCATGTGATGGATGCATTGTTTATTTGTGCATTTGATATCTTTGCTATGTTTGCATAATGATGAACACTTGAGTGAATGGTTTGGTAAATCTGCTTAAGAAGATTGTTTGAGTAGTTACCGGTAAAGGTTTTTGAAGTATTGCAGAATTGTTTTACTATTGATTCACCCCCCCCCCTCTCAGTAGTAACCGAATCCTCATAATAACGTGTGATTCTGTTATTGGCTTGTTATTTTTGGTGAGACCTTTTTCAAGATATGGTATTCGTTGATGAAAAACGTTTTTGATCGCATCACATTTCAGAGTTTTTGTTGGGAAAAATATTTGGGCAGAAGATATTATTGGGGGTGACTTTCCAGGATTGTGCAATCGAAAAAAAAATGCGTGTTAAAAAAATCGATTGAAGTTTTTGTTTTTGTTGGTAATGCTAATGTGATGTGGTTATTGGAATATCGTGAATATTTTTCTTTTTGTGTGAAATCTCTAAAAAATATTTTATGAAGTTACGGTGACTCATCTATCGTATTTTTTAAGTTAAGTGAGCAAGACGTGTGTTGACTAGCATGTGTGATTCCGTGTTCAAGACATTATCATACAAGAGAGAATGGTGTAGTTTTATTGGGTATACTACTCTATTTTGTGATGTGGAATGATTTGCAGGAGATGAAAAAGATGTTGTATCATTTTTCTCTACATTGAGTTTATGGAGACAAGCACATAAGTCAAGAATTATTTAAGTGAGATGTGAATGGTGATTGAACTACTCAATAAAGTGTTAATAAGTTTCAGTGCATTTATGTTGGTGCTTCAGCTAGACGGAGTTGGTGCTTCTAGGAGGGTTGGTGCTCACTTGTGTAATCTAGGTTGGTGCCCATTTTGTTAATGAAAGCTATTGATGTGCCCTGGTTTGTTACTCGAAAGGGTTTTCCATGTGAAATTTGGTGTTTGCATCTTGATGTTTGCTCTTTCTATGTTTAATGTGGTTTCATGCATTTAAAACTTTAAGATACTGATTCACTCCCCCCCACCTCCTCTCAGTATTTTTTGTGTGCTTTTCATCCTCAACAAGCTATGCACATTTTTAATTCCCTCTTCATTCTAATTCTACTATTCTATCTCTTCATTGTCATTCCTTGCTGAAACTTGAGATAATATTGTGTGGGAAATACTGATTTATATGTAACATCGTATATTTTATTCAAGACACTTTCAAACCCTACGTTACAAATTTATTTAATGGACATGAATCCTTGTCAATCACTTTAATGAATCTAAACAAATCTCCATCTATCGTGAGGCCCTCATATTCTCGTTTATGTTTCACTGCCTGAGAGCTGTTTTAATCTCAATCTCTCTACTATTGCATTTCATTCCTAAACAACTTCTTCGAGGGTTAGATAATCTGCTTCTATATGTGCTTTTGTTTTCATTTATCATGCTCATGCTCTTTTGGGTTTTTTGAGTTTCTCTCCTACTGGTAAAATAGCTGAATCATCTTTTAATTTCAAAGATTATAATCACATGTCAGCCCTCTAAAAGAAAATTGAAATTGAGATCAAAAGAATCCTTCCTAGTAGAAAAGTGCAACTGACCTGTAATAAAAGAAAGGAAATAATGTAGCTGCAGTCTGATGCAAAATGTAAATTTATAAGACCACAAAACCTTTTGCAGGACTAAGACATCTTTCAGGCATATTATTAAATATTGAATGGTCCAACTTTGGATGGATCTTCTGTTGGTAAATATTTGTTGGCAGCCACCCTGGAAAATGATTACAGACAGAATTTTAGGCAGAGAATTCAAAACCTTGCAATCTGCAAGTAGTTCCTTGACTCCATTAAACTAGGCTTCTGGATAAAGAAGGATCTAAAGGAGACCATTTGGGTCATTTTGTTGAGAGTATTCTTCCTGAGACTATAGAAACCAGAATTAAGAGAAACTCAGGAAATATGGAAGATCACTATCCAATTCTTTGACCAATAAAGAGTAAGTCTATTCTACTTCATAATAGATGTATCAGAATCAACTAAGAAGTTTATTCCCAAAACAAAACTAGCAACATTTAACTTAACTTTCTCTACGGCTAAAATTGTGTGTTGGAATACAGTGAGCTTAGATTTGCTCAAACTCTGAGTACCATCCTGTCCCCTCCTACAGGATTATTGGCTAAAAATTTACAGTTGAAAACCTATAATGCCATCTTTTTGGCTACCTCTCAAGTTAATTATTAATGTTATTTAATTGTCCATATGGTTCGGATGGGTGATTTTGCACTGGAAGGAATATCAGTATGTCAAATGTACTCATAACTGTTAAATATGTTCTCAACAGTTTTGAGAGAAATGTGGTAACCATGCACTTAATTCAATGCAGATTTTGGTCTCTTATATATATACGCCTATAATATCTATATTATTAATTATTTCTATTTGAAAGCATTAGCTTCTATCCAATTCTAGAATGCTCACAGTCTGGTCTAGAGGGTAAGTCTTATATGTCTCTCGATCTTTTTTGTTGTATAAATTTTAAGGTCTCTTCCTTTGCAATTTGATGCAAATGTTTCAGCGATTGAAGAGATGATAAAGGAACTTGACAAGTTAACTATTGATGAGCTTCATGGCATTCTAACAGCCTATATGAGGTGAGAACAAACTCTAATTCTTCATCCAAAAGGGAGGCAGCCTTCAAAGCTTCAAAGAAAGAAAAAGACAAGAAGTGTGTATCAAATAAAAGCTCTAATGAAGAATTTGTTTCTGAAGAGGCACATTTCATGAGGAAGTTGAAGAAAGGGTTTGATAAATATCAAGGCAAGTTGCCTTTCAAATGCTTTAATTGTGGCAAGGTAGGGCATTTTGCAGCTAAATGTCCATGTGTAAAAAGTGAGGATAGCAACTATGAAAAGCCTAAATTCAACAAGAAGTATAAGGGAAAAAAGAAGAATTCATAGAAACTCAAAAAGAGTCTCTATTCAAAAGAAAAAAGTTGATCATCCAATGTTAGTGATGGAGAGTATGTAAGTGAAAAAATATCGTTCATAGCCATAGAAGAAGTACACAGTGAAAATCAAGAAGATGAAGATCATTTTGATGAAGGAGAAGGAGAAGTGGATTTTGAAGAAGAGTTAATAAGTGCACTAAGTGAAATCAAAACACTTAGAAAGAAAAATCAGAACTTGAAATTGCTGCTACAAGAAGAGAGTTAGACAAAAACCAAGACATCTCTAGCTCTTGAAGAAGCAGGAAAATTGATAGTTGATTTGAAGGTTCAAGTTGAAGAAGCAAAGCAAATAGAAGAAGAAATCAGAAATCAACTTAAAGCTCAAGGAAGAAAACTGTGAGAGACTTGAAGCTGAAATTGTTTCACTTAGAAAGTTATATAAATCTTTGACACGTCTGAATCATGAGAAGATAGATCATTAAAGTTCCATGTCAATGGATAAAGCCATTGGCTCACAAAAATCGTCTACTAATAAAGGTGGAGTTGGTCCTGAAGAAGGTCAAGTTCTAAGTCTACAAAAGAAGAAAAGCACAAAACCAACATGGACAGCACAAAGGATTCACCATAAAAAGTCAGAAATAATGCTTTCAAAAGGCCTCCTATCTCAAGACAAGCACTTATGACCAGGTTTAACAATTCTTTCTTTTATAGCTATTGTTTCTCTTGCAATTATTTTCGACATAAGGCAATCAACTGTAGAGTGTTTGCAAGAAATGATTTCAGATTTATGAGTAGGAACTCTTTTGCTCGTCCAAGGAATTACAATGTTATATGTTATAAATGCAATAACTTTGGTCACGCTGCAAAAGTTTTGTGAAAGTGGTATGGGAGATTTCTCTAAGCAAAACTAGAAGGTTGAAAAAGAGGACAAAGCAAAGGAGGTTACTAAGGTTTGGAGGAAGAAGATAAAAGTTTTAGTAGGATCCTTAATTGTACAAACAGCCTTTCTTGTACAGAATGAAAAAGACATATGGTATATTGACAATAATTGTTCTACACATATGACTGGAGACGAGCAAGTTTCTCACGCTCAAAAGCACTAATGGAGGTAAGGTAAGATTTGGTGGTAATACTTGGGCAAAAATCAAAGGTAAAGGTACACTTGTTTTGGATGATGGTGAGACCAAAGTTGAGAATGTTTAAAATGTAGAAAGTCTGAAACACAATCTATTAAGTGTGATTCAATTGTGTGATCAAGGACACGGTTAAGTTTTTCAGATTATTGTGAAATTAGTAAAGGTGGTAAACATATTGCTGATGCAAGTAGGGCTACTAACAATCTGAACATTCTTGATGATATCAAAAGTGAAAATTGTTGTTTGAGTTAGGTGGATGAAAGTCTATGGCATAGGAGGATAAGACACATGAACTTCAATAATCTTGTCCAGATCAGCAGAAAGGAAGTTGTTAAAGACATTCCAAAGCTCACCAAACCTTCAGATATTGTTTGCAGAGAATGTCAACTAGGAAAGCAAACAAGGAAGAGTTTCAAATCAAAAGAGTATTCTAGCACAAAGCCACTTGAGTTGATTCATACTAATTTATGTGGGCCTACGAGAACTAGAAGTATGCAAGGTGAGAAGTATTTTATGCTTTTGATTGCTGATTTTTCAAGAATGACGGGTTACATTTTTGAAGGAAAAATCAGAAGCACTTGAGTTGTTTAAGGCATTTAAAGCCTTAGTGGAAAATGAGAAGGGTCTGAAAATTAAATGCTTACATTCAGACAATGGAGGAGAGTTCACATCAAATGAGTTTGTAAATTTCTGCAAAAAACATGGTATAAAAAGACAATACTCAGCTGCAAGTACACCACAACAAAATGGTGTTGTTGAGAGGAAGAACAGATCATTCCAAGAAATGGCTCGTAGTATGATGAATGAGTCTAATGTGAATGAATCCTTTTGGAGAGAGGTGGTCCACCCTGTAGTTTACATTCAGAATAGGAGCTGATTAGAGCAAGGTACAATAAAACTCCATATGAACTTTGGAAAGATAAGACTGCTTCAATTAAATATTTCTATATGGTTCGGATCATAGACTTACACAAAGTTTGATTAGTATCTAGAGACTCGTCATTTTTACTTAACTCGCATATTGTCACCATTGGAGTGCACACAAGATTGCAATCATCCATTCTAAATGTTTTCAACATCTCTCTAATATACTTTGTTTGAGAAATAAAAATGCCTCTATTTGATGGGTGATTTTGCATTGGGAGGAATATCAGTTTCTCAAATGTACTCATGACTGTTAGATATGTTCTCAACAGTTTTGAGAGAAATGTGGTAACCATGCACTTAATTCAATGCAGATTTGGTCTCTTGCACAATGGCAATTCTTTAGAAAATCTTGTTGTATATATTGATGCTCAATTTTCAAATTGTGGTCAATCTAGAGATACACCAATAATATATATATTATTAATTATTTCTATTTAAAAACATTAGCTTCTATCTAGTTCTAGAATGCTCACTGTCTGGTCTAAAAGGTAAGTCTTATATGTCTCTCAAACCTTTTTGTTGGATCTCTTAAACATGTATATGTATTCTGCTGTATTTTGGGAGGCGTTTATAAAAGAATTACCTATATTATAATTAAAATAAAATTAGCATTCATGTAATAGAGTGGCTCATAACGAAGTAGAAATGTGGTAAAGTTGTGACATAATGAAGATGGGATGCACACTTTACAATGTGATTTAGGTTTAACATCTTAAGAATGTGGTGCAAGCTTTATCCTGTAGTAAAATAAAGCCTCTAACCTCACCCAAGATTGGGTATGGTAAGAAAGGCTCCTGGCACAAATTGATCTTTTGAAGATTGAGAGGTAAATTTAAGAATTTAGAAAATTTACACAATCAGGACATTTAGTTTTAAGACACAATTCCTGACAAACTCTTTTCCAATGATGGCAAACCAAAGAAATCAACACACACTTTGAAAGTCCCTCTTTGATTAAATTATAATTGGCTTTTATAAGAAAAATTTGAACAGATAGAAAGAGTGCTTACAGGCATACAACAGTTTCAGAATCTATTTGACAATATTTCCAACTTTAATTTTAACAAATAAATGTCTGAGTGAGAAATGATAATATAAGATACCCACATTAATGGGTTGATCGAGAAAAAACTCAATATAAAAAGGTGCATTGAATTCCTCCAAAATCTGAGAATGTTAAGATGAATTTTGATGATGCTGCCACATAAATGTCTTAGTGAGAAATGATAATATAAGATACCCACATAAATGTCTGAGTGAGAAATGATAATATAAGATACCCACATTAATGGGTTAATCAAGAAAAAACTCAATATAAAAAGGTGCATTGAATTCCTCCAAAATTTGAGAATGTTAAGATGAATTTTGATGATGCTGCCACAAACAATCCAGGCCCCACAGACACAAGAATTGTTTTTAGAGTAGTGGATGGCAGTTTTTTCAAAGTGCCTTGGTCTTTCTTGGCTGAAAAACAAAAAATAATGCCCAAGCATTGGCAATGGTGAATGGGACCAAATTGATGGTTGCTTCCGGTTTCAAGCATCTTGAGGTTGAAGGATATTCCTTATTTATTATTAATGGCCTGAAAAATAATTCACCTGGAAATCAAAGAGCATTATTGAAGAAGCTCTTCTTCTCGAAGTGAAATTTACATATATTGAGTTTCATTCAAGGCAATGCTGTTGTGGATATGCTGGAAAATAATGGAGTGGTACAACTCCCCTTCTTGTCAAAGATCAGTATCCTTCCTGAAGAGAGGGACTTGGTCCTGTTGTTAGAAAAAGATGCATCCTTAGAGAATGATTTAATCATTCCAAACTTCAAATCACTCCAATGTGATTAGAGCATAACCATGTTTTATTGTTGATGAGTATGTGGCAGCACCTCATTGTATGGAAATTATATCCTACTCTTTTGCAATAGTGACTGGGAATGTAGCTATTCTTGGCTCATGTGCCAACCCTTTTATCTTGCCCTGAAGTCTCCAAGCGGATGCCAAATTCAATTGTTTGCGTAGATGTTCTCTGTGCAGGTGTCGCCAGTTCAGAGGGAGAGATCAATCTGTGATGAAGGAAGGTTACAGGCAGAATGTTCCATATGTAGGAGCAGTGTCTAACTGCCACATTTGGAACACTACTTAACATTTCAACCCTGCACCTGATTAAAGAAATTCTCGGCACAGATGGACTATCCAATTCAGCAATGCTGCGTACCCATGGCTTGATCACTAATGATTTTGTGAATAAATTAGAAGAAATAGTTCCAGAAAAGGCTGTCCAGAAGTGAAAATTGAGTCGATTAACCCCTAATGATGATCTGATCATGCTCGGGAATAGCAACGGAAGAAGATTATGAAGTTGGTGCTGCTGCAGGTTCTCATCAGTCAGCAGATTTGGAGCCGCTTATGGTTTTTACAGAGGCCTTGGTCAAGAAACAAGTAGACCTTGGCATTTTGGGATTTGACATTTTGTATGGCAAATCCGGAAGTTATCATCAGGGAGGGGTGTTTGGAGATATGTCATGCATAACACCTCCCTGCAGTTACAAAGAGTAGCATGTCAAGGGCTGTTAGGAGATTGAAAGAATAACCAAGTATTTTAGTTTCCACCAAGGAAGATACTGCCCCAAGGTCTTTGTGAGTTATGGTTTGTTTGCTTGGACTGTGTGGTAGCTGTTTTGTATTTAGTTGTCATTCCTCAAGTAGGCTTGCTTGGATTTTCTAGCCTCCCGCTTTTGCTAAGTCTTACCAGTTAAACCGACCTAATGTATATCGTTTTCACTTTAAGGAGAGGGCCCCTATGGAACTCTCACTTAATCTATCAGATGATCTTTCGAGATTTAGCTGTGTAGTTTCAAGTCAATCTATATTGACACATATTTCATCAGTAGGGATTCCCAAGAACTCATCTCTCAGAAGCAAGAATGATCCATATAGCAATCGTTGCATCAAGGTGATGCTCACAAGAATGAAACACTAAAACTTCCCATCCTAGTGCTAATCTAGCACAATTGTGCTAAAAATGGAGTTTCCATTTAAGCCAACTCCAGCTGTTACCCAATTTGTAAAACCTTCAGCAAGTATTGTGGCATACAAAGTTATGAACAATCCATTGTGTAGCTCTCTAACTCATTCATTTTAATACGACGAGTACTAGTACTTCACTCTTGTGAGCATCACCTCATCCAATGAATGCCAAGTGGATCCTTCATGCTATGATAGACAGGTTCTTGTGAAACATTACTCGTGAAATATGGATCAATGTAGATTGACTTGAAATTACAAAACTGAATCACAAAAAGAATATCTAACATGATGATACACTACAGAAATGCCACTAATATTAGCATAATATATGTATTATATGCTAAATCTTCTTACTAAAGATATAGAAATTTAAAACACGTGTAAATTTTGACCAATCTTATGTACATTTTGATTTAATATAAAATCAATGCTACTAAGTTTGATAATTTTTTACTAATTTGCAAATATAATGTTTGAATTTGTTTGAAACATTTGCAAACTAACACACTACATCTGGTAAAAAAAAATGATAAAGTTGATTACTCACAATATGCGCCCAAGTTTTTCATCCACTGTTACGGATTCTTCAGATAGAACACTTAACTGCTCCAGTGAGTAAGGGTGCTCTGGATCCCTGATGTCTCTCACTGAATTTGCTATTGGAGTTAAGAAACAAATCCACACCAAGAAGGTAGATTTTTAACCTTGTAAAAACTCAACCAAATATCACCAATACAACACAAATACAACTACCATACTTTAACAGATGAAAAATGACAGAGGTTTCTCCTTGACTATCCAGCCAAACATCAGCTGTCTCTAACACAAATCCAACAATAAGATTTGTCAAAACTAGAGAATAAAAGCTTAAATTGTAACTCTGCAGCTATTTTCAAAAATTGACATCATCGCCCTACAAAAAAACACTTCGAACTGAACACTAAAACTTGACTTTCAACAAAAGTTGATCTTGACCAAATTCATCAAAAAATTGTAGCCAGCTAGGCGCAGTTAAAACATTAAGGAAGTCCAAGAAGTGATAGTTTGGTGATAATAGGGGGCATTCTTAAGAATGAAGCCCAGGCTATTAATCCATTCACTCCAGGACAGCAACACATACCTCTAATGAACTTGTGCCAGGGTTATAGTATGAAGGAATACCTTTGAAGGTGACCCCAGCTTAGCTTTATAGATCATGAAAATAGGGCCCAAGCTTACCCCTCACAGTATTAAAGATGATCAGTGGCCTAGCCCATTGTTTATGGAAAAAAAAATTGAAGAAGGAAAACTGAAAGACCTAAAGCAATGGAACTACTAATATATCAAAAAGAAAAAAAGATTAAATAGATACAAACTACTGTAAACTGAAGAGCAAAACCTTGAATACAGAAAAAATTAATCTTAAATCAACTTTGAAAGGATTTAGTTCTTCAATCTAACAGAAATTAAACCTTCTTGATGGAAAATAATAAATTATAGGCAGGCTACTACTACAAAAACACCGAAAATGAAAGCTTCACCTTGCATTCAACATGAGTTTGATTTTAAGTTTTTATCTAACATTCAAACAACAACATATCCAGTCCAGCAAAATTTAGAACTACAAGGTGGAATATTACAATTCCAAGCAGTAACAGAGTTGGTAGGCTGCTAGTTTTCAAAGATAAGATTAAACTCCTTTAAAAAAATTGGCATTGAATGTTAAAAATCCCATTTCAACAAAAAAAAACTTCATTTTAACCAAAAATTGAACAAAAACGTACCCAACCCTGATTCACTTGAGCCAACTGCAATACCATGTTGAAATAGGATATCAATTAAGATTCACCTACAACCCTAGCGTGTGAGTTGCCATTCCAGATCACATCCTAATTTGAGCTCACCTAGCTTGATTCTAGTACCATATTGAGAAAGAATTGACCAATTAAAACACACCTAGAAACCTAGTATGTGAATTGGCCTTGTAGAGCATGTTTTGACTTGAGCTCACCTAACTAAAATGCCACATTGAAAAAGTTTCAACAGATTAAGACTTGTCCAAAACCCTAGAGTGTGAATTTAGCTTCTGGATCACATTCCAATTTGAACACACCTAAACTGATCGAAAGACAACATTGAAAAAGCGCCAACAAATGGCATGTAAATTGACCTTCCACATCACATCCAAGTCCAAGCTTACCTAGCGAAACTAAGATCCCACGTTGAAAGCACCAATCAATTCGGATTCATCTAGAACCCTAGTGTGTAAATTGAAATTTTAAACCACATACTAGCTTAAGCTCACCTAGCCCGACTTCGATAACATTTTGAAAACGTGTTGAACTAACCTTACAAATTACACTAGCTAGAGCTCACCTACGCTAAGTTTCATATCATATTGAAAAAGCTTCAGCCAAGACTCACCTAGAACCCTTGTATTTAGATTCAACTTCCACAACATTCCATAACTTAAACTCACATAGCTTATCTATAATATTGGCCAACTAAGATTCACCTAGAATTGACCTTCTACATCACTATCTTGCTCCATCTCACCTAACCTAACTCCAACACTGTATTGAAATCCAATCACTTACCAATTAAGACTCACCCTTATGCTTAGATTGACCTTCCACACCACACTATAGCTTGAGCTCATCTAGCTTGGATTCAACACCATATTGAAAAACAAACAACTAATCAAATAAGACTCAACTTCAACCCCAACATGAAATTGACCTTCAAAATCACATTCCTCCTTCATCTCACCTAGCCTAGCTAGACACCCATTGAAAAAGAATCAACAAACCAAGACTCGACTAGGGCACTAATGTGTATATATTGAACTTCCACAATACATTTATACAAACATTAAAAAAAAGCATCAACTAAGACTCGCCTCAAACCTTCCACTTACATTCTGACTTGAACTTTGTGACTTCAACCCACCTATTCAAAGTTTGTTATGATGTTACAAAAACAACTTGCTTTAACTCCAGTGTGTGAAGTGACCATCCAAATCGTATCTGACTCTGAACTCGCCTTGCCTAACTCCAATTACTACCAATCAAGACTCACTTCCAACCTTCCAATACATTCCAACTTGAGCTCATCTATCCTAACTTTAATATGATATTGCAAAAGTGACTCACATAGAACCCTGATGTATGAATTGACAATCCAAATCATATTGCAACTTCAAGCTCACCTACCATAACTTCAATAAATAGCTATTAAAACTCGCCTAGAACCCCAATGGAATTGACCTTTCTCATCAAATTCCAACTTGGCATTCTAACTTTGGGCTCACCCAACCTAACTCCAATACCCTACCGGAAAAGCATCCAAGAACTAATCGAGACTCATTTAAGACACTAGGTCATAAATTGACCTTCCACAAAACATTTGTGCTAGGTCACCAAGCTGAAGTCCAATACATTCATTGAAAAAGCGTTGACTAATTATAACTCACCTCACCTCACCTAGTTTGACTTTGATGCCATGTTGAACATCAAAAGGCGTTCAAATACCCATTAATACTAACCTAGAAGTTAGAACCACTGGTGCATAAATTGACCTTCCAAAACATATTCAATCTTGAACTCACCCAGCCAAACTCTACTACATACTTTAAAAAAACATCATCCAATTAAGACTCGCCTCAAAAGTTTGTCTTAGAGCTCACCTAACCTGAAACACTTTAAAAAAGAACGATCAATTAAGACTCACCTCGAACTTTCAGCTTGATCTCCCCTTGCATACTTTGAAAAAGCATTGAACAATTAAGACTCGCCGCGAACCTTCAACTTGAGCTCACCTGGCCTGAACCTGATACATGCTTTGAAAAAGCATTGACCGATTAAGACTCACCTCAGCTTGAGCTCACCTGACCTAAATCCAATACATCCTTTGGAAAACATTTACTAATGGGTTTCACCTCTAACCTTTATCCTATCACCTAGGCTAACTAAGGTACATACATTGATAAGCCCAACTGGGACTCAGCTTGAACCCTATAGCTTAAGCTAACATAGCCTGACTCTGCAACATACTTTAAAAAGCATCTATCAATTAAGACTTGCCTCGAACTCTTACCTTAAGTTTACCTAGCCTCACTTTGATACAAACTTTGAAAAAGCACGGACCAATTAGGACTCACCTTGATCCTTCTGCTTGGCCTCAAATCTGATACGTAATTTAAAAAGCATCGACCAATTAAGACTCGCCTTGAATCTTGGACTTGAGCTCACCTAGTCCGACTCCCATAATGCATAATTGAAGAAGCACCAACAGTCACAAACAAAAATAGTAAAATCTAACAAATGCAATGAATATAGACCAAGAATGATAAATCAAGGATATCATAAATATCGAGGGCATCGAAGGCGTCGTTAGGGTTTGTGCTGTCGTCGATCCTCACTAACCTCTCCTTCTTCGCGTGCACTACCGGATTCGCATTTATCAGCCCCGGCGTCATTCTGATCAGAGAAAAAACCTCTCTGCTGGAAAAAGAAAACAGAAACAGAAACGTTTTAACCCCGCTTCTTCCCTTGTATTTTCTCTGGTTTAGAGTCCCGTGGCTACCACGCGTCTCGCGTATATTATATAGTATATATTATATAGTATGTATCTTGTGTATATATCCTAATTTTCCCGTTGGATTCATTCGGGCAGGTACAATGTTCGATCCTGTTCCTCGCCAGCGAGAGATAACAAGCCAAGTTTCCTCAATCTTCCATGTCGACAATATATTTTGTTTGAGGAGCTTTCGCGACGTTTTCTTTGTGTACGACTTTTTGTTCACGAGAGACAATACAAAATCCAACGTGACTAGTTTGTGAATTCTGAATTCATAAATTTGATGGCTGTATGGCTGTCAAAATAAACATTTTATTGAAAACAATTTTAAAATTTAATAAAGTTTATTATAATTTTTTATTTATTTATTTATAAAGGAGATTATCCCGTGCCATTTGAAATGTTGATGATTTAAAATGATCTAATCTTAAAATATGTAAGTTAACATTATGATTTTTGAAAATTAAATATCTTTAAGTTTCTTAGTGGTTGTATAATAAGATTAAAAATTATAATTATAATAATGAAGTGTACAGGTTTATAGATTATCTTTGATTTTTTAGATGTTGAAAAAATATGTTCTATTCTATTTTATTTTTATAAATGAAAGAGAAAATTATATAAAACTAGCATATCTATCTTTAGAGGAATATAGATAAACATCGTTGAATGGTATTATATCATATTTGTTCATTATTTTATTTTAAAAATTTATTATATTATTATTTTGTAATTAATATGAAATCATTATTAAGATTTGATTATATTATTATGTTTTAATTTATTATTGTTATTATATTTTGATATTTTCATAACATTTTAAAAAGCAAAAAAAAATTAGTACCAAATTATTATAATTATTATAACAAAAGTAAAAATTCTATTATAACTACATTATTTTTATTATATTATCATATCATTAAATTTTTATTTTTATATCCATTTTTATTCTTATATTGAGAAAATAGTTGATTTATCCATAAACTAAAAGTGAAAAATTGTTGAAGTGGGAGGATGACAACCAACAAAGATGTCAAATTTAATGCCTATAATTTATATTGACAAAGGTTTTTACATCTATTATGTGAGTATAAGACACTTTTGACATAACTATTTTATATATAAATTTTATCTATAATATATTTAATTTATAAATAATAATTATAAATAAATAATTACCTTGATAAATTTATTTAACAAAGAAAATCAATCATCAAATTTAAACATTAGATACTCTTGAACCTACCCCACAATTTAAAGAAAATGAAGTGGTTTTATGGTGGGGTGTTTTGTTTTGTTTTTTTTTCTTTTAAATAAGATCACTTCCCTAGTGACTTCATGGATATAAAAATGAAGTGGTTTTATGGTGGGGTGTTTTGTTTTGTGTTTTTTTCTTTTAAATAAGATCACTTCCCTAGTGACTTCATGGATGGTGACAACTAAAATTATTTTACATTATTTTAATGGATGTTTTTTTTTTTATAGTGGGTGTTGAATTAATAATTTAGGAGATTTTAAGTTGAAAATGATTTAATTGTTTTTCATTATAGTTTTTTTAAATGGTAATAATGTTCACCAAAAATGGTTTGAGTTTTTGTGTAATCGTGACAAATTTAAATTTATAAATATTTATTAAAATTAAATATTTAAATATATAATTAAGGTTAAATTCAATTTTTTATTAGAAGATGATTTTTTTTAAAAATGTGTTTACTTTTCGTTAAGGATTTCAACGTCCTACATCTATTAAAGTTTTGGATTCTATTGGTTGTAATATTAAACCTTACAAATTTTGACTCTACGTTTGTTGCTTTAATCATAATGCTTATAAGTGATCTAAAAAATTGACTCCATGGAATTCATTGAGTCATTTATTGAGCTTTTGATTATAGCATTTTCATATTTCAGTACCCTTATGAAGTTGTTATTTCCCATGTGTCTCGAGCTACAATGTTATTGATGGCAACTTATTATTACATGCCTAAGCCCTTTGCAAGCCCTTGCACTTTATATCTAATTTGTTGTTGACTACTTATCGCAAGTGATATTTAACTTAAGTGAGCCCCTTCACTATTAAATGATAAACTAGAACCTATTAGGAGGCTAAAGGCAATGGTCTTGGATGGTTACAATATGAAGGTATTGATTTGCATGTGTCCACATAAGCAATAATGGTACAACTAGTAATGAGGTGGTTGGTTATGTAGGCATCTCCATGGTGGCTTTGTACTTCAACATTAGGGTAGGTTTATCAAACTACTTTTCTTTATCAAAATACATGTGCATTAGCATATAAGTGGTCCAACAAGTGGTTGGCACTTTATTAAAATGAATGTGATTTGGTGTACACATGTCAATTTATGATTGTATTGGAAAGAAAGGTTACATCAATCAATTTTGTTCATGTAAGCTCATTTACCCAATGTACAATATCCATTTAATCTTCCCCCCACATGCATTGGTTGTTCAGTCTCCTACAAGGTGTATGGTTCCTAAATACAAGTCTTAGGTGTGCAATCAATCACTTTTATCATGTTTGTAGCTAATGTACAAGCTTCTTGTTAGCTTGGTGATGATGATGTGAACTAAGTGCATGTGGACCAATGGTAATTGCTCCACGTGGCTTGTCTCAAGTGTTGCAGGGGTGTCAAGGCTTGACTTTTTATGCATGTGTCTTCTTTAAGACACCGAGAATAATGGTTGTGTGGGCAACACCATCATGAAGACTTTAGGTGGTCAAGTCATGACTAATGGTTTAATACCATATGACAAATATTGTGGGGTCACAAGAGCATATTTTAGTGCTTAAGAATGACGAGGAACATAGTGCATGTGACATGTTTATCCAATTACTATTGGTCCTTTAGACCAATAAGTAAATATTTTAGGGGCCTACAATTACATGAGATCATATAGGCAATTGTCATGTATTTCCAATTGGCAAAGGAGTTAGGCCCGACATGTATAATCAGTAGGAGTTGATTCTTCAAAAAGCATAGGAGTGATGTAAGAACTTAGTGGTGTGTAATAATCTAATTATATTTTAAAGGATAGTCATAACATTTAGCTAACTTCATGGCTAGAGACTCTCTTCTAGTCATTGCATGATATTTGTTGATCTATCCAATGATAGTCATGGATCTTTCAAGAGGGTTCAAACAATTTATTTAATTTCTCAACTCACAATCTCCATGGATCAAAGGCAATAAATTTAGGGTTTTCACCAACGTGCTTTCCAATCCACCAATATGTACAAGAGTCGAAAGGCATTTAATGTCATTGATATAAGAGCTTGACTAGTTATTCCAACAAGATGGTGATGCAACCAAAGTTTACAAAGGATGTTTCCATTTTTAGAATGTGGGGTTTTCATTGGAACATAGTTGTGTGTTGACCAAATGACTCAAACTCTTTTTTGCTTATTTGGAAGCTTCTCAAGTGTAGAATAAGATAACTTTCATTAACCAATAGAAGCACAAATTGTTGTTTATATGTTAGCTAAATAGTGTAGAAACAATGCAATGCAATATCCAAATTCACGCTCACTCAAACGCAATGCAAGGTCTAAATTCACACTCACACAAACTCAATAAACCTAAGATCTATGCATGAAATCAAATGATAAGCAATAATACCACAACGTAGACCTTAGATTGCTTCATTGTTTCTTTGATACACTTTAATGTTTGACGTAAATTGCCCTCTGATGTTTAGCATAACCATAATAGCACAATAATAAGATGGTAGCTTAATACTTGATAATGGATGCTTGATAGATGATTGTTTGCTTGATAATGATAGTGCTAGTTGGCCTGATAGATTCCATAGGAGATTTTATAATAAAAGTGTTAAGGGGAGAATGAATGAGTGAAGTTCTTACTAATTAGACCTAACATTTTATCAATAATGGAGATTAATTAAAAAGATCAATGGATGAATTTTTTTGAAAGAAAGTAGAGCCTCGCAATTACATGGATTCATGAGGTGAAAAAATAAAGAGTGGTCTAATGTACAAAGGAAATAAATAAATATTAATTTTATTTATTTAAGGAGATAAAGAAAATTAAATAAACTATTTGAAATTTATTTAATTTTGGAAAAAGTGAAAACTATTAAAAATTAGTTAATTATAGTGGATCATAAGAGTAATTAATTATTTAATTAATAGTGGTTGAAAAAGGATGAATTAAATAATTTTTAAAAAAAAATTAATTAATAAAAGAGATGTTAGATTAATTAATGTGCTTAGAAGAAAAATGAAGAAAGAATGATGAAGTAAAAATGCATTAGCCAATTTTAAATATCTACACCAATATACGTTGAATCTTTCAATATAAGGGAAAATAAATAATTTAATTAATAAAAGAGATGTTAGATTAATTAATGTGCTTAGAAGAAAAATGAAGAAAAGATGATTGACATAAAAATGCATTAGCCAATTTTAAATATCTACACCAACATACGTTGAATCTTTTCATATAAGAGAATAAATAAAAAATAAAAATTCATGATATAACATCTAAGTTGGATTTTTCATAACATTCATCAACTTGACATCTTTATATCACTTTTATACATGGTAACATGGATAATACCATGGGTAGCATGGGTAGCATTGATTCCGACATTATATTTTCAATTCATATTAAAAACATTGGGAATGATGCTAGTTAAATATCATTAACTATGTCTCTTACAACTTATGTTCATGGATAATCCTATGGGGGCATTGATTTCAACAATTCATTTTCAATTCATGTCATAGAGATATTTGATGATATGATATTGGTTAGATATCTTTAAGTGTATCTCTTACTACTTCTATAATTGACTTAAATGTTATGCGTTTTTACTCCTTGTTCGTATGTGAAGAAACCTATGTTTTTTGTTTTGTTTTTTTCTCCTTGTTTGCATGTGGATGATGTGAAGAAACCTTAATGATGTGAAGAAACCTTAATAGTTCACTTTGACAAGTAGCTTCAAATGGGTTGTATTCTTCATATCATTAATTCCTTGTTTTTTTATCATTTCTGCTTTGGTACTTTCCTTGTGACATTTCTGCTTTGGCACTTTCCTTATATGTCATATGTTGTGACCCTCCTTTCTTATTATTCCTCGTTAGTCTCTAAACTTTGGCTTTTCGTTTATTACATGTTTTTAATGCATCTCCACATTCATTCCTTTTGTACGTTATACTTTGCCTTATTTCTCACCAAAACAATCTTTACTTTTCTTTTGGCTATAATTGGTTTCTAGATGTTTTTAGCTCTCGTGATTGCCATCCACATTTTCCCATGTTCCATTTTCCAATATTATATGCCATTAATTTTATTGTGTTGATATGTGTTTTGCCATGCACAACTTGTATATTTTCTTTCGAGAACTTACTACTCCAAGACTTCTAATGTCACTACTAATATCAATTTATTACCATGCAGAGATAAACACAAAGTTCAATTTGTTTGTTTTTTTAACAAGGGGCTTTAACTTATACATTGGATTATCAGGATTTTAAATTATTTAGCATAAAGTATGAAAAACCTTGAATGAACGTATCTTCAAATCTAAGAATTGACCACCCAATTTAACAATAGTTTGGTGATTTTGATGATTCTCCGACTTGTTCATTGGATAATTGCTGATTTTAAATTGTTTTGCATAGAATATAAAAATCTTGAATGAAGGTATCTTCAGACCTAAGATCTGAGAATGATCTTGACCACCCAATTTAACAATAGTAGATGATTTTTCCAAAATTATTTTGAAATTCTTAAATTTGATGATTTTCATATACTAACTTGAAGATATTGTCCAAAGAAAGAAAAATGAAATAATGACTGGTTGACTTTAATTCTAGTTTAGATTGATTACTACAGTATCATGAGACCATTGCAAGACAGAGACTAAGAAAAAGAGCAACTAGCAGTACAAAGTAATGTTGCGTCACAATTAACAATATCTTCCATCTTCAGGAAGTTAATCCAATCAAATAGATTATTTTCCTTATGGTTCATAGGCAATTGTTTATATCATTGCAATTTTCAATATGTGCTAAGGTGCTTTTACATATTACAACATACACAGCTGAATCCAATCACTATGTAGCAGTAAAACAGTAGAAGCAGTAGCATTCACCCACACCACATTAATTAAGCATTACTTAACCAAGACAAATATAATTGAATATAAAACATGCATGGTAGCTTTTTCTAGAACCAGCTCTCTATAAAAATATCTCATTGCCTCCCTCTACACACAAAACGACAAAAGAAAAATATTAGTAAATTAGTAACATAAAAGGCTCACTCAAGAAGTACGAACAATGACCATTATCCATTATTTAGTCCAAAAATTTATGGATTTGCTAGAAATAGCATGTAAATAACAATACCAATCTCTGGAAACAAAAAGATATGTAAATCTTTTGGCTATTAGTCTGAAGTAACATAAAAGGCTCACTCAAGAAGTAAGAACAATGACCGTTATCCATTATTTAGTCCAAAAATTTATAGATTTGCTACAAATAGCATGTAAATAACAATACCAATCTCTGGACACAAAAAGATATGTAAATCTTTTGGCTATTCGTCTAAAGTATTAATATATACTGAGCAGCAATTATAAATTGCCTACTAAACTGTCTTTTTCCTGAATATTTCAGCCTGTACATAATGCCTGCTTTCAGCTTCTGAAGACCAGACAAGTTCCAGATAGCAAAATTCTAGTATCATCACCATACAAAAATGCTGATATCCTGACATCTGGCTTTCCAGTAAAGTGTTTGCAGGCCTCCAAAATGAACCAACCAGTACTATCACTGCATGTATAGATGCAGCTGGTGAGGTCAAGTTCAACTGTATTCTGATACAAAATGCGTTTTTAGATTTTGTCCTCTTACCAAAAAGAAACATTTTTCACTCTCCACGGCTTTCAGTACCTGAAGTAATTCATTCTATTCAAATCCAATCCAACTATTTGGCATAACAGACCTCTGACTGCGTCTGGCTTTAAAACTAGATTAAAAGATTATTCTGCAACACTGACCAACTCATACTCAACAGCAGAAAGATTATTGTCTTCTTTCACTGTAAAGCTTGCAGGTTCAGTAACTTCAACTCTCCCCCACTTGTCCACAGCAAGACGCATTGTGCCCTTATACATGTCAATCTTTGCATTTCGAATAATCACTGTTAATCCCTCTTTCATTATGTCAACTACAGCAATGCCAAGAAAGAAAGCAATCAGATAAAAATGGATATATATATCTATCGATATGAAAACTCTTGCCATTGTTTATAATGAACTTATTAATCCAGCACAAAAACTTAAAAAAAGATCCTCCATATGTTTTCATTCCCATAATATATGAAATCACCATATATTGGGACTCCAAAGAGGTGTAGAAATCCTTCAGTTTGAAAGGTTTAAAAATTATAAACATTCCAATGCTGAATATCTCACAGAGAAACTTTAATTAAGCTTGAAACTGTAACAAAAATCTCGAAAGTGAGTATCTTAAATGCACACTTTCATAAAATGACTATCTTATATACTTGATTAAAATGTCTATATATAGTGAATGCAAAATTAATAGATTACAGTAAGCAAGTGATGATAAACATCTGTAGAGAATTTAAATTTATTCAAAATGATTTAAACACCCGAAGAGATATATGATGTAGACTCTTAAAAAGGCTATCAAAATGTATTCTTAAAGTACACAGGACACTAAATCCGCATTGCTGCTAACATCAAAATACATAAGTGGTATTTTGCACCAGGCAGGCATGGAAATAGATCAACAATACTATTTTTCAACTGAATTAGAGCAAAGAGCATTCAAGACATGCATCTCATTAAAAGATCTGCACCCTAACCAGTAACAGTGCCAAGAAAGAAAGCAATCAGATAAAAATGGATATGTCTATCCATTTTTATCGAAAGATCCCATTAAAATATATGATGTAGACTCTTCAAAAGGCTATCAAAATGTACTCTTAAAGTACACAGTGCACTAAATCCTCATAGCTGCTAGCATCAGAATACTTAAGTGGTATTTTGTACCAGGCAGACATGTAACTAGATGAACAATACTAATTTTTCAACTGCATTAGAGTGTAGAGCATTCAAAACATGCATCTCATTAAAAGATCTCCACCCTAACCAGTAACAGCTCCAAAACTCATGCAAAAGATTCCAGCTTTTGCATTACCAGGAAGGTCATGTCCAGTGAGACCAGCTCCTATGCCCCCTACATCAGATACCACCTTAAATATTCTAAGCAACTTTCAAGTAGAATAAGATCACATTCACAATGAGTGAGCTGCTGTTATATTTACAGCCCAGATAGTCCACAAAAGCTCACAGACTATGAAGACAGGAAACAATCAATCTGCAACTAGAAATGCAAGCAACATACTTCCCATTAGGATACTCAGAGTGACTGTTAGAGCAGGGTGGTAGAAGTTTCCTGCACTGGCTGTATATAATTTACCAAAAATAGCTGACACATGGCATTCTACGACTGATTGGTTAATATCATCTTGATATTTTTTCCTCGAAAACATGAACCAGGTAATTTTAAATACAGGCTCCTGAGAAAATCATAAGAGTGTTGAATATTTTAATAATTTTATCCAACATGAAACCATTATACTAGAAAAATTTATATGTTATAAACTGTACCATCCAGAATAAACCAACACTCACACTAAAAGAGACCATCATCTAAATTTCCTTTAACATTAATGTTCTTAGATAAAATTGAGTGACAACAAACACCCATATACCGATGTTACTCTTCTATAATGATAAGTAAAATTACTGACCAGACAATTAGGATTACCCTCCCTTGATGTGTCTTCAATTTATGATACAGCACAAAATCTTATGGCAGTTAGTGTTGAACTTACTATTAAAAAGCATTTCATTCTCCTCAATCCCATGACACTTTTTCCTGTATCTATTTGATTATAAATTATTGTTGAATATGGAGTACGAATATTCCACTGATCCATCAGATTCATAAGTTAAGAAAGTCAAAACCTAGTGAACGTGGAGGTCCATTAAAGGTAGTAAGTAGATATCAATCTTAAAAATACAGCTCAAGCTTCCCCACAAGGTCTATCACCTCGCCCAAGATTTATGATATTGTAGCAATAACCTTATTAGTATGCATTAACTATTAATTATTAAACAAGAATATAGACTACATAATTCCAAGGGCCACCTATCATCAAGAAGACCCCACATAACCTCACCAAAGTCTAATCAAATAATACAAATAATCATTTGATTAGAAATGTAGATCAAACTGCAATTGAAGGACACATAAGCTTTTTGGTGGCCACAACACTGCCACTCATTTTTTCTTCGCATGCCTTTGCCTTTTGTTTGTTCCTAATTGTATTCTGGTTTCCAAGTGTTTTAAATTTATAGTTACAGTCATAGTAGGGTTCTTAGAGGCAATACCATCCAGATCAAAAAACAATTCATATAAATGGTAACCAAAATGTAAAGAACAAAGATCTTTACCCCACCTTCCAACCTACCTGTCATTAAATACATTCAAAATGACTCTCTCTCGTCCCTGCCTGAAGGCTCTGCTGCAATCCAAATGGATGGATCAGAGTAGAGGGGATTATGCTCTCACTTTACATGCACCATTCACTCTTAATGTCTTTTGTAAATCAAACTAAGACAGGTGCCCTGGATCAGATTAGAGGGGATTATGCTCTCACTTTACATGCACCATTCACTCTTAATGTCTTTTGTAAATAAAACTAAGACAGGTGCCCTTGTTTAGCTGGGTCTAAGTTCGCAGTTGTAGGATTTGCCCCTGATTTTTCATGATACTAATTCCTCCAGATTTTAAATTAATATTTGGTTACGTTTTAAGAAAACTCACTTGCAGTCAAATGCCAGATATTTTAGTGTCAAAAACTTGTAACATTCTCCCAAAAGCCTCTTATATCCAATGTAATATTTTGCTGTTTTTTTTAATTTCAATAAATCCATTTGATAATCTTCATTTAAGTTTATGCTTGGCACTTATATGAGCCCTTTTGCATTTAAATCAAGTATATATTATAGGGAGTTGAGCTGGCCATTTCTCTTAAAAAAAGCATCTATTCAAGAAATCGCTACCATCCCAGTTAAGGATCTCACATGAGGCTGTTAAACCATGTCACAAATCCCGAGCTGATATGCTGGACACATACCAACAATCTCCCCCTCGGCGCTACCCAAGGGGATTCGAACCTGCAACCCACTCTAATACCACTTAGAGTGAGTTGAGCTGGCTGTTTCTCCCAAAAGATGCATCTGTTCATGAAACTGCTACCATCCCAGTTAAGAATCTCACAAGATGCTGTTAAACCATGTCACGAATCCCAAGGGGTTATGCTGTACACATACCGCAATAGATTTCTTTGTATCTGGATAACCTTCGGCCAACTTTTCAAAGCCCCTTTTTCCCAACACAAGTTCTTTTTAGTATAATAAGAACAATTTAATTCATTCTATTTGTAGGTTTAAAGTATATAAGCTTATCAGATTATTTTTTAACTGGTGACTTGCGTTTCACTTGCATGTAGAGACACATGGTTTAATAGAATTGTACATTGGAACCATATTAACTTTAAATCTGGTTTATTATGACATTTTGCATCTAAGCATCTTACGATTATCAAGGCAACCTAGGCACTACTATCCTTTAAACCCAATTTGATAGTCCAATTCCTCATCCGCTTTATCTTAGAGCAAAAAGTTTTTTGCCTTCCAACTCTGGGCCTAGCGAAGTTACTGGGTATGGCTAACTCAAGCTTTTTGGCCACATACTTATCCTGTAAATGATCTCATATCAATGATTTCATAAAAACTTCCAACTCTGGACCTAACGAAATTGTTAAATATGGTTGACTCGAGCTTATGACCCATATACTTATCCCATCATTGATAAATAATAAAATAAAAGGGATAAATAAAATAATTAGGGACATTAGTAAAAGAGGCGAATAATGTGTCAATTCACCAAGAAAAATTAAAATATGAAAGCCCATCTAAAGTTAGAGTAAGCTCCTTGACAACATCAAATTATTATATTATTATTTTAAAAAACTCGAGAAATTAAAATTTCATCATGTAAGTTCCTATCCATCTTGAGATATTTAAAAATCAGTAAAATTTGTATTCAAAATGAAATTGTAATGATGAGTTCCCTTATGATTATATCCCACTGCCATCTGAAAGGCTAATCATAATATCACCCCAGATCTTCAAAACACAGAAAATAAAAAATTTAATTTCATAAGATACAGGCACACATAACCTCACCTAGAAATTAACTAAATAAGGCTTACGATTGACATGAGATAACTTGGATGCCAAACCACACTAATGCAGTTTCCCTAACGCAAAGACGGGCTGTCCTTTTGGGGCGAACTGACTTTAAAATCCTGAGAGTACCAATATCCATTTCATTTATAGGCCCAGTGCCACGTAAAAAATTATAATTATATAATTCAAGAAACCATCTTTCATTGCGGTGGGCAGACAACTTCATACAATCTATAACTAAAACTAAAACTGAGTTGAGAAGACAGATTTTCAAATAATTCTTTTTCTGAACTGGCTTTGAAACCCTACTAGACCTAAATTTCATTTCTACATGTAAAACCCCCTTACAGAATTTCATATTTCGGAAAAATAGCTATGATCGAGCAACAAGAAGGGTAAAACCCCCTTACAGAATTTCATAATTCGGAAAAATAGCTATGATCGAGCAACAAGAAGGGTACAACTACAACATGACATCGAAACATCAGTTCTAAATCGTAGCCCTGAATTGTCTCTGAAACACCAAGAATTAAAATTTTTAATTCTATTAAAAGTCAATACCAAAATTTTCCTACAAAGAAGGATTAATTTTACCTACTGTGAGAAGATGAAACCCCTCGAGTTGATTTAAACCTTTAAGCATCATATACATCTAATAAAGTTCAAAAAAGCTTCAAGCATTATATTTCAATTATAAAATAAATTAAATCAGGGACTAAAAAAAACACTAGAATGTTCATTTAGGAGAAAAAAAAATATGGCGATATTCCAGGTGAATATAAAACTATAGACCAGAGCGATGAATAGAAAATATAAACCCGACTGATAGCATCTAAATAAGAAAATTTTACATAGAGCGGGGAAGGAAAAACCCTACAGTAGGTAGCTTCGTAATACTAAACAAAAACATATCTGTCACACATCCCATCCACGGTTTAAGCTACACCAAAATTAAAATTTACCTAATGAGACAAGGAAAAGTACTCACCCTAGGTATCAGACCTTTAAGAATCATACGCAAAAATCATTAAATTAAAAGTAAAGTACAGAGTACTTGTTCAATCCTCCTGATATCAAATCATAGACAGAGATCACCCAACAAGAAAAGCTCAGGCGCAAACGCAGACTGCACCCAGAGGCACCCCTTACTTGCAACAACCTTCACAGAAAAAACCTTTCTAAACCAAAAGGCTTACACCGCAAAAATTTATCAGTTACAATAAGGAAATATTCTAGAGTCGCTTAGGAACCCTCGAGTGTAGATTCCAAAACACGGTGAGAAAAAGGGCTAAAAGGATACGGAAATTCAAATTCAAACCTTTTTCTTCAAACAGATAAGAGTCGACTTTGAAAACTCAACAATTATATATACAATTATTTAACCCAAAACAGAAATTACAGTTACCTTGCTCATTTCTGGCTGTGAAAATGATTACGCCAGTATCGTCTCCAACGAGGCACTCGGCGATGCGGACCTGGCGAAGGTTTGCATTTCCTGTAGGGTTAGGACGCGCTCTCTGCAACACCAGCTTCGAACTAACCACCTTCACCACCATCGTGTGCCCCGCCGTCCCCGGCTGCAGCTCATCCACCTTCTCAAACACGGGCTTCCTCAAATTCCCCCTTGGTGCAGCCACCGCCTCTGTCGCCATGACAATAAACCCTTAAGATCCTCACTTCCCCAAACCCTGACTTCCTCTTCTGATCACGGATAGAATCCTGCAAAATACACTATATTGCTTTTAGAAAATTCCTCAAACCCCAATTTCTTCAAACAAATATACACGAACCCTGGTTTCTACAAATCCTAATCCTCTGCAAGAGATCACACAGCGCAACTAACGAAAACCTTGTCACAATTATTCAGACCTTAGTCTCCTGCTGTGATCATGAATCGAATTCTGCTGAACACAACATTTTTTTTTGGCAAATTCTTCGGACTCCAATTTACACAAACCCTAAAGTCCCTCGGAGATCACAACGTCGAATCTTGCAGAGTATAGGAAATCAAACCCAAAAAAAGGAGGAAAAACACACACCTTTGAAAAACCCCAAATTCTCCGAAATTCAACGCAAACCTCCAATCGAAGTAATTTAAAAACTCTGCGAGCAATCGACTTTTTAAACTGCTAATTTTATTCTCATTCTTTCCTTCTTCGTTACGTTGTTTAACGCTTTAATCGACGGCTGCAGATTGCTCACTTCCCACCGGATCAATGACTCACAGGTGTTGCTATCAATGCTTTCGCGTTATTCCCGCGGACTTCAACTATTATCAATTGTAATTATGATCAACACCACCTGTCAATTTTTAAAAAACTGTCAATAATTATTATTTATTAAACCAATTTCCCCTTGGCGGCTCAAATTACTGCTGTACGTATGGTTTACATGCATTCCAATTTGTGTGGAGTGAATCTACACCTTGTATCGTCCAGTTATTTGAGCCACATTTAATAGGCTAAGTGGTACGTAAAGTTCGGTACGCTCTTTTATATTCGTTTTTGTGATTTGCTATTCCCGTGGTTTCATTTATTGAGAGATTTATTAAGGGCTGGCCGTTAACAAATATTATTGCATTTGAGTGAATTTTAACTGGTTATTCATTATTTTATATTTTGCCTAGAGATTTCTATATTTAAATATTTATTCAACTTGCATATTTGTAATTTTTTAAAACTATCAATTGCACCTTAGTGTGCAATGGGTACGCTGAATAGGTGTGGAATGTCAATAGGAGAGATAGGGATATAGAGGGAGAGAGTTAGAGCATGGTAGAGCATGAGAGAGGGGGAGGAGGTAAGGAGATAGAGATATAGAGATGATAAAGATAGTGATAGAGATGGAGTTGGAGATGGAAGAAATAAATATATTGAAAGGAAGAGGATAATTTAGATAAAGATAGATATAGGAAGTGATATATAGTAAGGAGATGGAATTGGAGAAAGAAAGGAATATGGAAAGGAGAGGGAGATGCAAAAGATAAAAATAGATATAGAAAGGTGATATACGAAGAGAGGTAGAGAGAGGGGAAGATATAGGGGTAGAGAGAGATACATATAGATATATAGATAATGAGATAGAGTGATAGAGAAATAGATATATAAGGAGACATGGAGAGAGAGGGAAAGGAAGAGAATGAAAAACATAAAGAAGTAGAGAGATAAAAATAGATATGGAGAGAGGGGGAGATCAATATTTAGGAAAAGGAAGAGAGGTATATAGAGATATATGGGAATATAATCTGGGAGAGATGTACAAATAGAGAGATAGATAGGAGGATAGGAGAGAGAGAGAGAGAGGGATATATATATATATATATATATATATATATATAGAGAGAGAGAGAGAGAGAGAGAGAGAGAGAGATGGGTAAAGAGAGATATAGAGATATATAATTATGGGGATAGAGGTAGAGAAAGACATGGATTGAAAGAGAGGAGATTGAGGGAGATCAAGGAAGAGAGAAAAAGATATAAAAATATAATGTAGGATAGATAGAGAGTGAGATAGATTGAATCATAGATGTAGAGATAATGAGATATAGATAGAAAGGGTGTGAGGAGAGAGAGAGAGAGAGAGAGAGAGAGAGAGAGAGTGATAAGGAGATAGGAAGAGATGGAAGGATATGGGGAGAGGGAGATGGAGAGATGGATAGACGTAAAGAGGGAGATAATGAGAAAGGGGGAGATGGATAGGTAAACATATAGAAAGTGATATATAGAAAAAGTTATGGAGGACTGTATATATATATATATATATATATATATATATAGAGAGAGAGAGAGAGAGAGAGAGAGAGAATAGGGGAGATGGAGTGAATAAGATAGAGTTGGGATAATGAGATGTAACTATAGAGTGAGAGGGGGAGTTGGGAAGAGAGAGATTAAGGGATCAAGAGTGAGATATATAAGAGATGATAGAGGTGGTTAACCAATAGAGAAGGAGAGAGGCATATGTATAGTTTAGGGGGAGATAGAGAAATAGAGACAAGGATAAGGAAATAATGAGTGTGTGTGTGTGTGTGAGTGAGTGAGAGAGAGATGATGATAGAGGTGGAGATATATAAATAGATAGAGAGGGAGAGAATTGGAAAGGGGATGATGTGTAACCAATGACTTGAGATATATATATATATATATATATATATATATATATATATATATATATATAGAGAGAGAGAGAGAGAGAGAGAGAGAGGGGAAAGATAGAGAGAGATAAGGATGGGGAAATAGCGAGCGTGTGTGGAGATAGATAGATAAAGATAAGGATGGGGAATAGTGTGTGTGTGTGTGTGTGTGTGTGTGTGTGTGTGTGTGTGTGTGTGTGTGTGTGTGTGTGTGTGTGTGTGTGTGTGTGTGTGTGTGTGTGTGTGTGTGTGTGTGTGAGAGAGAGAGAGACAGAGACAGAGACAGAGACGGAGACAGAGAGACAGAGAGATGAAGATAGAGATAGGAAGGGAAATATATATAAATAGATCTAGAGAGGGATAGAGACAAAGTAGATAGATAATTTTATATGAGGACCCCAAATAAATTTTTTTTTCCAATAATAAGAGAAATTAAGATGTTTTTACATATGAGAAATCAATAAGAGGACTCAAAATAATAGCCATTACAAATCCAAAGCTAATCTCCTTCCTACATTCAATACAATATATAGAATGCTAGATGCACCAATGTAAGTAAAGTGCAAATAACAAGAAAAAAATAAGTATAGACATTAATGGAACATTTTTTGCACACATGAAAAAAGGGTGAAAAAATATAAAAAATTAAGATAATTTTTTGGAAATAAAGAAAAATTTGAAAATCCTAGACGGGTTTGAGGGTTAGATTCACTGATTAACCAAGATATTTGAGTTGAATTTAAAAGCAAGTACTAAAATAAATACTAAGTTCAATAAACGATGGTGTAATTAATCTTAGCAATCATAAATCAAATATGCATTAATTGAGATCTGACAAACTACGAATGTGAATATTCTCTATCAAGGTTCAATTCAACAAGTTCACACTTGATCCTTATATTTATGACCTTGAATCTGATGCACATTTTCTTTAATTTGTGTATGATAATCTCAACAAGTTATTACTAAAAGAGCCTCTAGATATTGCTATTGTAGGAAGGGAAGATAAGCATCTTCCCACTTTGTGCCTTATTAAACTTCGTTAGACCATTTGTACAATGTTTGATGTGATTAAACACATACCAAGAAACATGCAAATTATTATGTATATATTCTTATGAACGCATAAATTGAAGTAACAATGAAGGTGCATGGTTGTAAATATTTTTTGCAATGTGATTCTTAAATGACTTAATAACCTAGGCATGTAGCATTTTAAACAACACATTAACATTCAAATTTGAATTTTCATGGTTAAATCAATAAATAAGAACAAATCAAGTTTGAATCAACAAAAATCCATAATCGACTTTAAATTTTAAAAAGTAAATCAATACTACAAATACAAGCTTGAACTGCATTAAATATCATAAAAATAAATAATAATAAAAAAAAAAAATCTTAAGATATTAAGTCAAATCCAAATACAACTCTAAGATAAACATCCAATCCTTATAAATGTATACCACTTATATATTAAATATCACATTAAAAAAAAATCAAAATAAGTTCAAACAAACGAGAAATATTCTATTTCTAATCAATAGGACCATTAACTTTTTTGGAAAATAACACATTTTAATGTGGAAGCATGTTATTAAGAGTATTCATATAATAGTTTTGATGCATTCTTTTTGGGTTTTGGATGTTATTCACGTGAGATCCACTTCATTCTACCACATAACTTAATATTAATAATAAAACTAAACATTTCCTTGAAAAACATAATTGTCATCGAGTAAAACATTTCAAATTTAGAAAAAAACCTAGTTTTCCCAAATACTTGGAGCATCTTTAGCCCATGACATGTGAGGTTTCAGAATTTGGAAAAAAAACATTCTTATTGTAATGGGTTTTATTAACATCACTGATATATTGAATCATTTTACTATATCTGAGAATGACAATAAACTTTAATCAAAAGCAATCAATTTTAATTAGAACAACGTATTTAGCTTTGTACAAGTGAATCAGATTCTCTGCGTTAAACAATATAAACTTGACAACTTGGCTAAATATGTGTGCATAAGCTACTATCTAATCAAATTTAAGCACAGAGGATTTTAGTTTTTTAAAAGTAATTTCAATCATTAATCGCTGACGCATAGAAAGAGGAGAGAATGAGAATATTTGACTGGGAGTGAATATCCACCATTGGATGGAGAGGCAACGTGGTCGGTGGCACCATCAAATAATAAATGAAAATTGCATGCGGTGGGGGATAAATATAAACCATAAAGCGAGATTGACTTTGTCCTTTTCGGCATATTTCTCCACCTCAATACAAAATGAAAACATAATGGGTAAAAGATGACGAACATACGAGATCTATTCAATCGTCTTGCATGTGTACAGACGCACAGACAAACGTTGATGTCTTCTGACAGCTTGTTCATTTCAAATAAGGAAACAGCTTCGGCGTAATAAATTATGTAATATATATTGAGAGAGATCAAATTTCAAAATATCTAACATTCATATATACTAGCATTTGCATGAAAGGAGGTGCTTATAAGAAATTATTTGTAAGTTAATATATGATGGATGTATATTGTTTATTGTGCTTATATTTTTTAGTATAATTTTGAGGTATATATAGTATTTTGTGAAACAATACAAAAATATTTGAATTATATATTTTGAAGGAAAGATTTGCAACATTTTCAATTGTGAAGAGAAAAAATGATTAAAAAACTAAAATTGTTATATTGGATTCTAAACATCACTCATGTAAATGGTGAAATGTTAGGATCAAAGAAACATAATTGAAATGGCAATAATCTATAATTAGAGAGAGGATTAAGAAAAATAGAAATATAGTACAATTTCGAACAAAGTTCCAACTAAAAAGCAAGCATATGTTAAAAATAATTATTTAAATATTGAAATCATGTATCAGTGATGTCTTCATCAAAAGAATGTAAAACAAATGAGAACAATTATGACCATAGTCAAAAAAGGTAGAGCCCTAGTTAAATTTGCAATTCAAACTTAACAACCCAAATGATTATTGAAATTATTTTCCATATAAAAAGCTTATCTACAAACAAACAGATTTTTTGTGTAGGTGGAATCAACTTATACGCTGCTTGTAATGGAAAAAGATGCACTTGTTTACTTGTGTATATCAACTCGAAATGGTTTTTACCGTTCTAAATTTCATATGTAATAGGTTCTTCTCTCCAAGCACTAAATAAATAATTACTCAATAAAAATATATGTTATCAAAAATAATTTATATGCATTTTGTAGACACATAAATATGTCCACTAAATTAAATAAATATTTAATATTTGTTTAATACACTAATGTTCTTCGCCCCATTCATGGGCAGTCTAAGGTTAATCTTAGTGTTGTGAGGGGTATGAATTCTGTGTGGACTAAATCGGAGCAAGGGTGGATCAAAACTAATTTTGTTGGAGCTTTGAAAGGTAATGTGGGCATCTCAGGTGTAGTGTGTGTTGCTTGTAATGAGGATGGTTAAATTTTGTTTAAAGGAGCTCAGCGTCTGCAAGATGGAACAAACAATGAAGCGGAAGCACAAGTAGCTTTACTTGCGATAGAACTAGCAGGTAACCTGAAGGCTTCAAAGGTCCATTTTGAAGGCGACTCTCAAGTAATTGTGGATGCAATTGTTAAGGGATCCTCTCCGTGTTGGCGCATCAGTAAGCTTGTATATATCATTTGTTCAAAATTAAGAACCTTCCAAGACTTTCAAATTTCACACATTAAACGGGTTGGGAATGGGGTGGTGGATTACCTGTATAATGTGGCATGTGAATTGGATCATTTTGTAACCAAGTGGTGGGGGACCGCAGATGAAGAGGCACATTGAGATGCCTAGGTGGCACACCTAGGTCGAAATTCTTAGTGATAAGGAGAAGTATCGTCACCGTAGTATGTTTTGAATTCTCATTTACTTGCCAAGGATGTTGCATTAATGTGAAACGTGCAAAAGTGGTTCATTGAAATGCTCTCTTTCATGGAGAAGTACGAGCCTTGAATGTAGGCTCTTTTCATTGGGAAGCAATCTCATTATCACATTGGGCTGGAAAGTCGGTGGTCTGGGAACATTCCAGTGTTGCCTTAAATGGTTTTTTCAATTCTTGTATTTAATGCTTTTTTTGTGGTTATTGGTGGTGGTGTGTGTGGCATTTCTAGCAAAGATGGAGGCTAACTTTGCTTTGAAGACCAAAAAGAAGCTCTGCCCATTTCTTGGGTCGTTCACGGAAAGAAGATTGAATGGGATGTTTTTGCACAAAGATGAAATGTTGGTGAAATGCATTCAGAGATTGATGGGAGAGAGCATTGAGTTTGTATAGCATCGCTATAGAACGAATATGGATGCATACTCCCTAATTGTTGCATGGGGGTTGGAACTAGAGCATTCATTGGAGTCGTTAAAAAAGGTGGTGAGTGCAATTATTCCAGAAGACTATAGTTTGGACCTAGAATCCATCTTTGAATGGGCGGTCCTTGGTAGAGGGTTTGATTTGTGTGAAGATATTGTAAATTTCCTTCGCTTCTTAGGGCAAAAATATACTCCTTTCTTGAGGTGGTGAGATAACTAGATATATGCATGTCTCAAAGAGGAGGCACAAATTAGGTAGGAGGCTTTGAAGCTATTTGTGGACATGTTGGAGGTTGACGAGGAGCTGCAGCATGCCTTTAAGGAGGTCAGCGCCCTTGATGAAGTGGGAACGAGTGTTGAGGCAAGAGGTCAAACGAGGAAACAGAGGTGTGTGGACCCTGGCTCCTCCTCTGGTTAGCTCTGTGAATGGAGTCCTTCTACTGTGTTTTTTGGCTTGGGGGTTATTTCCATGTTTTTGCTCTGGTGTAGCTACTGTTTAAACTATTTTATTGTTAAAATTCTCCTGGTTGATACTGTAATGAGCCATTTTGGGGTGCGCAAACTGTTTAATTTGTGTATGATGACACAGTGATTGGTTAGTGGTTGGGGGTATAGAGTGGTTACGTAATGATGTTTTTTTTGGGGGGTGGTTTGGAACTGCAAGAGCTTTTGGATTGTTGAAATGTAAACTTAATATTACTAATTAATAAAAATTATATTATTATCGATAAAAAAATACACTAATAATTTTCTATTAATTAAATTTACATTTAATTAATTCATTTCAATCTTATTCTACTAATTTAATTAAATAAATTTATTTAAATTAAAAATACTAACTATAGTCCAAATATTAAATAAATTGATTAATTTATTTAATTCCCCTTTCATCTCATTTAAATAAATTAAGCATTTATTTTAAAATCCCCATTTAAATAAAATAAACATTTATTTTAAAATCCTCCCATCCACTTGCATTCTCCTACAAATGGAAGTTGCGCCATTATTTTGAATAAATAAATTATTTATTTAAAAATCCCTAAATCCTCACCCACTTGCGAAGCCCGCTTGCTCACTGACCCTTCTTCTAGATTCTTCTAAGCCCTTCTAAATTAGCCTAAACCCCCTTCTAATCACTTGCACAATCTTAAACCCAAATTAACCCCCAACCCATCGTCTCACCCGTTTAAGACTCTTCTTCTAGATTCTTCTAAGCCCTTCTAAATTAGCCTAAACCCCCTTCTAATCACTTGCACAATCTTAAACCCAAATTAACCCCCAACCCATCATCTCACCCATTTAAGACTCTTCTTTTAGATTCTTCTAAGCCCTTCTAAATTAGCCTAAACCCCCTTCTAATCACTTGCACAATATTAAACCCAAATTAACCCCCAACCCATCATATCACCCATTTAAGGCTCTTACATAGTCTTAAATGTTTCACTTCTTCAACACACTAACCCACATGGATCGTGTCCCTTTAGTCAAGGCCTAACCATGGGTAAACATTGCACAAGAATTTATCCATTAGATATTATCCAATAGCCTAACCACATGAGGTTACCCTCATGTCTTCTCAAGCATTAAATGCGTCTTCCCTCTCCTCTCAAGCCCTCTCATGATGCCACTTGTCACCATTGCATTGGTGTAAGTTGCAAACATGGATTGAGGATCAAGCCCTCCTCATGCAAACCTAGCCCTTACTAAGCCAAATCAATCTTGACCATTCAATCAACCATTTTGCCTATAAAAGGAACCCTCATCCTCAAGGAAAGGGGGAAGCATTTTGAGCATTGTTACTATAGTTGCATAAGCATTTTACTCAGCTTTCTCATAACATTTATATTTGTGCATTTGCATAGCAATAGAACTACATTTTCAACCACATTCAATCCTTCATTTGGCATCCATAGCTACATGCTAAAAATTGAGGGCTACATTAGAGCAAGCTTTTGGATCTTGGAGAGGAGAAAAATGAGGGAGAGCTATCAAGAGCATCATGGGAGCGTCTTAGGGAGTCTCTTCTCCCTTCTTTTCATTTATTTTGATTTCATTTGTGTGCTTGTTAATCTCTTCTGATATGTCTGTGAAGGATTTCGGTTCATTTGTTTTGGTTTTTGGTTGAGACTAACATATTAACACTTGTTCTTTGTTTATGGCTTGTGTCCCCTTTAATGTCCATCACATTCTATTCACACAATATGTGTGGTTTGTATTGAGAGATAATATTCTTTAAAATATTTTTTTATTATAATTATAATGTCGTAAATTACACCCCATATAATTCTACGCTACATAAACGTCTCTGCTTTACGCTGATTGGAGACCTTCTTCATCACCTTGTCCTTTTGTAAATCTCACTTGCCCCGTCGACCTTTATCTTGTCCTTTTTCGATCCAATTGACTATTTGACTCATAAAAAACAATGCGTCACAGATATGTCTACGTGTCGCGTGAGCATCCCTTGAATTCGATAGTTTAAAGGTGGTCATTTGAGCGTTATGCCTACGCCTGCAAGATGCTTGTAACGCCTCTATGCACATCCATCGACATTCATTTTTGCCCATTTGGCTGCTGTCTCACATTTGGCTATCGATTGCCATATTCTCACAGCTCTATTCCATTGTTGAAGTTCTAGTTGCATGCTCGATTCTCTTGGTTCTCACATTTTCAACGCTATTCTTGCATTCTGGGAGATCGGTCTTCTTCTTCTTCTCCATATGCTAGTCGCTTTGGGTGTGGAAGGGTAGTGATTTTCTCCTTTCATTTTGTTTATCTCCATAGCATATTTATTATTGAATATCTATTATGCTTTGTTTTATCATTTTGTTTATCAAACAATCTATCTATCTATCTCGATTGTTCATGAAGGTGGAAACACCAAAACGGTATGATTGTGGCAAGCCTCTAAATCACAACCGCAACATTTTCTCTTCATTTGTTGTGTGTGCAGGTTGTCGAACAAATTCAGGGAATTGGTTGGAATCTTCAAGTGTAGGATTGTTGTAAGAATCTCCTTCCTTTTTCATTCTTCATTAATATTGTTATTTTCATTATATTTGCATTGTTAAGGATATTGTTGTAATACATCAATAATTGGTCCTTGTTAAAGATTTGTCATCTCAGACCTGCGCCCAAGGCCTTCAACAGAGGCTAAGAAAAGGTCATCAGGGAGCCTCTTTGGCTTGTTCTTTTGGGTTTTATAGTTACGTAATCTTATTGCATCTTCTATCCGGTAATCTCGGTTCATATTTTTGGATAGTTAGTTGTTGATATCTTCCTGGCTCACTAAAGCACCAATTTAGTGAGGTAGCAAAGATTGGTTTGCTCCTTGAGGTTTATCACTTCAAGGGTAGCAAATCCTCTCTACAATTTTATTAAGATATTGAAATAGCATGTTGTTATTCACATATATTCCTGCATTTGAATGCAGTTCTAAGTGAATTTTAGTTACTTAAATTATTCTAGTATAGAAAACAAAGAAAATGAAAACTACACGAAAAAATAAGGATGTAGACAATCTTTTATATGTATGTATGTATGTGTGTGTGTCTATATGTATGTGTGTGTGTTTGTATGTAAGTGTGTATGTATATGTGTATATATGTCTATATGAATATATGTATATGTGTATACACACACATATATACACATATACATAAATATACACATATAGACATATATATACACATATATACATACATACACACACACACATACATATATATATATATATATATATATTGTAGACACCTAAAACTTGCACAACTAATTAAATGAATTTTATTCATTTAATCATCATTTATTAACCTATTAATTAGACTAAGGCTTAATTAATATCCCTATTCTTCCAATCAGCCTATTAATCAAATTAAAGATTTGATTAAAATATTTTTCTTCTAGCCTAACCTATTAGTTAAACTAAGGTTTGATTAAGTACCCTCTAGCCATTTAATTGAATAAATCTTATTTATTTAATTAAAACCTCTTTTTCCTTTTAATTGAATTTACATTTGATTAAAATCCATTTGCATTTAAATAAATCATTATTTATTTGTGAATAGTCCCCCCACTTGCAAAATCCTACAAATGCAAGTTGCATCCCTTTTGGCTAAAATAAATCTTTTTATTTTATCTAAAAATACCTATTTTCCTTCACTTGCATTCTCCTACATTTTCCACTAACATGCTAAAATTTCTCTAGAACCCCTCTAACCTCTCATTAATTAGCCTAATTCCTCTAGTCGTGTCACATCCCTAAAATTGGGGGAGTCACTTCTAGAAATTTGGGGAAAGTCTTCAAAATGTGTTGAAGACTCTACCTTCTTCAACAAGTTAACTTGTTGAGTCTTCCAAACTTGTAAGGTTATCTAACTTTAAACAAGTTAACCTCCAAAGTCTTCAAAGAGAATTTAATGCCTCTTACAAGACATCACCCTAGCCCATGATAATTGTCCCTTTGGCCATCCCTCAACTTTGCACAAGAGTTTACCTCTTGGACAATATCATGCTCCCTTGGATAATGGCATTATCCAATGTTGTCATCCCTTGATGGTATCCCTAATGCTTACTTAGCATCTAATGCTTGCTTAGCATCCTCTCAAGCCATCTCAAGGTGAAATTTGTCAACTTGGGATTGGATTGAATTCCTCCCATGGATTGATAACTTTCAATCCTAGCCCTTGTTGAGATTGTTCAATCTCAACCATCCATTTCTCTGTTTTCTCTATAAATAGAGCCCATTTCTTTAATCTATGGATCCGTCATCTTTTGCATCCATATTATAGTTATTTTGTTGTGCAGGTTATCAAGGAGCTCCAATTGTTCATCCTCAAGCATCTAGGCCATCCCAATTGCATCATAGTTTAGATTATAGCATGCTTTAGATTGTCATTTAGCTTAATTTCATATCAATTCCATAGCATTCTCATATCTCATCTTCATCTTAGCTTAATTACATCACTTAATCTTTTAATTTGGAAATACACCTCCATCTTGCATATCATCTATCATAGTTCTTCATCCACATCATATCAATAGTTTTTCATCTAATCACTAAAATCTTATTTGCATCCATTTTGATCCTAGATCATCCTCCAATCTCGTTCTTTAGGTTGTCATCTAAAAGATCAAGTGCTCTTGCAAGTGAGTGCCACCTTGAATCTTGAAGATCCTTGGAGATAGAGGACCATAAGATAGTTTTGAGCAATTTGATTTGATGAACATGTTTTCTTCATTTAGATTTCTTGATACAATGTTTCATGGGTGCATTTGATGTTTGCTTGTTGTCTTGCAGGCTTCCAACAAATATATATGTTGCACACACACACACACACACACACACACACACACACACACACACACACACACACATATCTCGGTGTGTGTGTGTGTACATATACATACATATACATACATACATACATACACACACACACACACACACACACACACATATATATACATATATGTATGTATATGTATGTATATGTGTGTGTATATATGTGTGTGTGTATACAAGTATATGTATGTATATATGTATGTATATGTATATATGTATATGTACATATGCATGTATATATGTATATATATACATATGTGTATGTACGTATGCATGTATATATGTATATATACATATGTGTATATATACATATACATATACATATGCATATACATATACATACATATGTACATATATGCATATGTGTGTATATACACATATACATATACACACATATGTATACATACGTGTATACACACACACACACACACACACACACACACACACATACATATATTTGAACAAAGAACCCCTTCTAATGTATGTTGTACAAAAATAGAATAAATGCGTGATCGAATCCAAAATAAATAGTTGTAATCTACTTCAAATAGAAGAAAAATGAGGGATGTATTATCTTAGGAGCAAATTAGAGGGGGTTATTATATAAACTTATGTGCAAGAAGATCATAATGAATAGATCTTTTTTTTTTATCAATAAATAAGCATATAAAATAGTCATCCACAATATTATGATATTATCGCCATAAGATACTATCTACATTTGTACGCAAATTTGTCTTATGTAAAAAAGATTCAATAAAATGATAATATAAATTTGAAACTAGATAAATTTTAGCTCAACAAAAGCTAATTAAGTCACTCACACTAATATATCTTTTTTTAAAGACTTAAAAAACTATCATTATCCTTGCATAGGCTAGACATTATGACATGTGTATCATCTCCTAAATTTCAACTTCACATATTATAATTGGCAACTCGATCTACATTTAATGTTTCCTATCAGTTCATATGAATCTATCAAGATGCATTCAAAACAACTCCTCATAAAATTTTAATTTTGTATATTTATTCTCTAGTAAAGTGAGTCTTATAGTTATTGTCTCTATTCAGTTTACCTATATGTATATATTTTGGGAATGAGATAATTCATTCATTTGTTTATCATTATAATTGTTATATCAAATAAACAACCTTCTAGAGACATGTCATCCACCAATTTGATGCATTTTCCATCCAAATAAATATATTTTTCACCCAAATAAAAATATAATTGTAAGTGTTTTGGATTTAAATAAACTAATAATTATTCTGGTAAAATGTGATTTTGGTAAAATGTTAAGCCCTTACTAACCGTTAATATTAAAAAAACAAAGCTAAGACTATATATACATATGCATACACATACGTATATTTACATGTACATATACATATAAATATACATATACATATACATATACATATATGTACATGTACATGTACATGTACATATACATATACATATACATATACATATACATATATGTACGTATACGTATATGTACATGTACATTTACATATATAATTGCATATATACATGTATATATAAATCCATACATGTGTGTGTGTCTGCGCGTGTGTATGCGCACGCGTGTGTGTGCATGCATGTGTGTGTGTGTAAAAACTCAAAAAACACAGTAAATTATTATACGTGTCTTTTAAATAGTTTTAGAACATAAAATATTAAATATTTTGGTGAACAAAACACTTTATCATACATTAGTAGAGGCATGGGAGACAATCAATATTTATTACCAAACAAAATCCTTTTTATCGCCTGAGTCTGTTATGTCAAAGCATAATATCACTTCATTCCATCAACCCTTGATTTTGAGCTTACAAACCTAGTTTGATGCATCAACCTTTCTAAATTATGAGTGAAATAAAATTATTTTAACATTCATAGGTTATCAAACGAAATGGATTTATACCCCTAAAGATGAAGAAGGAAATAACCAATTAAGGAAGCACACAACTATAAGTATGATATTAATTAATGTTATCTAAACTAAACCTTTGAGACAACGTGATTGGCATGACTATGGGCTACGTAGATTTCCTTTTTACTTGCACCTGGATCACTACATGGAGACAAGTCTAGCTTGTTAATGGTATGTAAAAACTTAATTTCAGGTGGTCAAAACATTCTTCGCCTCATATCTAAACAACAAATTTTATTCGATAACCTATATTGTTGTTTATTGGAACATATAGGAATATCAATAGTGAGGAAATATTGACTTGTGATGGTTTCCTATTGTGATGTGGTTGATGGTTAACATAGGGCTCTCTATAAAATTTAAGGATAATATTTATGTGGTTTAGTTGAGAAAATATGCTTGGCTTGAAAGTGAGCAAATGTTCTTCATTCACAATGCAGTACACTAGAATGCCCACCTACTTTGGAATGAATTTGCACCTTACTAGTATGTTGTCCTTAGTCACTTGCATCCCCATTTATGTTGAAAACCTATAATACTTGACAATGTCTAGTGTATTATGTCTTTAATAAATATATTACATAAAAATTAAGACACGAGGTTTTATTTTTTCAAGTGAATCAATCTTGAATACTAGTAGAAAGAAAAAATGAGATTAGGTTGGAACATTAGGGTTTGAAAATCTTTTTTGAATGAAAAATGCTTGGATTTTATGAAAACACAATAGTGGCCTGTACAATTTTATATATTGACTCCAGCTAGAGGACCTATATATTGTTGACAACAATGCAACTAACTGAGAGGGGAAACTGAGAGGGTGGGGGGGTGAATCAGTTTGCACAAAAACTTCAAACAACTAGAACTTAAATTCAGATATGATAATTAACAGTTAAAGCACAAAACAACTCCACATCAATAACACACATAACACCAAGTTCTTTGACATGGAAAACCATGGTGGGAACCTACCCACAATGAGATAATACCCTATTAGGATTAAATGAAATAATAGAATGGGGAATGCACATGCATTCAGGCACATTGCTCGAATCACAAGACAAGAAGGGCTACAAATCGAAGGAAGACTCACTGTCTTAGAAAAAGATTCAGATTGATTGCATCTGCAGGATCATGAACTAATGAAATAGCATCTCCTCATGCCTAGTTACAATTTTGGTTAAGTATAGTCTGATATGCTCTACCACACTTCCGAAAGGTCAAAACACTTGTTCACGCACTTATCCAATCACAGACACTCAAATACACTCACAGATACATCACACAACTGAATATTACATGTATTTATATAAATCATCAACCTATATTTCAAGGTCGGCTCAACCCTCAACACAAATTACAAAACAATAACCATACACGCTACAACAACACATGCAAACCAAAACAAGGTTGGCTAAGACATAGTCTAAACCCAAATCAATTCCTTGAACACGCAACACCACCAAGAATTAGGCCTCAAACATCTGCAACACACTACAATCAACATGAATGTCGCATAACATGAAGATTACCATCAGATCAAGAAAATAATCAATAACGCACACAACGATCAATGCAGACCAACAACATGGATAAAACACGATCTAAAAACATCCACAAGCAACATGAATCACCACAACAACAATCACAACATCACCACTTATTAGAATCTTCATCAATATTATACCAAACCACAAGAACACACACTAAATTGACTGATAAACTGAAAGATTCACTTGCAGATCTTCAAATCATGAACCATCAGAATTAAGGACACAACAAAATGTCCAAAACACTCTGCCAAAACCACAAACCAAGATATTGCAATTCCGGAGCAATGCGGAGCAAAAACCATAACATTGAACAACTGAAAAAACCAACCATAATACCAGATCACACAACTTGATCCAAACACCATGCAGACCACTAAAACTTCTACTGAATCAACTAAAGATACATATCTCAAAACCCTTTAAACCACAACAACTCGTTTGTAACACACTAACCAAACCAACTCAATTAATCTGATTACAACACTGGAACACACAAAGAAATATGTTGACATCAATGACAAAACATTGTTCCAACAAACTTATTAACAATATTCACATATATAATCAAGTGTTTGTGAGGGAAAAGATATATCAAAAACCTTAGAATTGAAAATCCCTTAAGAAAATTACAAATTATAAATAAATATTTTTAATGGACATGTTGGCAGATTTTGTGGCATTTTGGAAAATTTAACTACAATTTTTTAAAACAAAGAATTATGGTGAGATAGACTAACAACTAACACCATAAAATAAACAATATACACCATTAATATTTAACTTCATTTAAAATGCCATGGAATAGTCTATCGTAATAGTTGCCTTTATCTTTTACTACATACTCCCAAATTTCCATTTTGATAGATTTTTATAATAAACATATCTTATGGCAACTATAATTCATTCTACTTATTCTAAATATGCTTAATCGGCCTATCTTTCAATGTTTATATAAAAATATTTTGTTGTTCTTTAAAATACATATATGGAAATTTTTGTACTAGTTGTAATTTTCAAATGATATGCCTAAAATTTTTCTTGCATACAATTGAAGTAAAGATCGATCTTGATCCCTGGTGTGCATGTACTTCGTTGTAGTTGTGGTGGATTTTATTACAATATACAATACACTTATATACATTGTAGTTAGTTAAGATATTGAGGCGACAATGTGACAAAATTAAAACTAAAAAAAGTATCTCTAAAAAGATCAAACCAAATCAAAATTTCACCCCCAAATTGATATGCATTTACTAGACTGATATGCTTTGTCATTTACTTGCACCAATTTTATTTAATAGTGATAGAAAGTGGTGGAAGATGCGATGTTCAACACACATCGATAATTGATGGCTTGATTGTATGATGTTGTAACATTCTGATGGTGGCATGATTGTATGTAGGCAAGAAGAAAACCATAAACTACTAAAAAATGCCATATACTAGCGTGAGACAGGTTTGGGTGAAAACTTCACGTAATATAGCCTATTGACTAATGAATAAATCATCAGATTTACTATTACAAATTTTATATTAAAATAGTTCAAAACATATACATCCCATCCATTCTGAAGATGTCATCAGACTGGTGTCCTACATTTTACATGTATTTTACTATCTAAAGTATCATTTTTACATGTATTTCAAAAAAAGGCCATAGCCCTATGTTAGATCACTTGGTTTTACATCATGTACAATATATAAGAGGTTTTGTACAACAAAATTGCCTCCTGTATCAGTATACATATAGCAAAAAAAAAACATTGGTCAATGAGCTCCTAAAACATTCTCCCCAGTCCTAGGAGAAGGATCATCTGCATCTTCAATCTTGAGTCTCTACATATACTGTGCCAATTCTTCAATCTCCTTTGGGTGTAACATATCCATGTGTTTCTTAAAGTATTGAATAGACTGGATATCTGCCTTGCAAGTCTGAAGAACACCCTCCCGGACCAGAATCATGAACCTATCTTTAGAGATCTCCAAAATAGCAGAAACCTGAGACATGATGTAAAAGTGTGTGAGTTTACTATTAAACCCAGTAAGCTCCTCCTCTTGTTTTTAAAAACCTCTCCATTTCTTTCTTTCCAGATAAACCATAGGACTTCACAAGACAAAACAGACCAGAACCGGTTCAACCTAAGACCAAAAGAGTCCACAAACCCAACAAGGATGTCACTCTGAGAAGGACCAGGCTGATGGTTCCAGACCGTAGTGTCATAAAATTAGCAATTTATGATTGCATTAGGTTCCTCACGCATGCGAACTCGAATCCTCTACTGATCAGAGACCGGAGAGTGCTCGGCTTGCAAAAATAGCTTCTTCCTTGGCCTCTGCATCACCTCGACTGCATTCTACCCTAGAGAAAGGGGTAGGATAGGGGCATGGTGCCACTATCCCCCCTTGGATAGGGGTGTGGCGCCCCTGTCCCTGCCCTATTTTAGGGCAGGACCCTTCCTAGAGCATGCCTTGTGGGTTGTGCCTCGGGCGGGAAACCTCCCCGATGTTGGCCTGTGATGAAATTCAAATCCTTCAAACATGTATTTAAGAGGGCATTCGTTCTCTCATTTCGATAAGTTGGAGAGGTCGAAGTTGGAGAGATTCAAATTGCATAAGTGATCAAGCATTGAAGCATTCTTTTCCAGCATTGAGCATTCTCAAGTCTCCCTTCAAGGATAGGTGTTTCATTCATGTCAAGGATTCAACCATCGAAGAGGAGATCCCTTTCAACATACAATTCCACACAATCATTTCTATCAACATTGCTACTACAACCTCCCTTGAGGTGATTTACAATTCAGTCTTTCATTTACATCTACTTGCAAGTACTTTCTTTCATTACTTGGTTAATTCCAAAACTGGGGTTTGAGCTAAAGGCAAACCCCTAATCTCAACACATTTCCCTCTCTTTTATGTGTGTAGGTTATAGGTGCACAACTGTACTTTTGGATTCAGGCTTCATTTGCAGAGGTGGAAAAGCCCTTTTCATTTTGCGGGTTTTTTGGAGGACCGTGTACATTCCCACCACGGTCCAGATAACTTTTCATCAAATTTGCAAGGCGACTTCGTCTCGACATTTTACTGCCAAATCCAGGTGCACAACTTCATCCCATATTCAGATCTCAAGTTATACTCGATTCTTTGTCACTTTTGCATGGCATAATCTAATCAATTCCTTTTCCAAATCAAACAAAGGAAGAAGGGGTCATCCTAACATTCTTAATTCATTCAAAATTCAATCTATCATCTTTGTGTGGAGATTGAATCTAGTAAATTATCCCTTATCTTCCTAATGTAGTGGTGAAAAGTGCTTGAAGAATAATCAATAGTGAAGCTCTCATCTCTCTTTGAGGGAAAGGGTTAGTTTTCCTCTTGATCTATCACTCGTCATTTTCCCACCATTACATAGACAATAGGAGAGCCAAGGAAGATGGACCACACACCGCGGGCAAAATCACATTAAAAAAATAAATGCTCAAAAGACTCCTGGACATTACACACTCCACACATAATAGGTTTAGGACCCTCAATATATAAAAAAGAACCAACAACTAACTTTTTTAGAAGAAGAAGCCATCTAAAACAAGATTTCCAAGGATCAATGGGGGAGTGCCAAAAAAACTCAAAAACAAATTGCCACCTAGACTTAGGCCAGTCAAGACCCCAACATTGGTTGACTCAAGTGAAGATTGAGTAATCATCCTTCAACATCATGTAAATTTGCTTAGTAGAAATGTCTAAAAAAGAAGAGCCATCCAACCATTTTAGTTGTTTCAAAAAAGAATCAATATCCAAAATCTTGCCAAGGAAAAAACAACCAGTAGCTTTAACAATAAGAGAATATGTTTTCTTTTGTGAGGGAGGAATCCCATTTTTAGAGTTGATCTTAGTCCAAGACCCTAGCCGAATGTCAAACAATACATTGCTAATTAGAGAAATACCTTTTTCATTCAAAATTTTAGCAAAGCAACTTTGAGTCAAAGCAAGATGTTTGTTATTTAAGTTCACCCCCCACCAGATAGATTTGTCCATAACAACATATGAAGGATAATTACCTGTAGCATCCTTAGAAGGGAGTAAACTCCTTAACTATGACCATGCCTTCCATAGTGAAGCAAATACATTAGAACCAAACACCGTCATGTTATAATCCCCCAATACAATACCACATAGAGGGATATTCTTCCACCTTTTGCCTTTTTTAATAACTGACCTTTCAATATTGTTTTTGATCAGCACCTTCCATGGTTCATTACCATACAAAGATTTGAAAATCCATTTAGAGGCTAAGGCAATGCCATGGGCCTTGATATCTTTGATACCCAATCCACCCATAATCCTTGGTCTGCAACACCAATTCCAATTCACACAATGCCTCTTATTATGACCCATCCCATCGGGCCATAGAAACTCCCTCATGATCTTCTCAAGCTTTTTGGTTTGATAGTTAGCAAACACCCATGCATGAGCATAGTAGATATGATGAGAGGAAAGAACCTTTTACACAATTTGCACTCTTCTAGCCAAGGAGAGAAGGTGGGTTTTCCATTTTAAATGCTTCCTCTCGATTTTAGAATATAACCAAAGCCACATATCTTGAATAGAAGGGTTAATAGCAAAGGGAATACCAAGATACCTAACAATAGAATTCGGTCCAACCCACTGCCAACCTTTGCAGGAGACCCAACTTGGAGGAACATCAGACCAACCAAGAGCTGTAGATTTGTGAGGAGCCACCTTTGCTCCAGAAGCCAAGCAAAAAAATTGTAATCTATTCATAGCATTATCAAATTTTTCCTCATTCAAAACCAAAAATAAAGCAGTATCATTAGCAAATTGGGCATTGATCAGATCATCAGAATTAGGTAAAGTAAGCCCTCTGATAGAAGGACCAAGTGCAAGAACCCTTAGAATGTAGAAAAGTGCATCAACAACAATGACAAACAAGGTTAGGGCAATGGGGCAACCTTGCCCGATAGACCTCCTTAGGGGGTAAGGTTTAGAGAATTTACCATTAACCTCAACAACTATGGAGGATTCCTTAAAAAGAACATCAATCCATCTACAAAAATAGGAAGGAAACCCAAAAGCTTGCAACATTCCTCTAATGAAGGGCCACTCAATTATGTCGTAAGCTTTCTCAAAGTCCAGAAGAATCATTGCAACATTCTTGTCATCAACTTTAGCCCAATGCATTGCCTCCCAACTAGTAACCAAATTTCCAGGATATATCTACTTTTAATGAATCCGGTCTAAGTGGCAGAGATGAAGTTATTCAATAACCCAACAATCCTCCTTGCTAATACTTTTGCAACAATCTTGTAGGAGATATTCAATAGGGTAATAGGTCTCCAGTTTTTAACTAGATTCTTGTCCCCACCTTTAGGTAGCAATTTGATGACACCTCTATTGATGTTTTCTCCAAGAGATCCCTGATTAAATACATCTTCATGCAGGGAAAATAGTTCCAAGCTTATTCATTCTTAGTGCATCTTATAGAATTCAGTAGGTAACCCATCTAACCCTGGGGACTTACCATTGGCCAGTGAACAGATAGCACCTTTAATCTCCTCAAGGGAGATCTTATGGCCTAGAGCCTTAGCCTCCTCACAAGAAATTTTCTCAGGGATTAACAACAAGCACTTCTCAAGAGCCTCCCGATTCATAACACTATGTTCAAAAGAAAAGAGGCCATTGTAGAAACTAAAGAAAGCCTCCTTAATGGACACCAGATCATTGGTGAGAGAGTTGTTGACTTGAATATCTTCAATAAGTTCCCTTCTATTCTTGGCTCTAATAAGATTGAAGAAGTAGTTGGTTCCCTTGTCACCACCTTTAAGCCAATTCATTTTAGCTCTTACCTCGTACCCTTGGATCTTGAAGTGTTGTAGTTTCCTTAAGAGAGTTTTGACCAAAGATAACTCTCCCTCTAGGGTCAGATCATGCCCCTTACTCTGAAGCTCCTTCTCAATACCATTTAGCCTATTCTGAAGATAAGACTCCTCCCTAGACCTGTCCATAGCATATTTCTTACCAATGATCTGGAACATTTTCCTCCAAGTAACAATGAGAGCCTCCCATTGCTCCCTAGGTCTGAGATCGGGAATACAAAACTTGGTCAATTGGGAGACCATCTTAATAGCATCACCAGTGTCATCATCCTTAAGCAAAGAGACATTAAGTTTAAATCCATTCTCCCTTTTAGGTCGGATCACGGAGGAGGGATCAAGGTCCAAATTTACAATGACAGAGATAGGAGAATGATCTGAAATACTAGCAGGAGAAACACAAATAGGGGCTTTCCCCCCCTGTGAGGAGAAAGAAAAAAGTGAAGCATCTACATAGAATCTATCCAATCTATAGTACATTCTCTGCTTACCACTTTCATTATTACACCATGTGAACCAAATACCAGAAAAGGAGTCCTTTTTCCTCTCCAGAGGATCTACCAGATTAAATCTCCTCTTGAACTTAGCCCAGAAGAAGTGTTCATTACCCTTCCAACAATGCTTATTGCCACCACTTTTGTCCTCACCATGTTCTATCGTGTTAAAATCACCCACAAAACTCCAATGGGCATTCAGGAGACCGTTTGTCAACCAATCCCCAAAATTGGCTCTATCTCTATAATCATTAGCAACATATATATTGCAAATACCAAAGACAGAGTCTTTCTCTTTAAAAGTGACCCATAGAGCCCTTTGGCAAGGAGAAACACCATTAGCAATGATCTTATCTGCCCACTTAGGACCAACCAAAATGGAAGTACCACCTTTACCCTTATCATGATTCGAGTGGAACCCTATGTTCTGACCCCACAAAAATTTCAACACAGTATAGGCATGAAACCCTACCACTTTGATTCCTTGGAGGCAGATAATGTCTTTTTCCTTGATACTGTTATATCATTTCCTAACCACGTATTTTCTATGAGACATCTCCCAGCCCCTAACTTTCCAACTATGAATGTGCATCATCATAAATTTATTTGGTGGAGGGTTTTTTATTCTTGTACAACCTATTAAAACATTTTGGCACTTCATTGCCTTTTTTACTATTGTCATTAGAGAGAGATTGTTTGTCTGATGTTTTCCTTTTCTTTCTAACCTTTTTACTAACAACCTCTATAAACTGCTCAGCATTGCTGATAGCTATACCATCAGCACCAAAGGGCACAATCTATTTATCAGAAGATACATCCACCGTGGAATTCATGATACTAGGTTACAAGGAGTTACTCATACTCAACTCAAGAGGGGACTTGGAAGGCATTCCTTATTAAACCATCTTTCTCCTTAATACTTGCAAGGGAAAGTTGTTGTGCATTCAGTCTAGGGGGGGGGGGAGATTATCACCCTTCACTTGATCACAATTAGGAAGATTACCCTGTATTGAGTGACACCTGACAAGGATGTTGGAGGGAGAAACCATGTTAGAGGCTTGGACAACCTCGTACTCATGCTCAAACAGAGGATTGGAAAGACTAATAAATTTCTTACCATTACTATCATCAGTTGGGCAATCAAGACCAGAATTGACCTTCTCAATGCCACTATCAGATGTGATATCCACTGGTAAGTTATTACCTTCTTTAGTTTTATTAACAAAATTATGCACTTTACTAGTATCACTTCTAAAATTTCCTTTAGAAGCAATGTTAAAATTAGCACTGTGAGAATTTTTCAGAGAAGGGCAATCTTTCCTCATATGCCCTTTAATTTGCAAAAAAAAAAATAGGCCCCCAAATTGCCCAGCATGGACAATTCCCAAGCAAAGCTCTCATCTTCAAAATCAAGAGAGATAATGTCGGGAAAGACAACCTCGGGATCAAGTATTGCAATAGACCTAACATTCAGGTGAGGGAGAGTGGTTCTTGATTCCTCAACTTGTAGAACTGAGCCCAACGATTTTAGAATCTGAGGAATGAATGGCCAAAATTTGGGCTAAAGGTTCTTAATTTCAACCCAATTAGGGGAGGAACGGGCAATAACTTGCTCGACATTGCCTTTAGGGGACCAAGGAAATTCCCTAAACAAAGAGTTCCCCACATTTCAAAAAACATTCTTCAAAACCCTATCTTGCATATTATGGGATTTCAAAAAAATCACAAATAAACACTTCTGAATCATTCTGCAAAAATTAACATGAATACCTAACTTCTTACCCCAAACATTTTCAATCCAATCATCAAAAAATTTCCATGAAGGCAAAGACTCTTTATCCATACAGACAAAGAAAATTGCAATATTTCTTAAACACGACTGCTCAGATCTAATGGCTTTAATCATATCTTCATTTGGCGACAAGGAAAGAGTCTTCAATCCAAGAGGACGAGACTTACCATTGCCTCCCCTTCGGGGTCATCATTTGTGCTGCGACCACCAGTTTCGAGTCTATCTCCATCGGTTGAGGGCCCTCCCAGACCATTCTCTGTATCCATGTGCTCCTGCTTGCAAAATGTTTCATCAAAATTAGTAGAAGGAAGGAAAACCATGGCGGATTGCTCTGAGACCACTGCTTTGTATGAGAGCTTTTCATGCTTGCCCGTCTGCAGATTAGCAATCTCATTCTCCAAACTCCCACTATTATTAATAGTATGCTCCCCACAATTCTTGCAATTGGGCTCACCATCATTAACACTACCCATCCACCTTCACACAAGCGACCTCAAGGAAGGGTCATGACCATCTAATCCCAGGAGCAACTGTTGAAAATCATGTAGAGAAAAAAAAGACCACAAAACAAAGAAGCGAAGGGAAAGAAACACAAACAAGGCAACCACCAAACAAACCAAACAAACACCAAGGAGGCGACACGGGCAAGGCATCAATCATACACAAATACGACACAAGACACCAAGGGAAACACACAAGCGCTAGCAAGCCAGGTTCTAAAACCAAGGAGGGTGAATAGACAGTCTTCCTGGATTCATACCAGTTGCAGAGCACTCCCGTCCAACACCTTTACTATTACAAATTTGAAAATTATACATAAAGAAAATTCACAAGTTTATGTACATTTCTACAATGTACATGACATCCATAGAATACAATAGTTGTGGGTGATGTATGATCTATTACATTGATCGAATGCCAAAAAATTGGATGAGCTAACTTGGACAAGTACATGTTTTAATAGAATTATTTTAAAAAATTCAATAAAGATGAATTTTATACTCTATTACTATATAATAAAATAATTTAAACTCAACTCGGACATAAATAAGATATAAAAAGAAAAATATAATTTATATGATAAATTATAAATAATTTTTAATAATAAATATCTATCTATATATATATATATATATATTAAAAATTATACATGATTTTTGCAATATTTATATATGATGTAACTTTGATTTTTTGAAATACAAAATATTATATTTTTTATGCTTAAATTTAGAAACGTAGAAATTCTTTTTGAACTTTCTTAATCAAAAATAAAAAATTACATATTATTTTTGAAATATTTGTATATGCATGTAACTTTCATTTTTTAGTATAGGAACATTAAATAACTAACTATGCATGTAACTTTGATTTTTTGAATTTAGAAACATTATATTTTTATGTTTAAAATTTAGAAATATACAAATTATTTTTGAACTTTCTAAATTGAAAATTAAGATTATTTCCTTCCTTTTTCCTATCAAATCTTTCTTTATTTTTATTACTTTTCAAAACTTTGTCAACTCGTATAAGCATACAATATCAAATGTTGTGTTTATTTATTTATAATTTTAACATTATTTGTAAATATATTTATTATTATTTCGCTTGCTAACAACATATTGCACTAAAATTCCAAATTCCCTTCAAACAGAAAAACAAAACTAACCTTTCTGCTAACACTTTCCTAACTATATACATAGAAACAACTCCAAACTACCTATAATAAAACAAGTAGTCTTCACTCTAATCAATTAAAAAAAACAATGCATATAATAATTAAAAAACTAAATGTCCAAAGATAAATCAGATTGGCCTCCATTACCTATTCATAGAGTTCAATATTTCTCATATATTTGATCAACATAAGATTGAGATACTCGTCTCAACTATTCATCACAACGTCTAAAGCATCATAACATGCTATTGTGAGTCACTTGCCTCATGGCTAAGACAATTATTTTGTCTTACCTTGCCTACTGTGAGTAATTTGATATATGGAAAGGAGATTGGATGATAAAGACGAAACAAATAGTACATCTTAAGTGTGACATCATTGATCTCAATATAACCCCTCCCAATGGCACTCATATAAGTGTTATTAGCCATCAAGATGTGTGGTAAAGAACATATGCATAAATGAAGTCATATGATTAGAGGCTTTTGAATCGAGAAGCCACTTTTTGGACTAAAGATGTGTCGATGCAAAGAGAGCATGGCCCTTCATTACGTCTTTGCCACATACTATAGAAAATAACCTGGAGTGTGCAAGCCATGAAGTGGTGGAAGAGGATGAATTAGATGAAGGTGGCTAAATATTATGCTTTAGAAGAAGGTTCTGAAGCTCATCAATCTTCTTTGCATGACACTGATGCTCATCATGTCCTATCTTAGTGTAATATGTCAACTTTGCCTTATCCTTCCTATATGAAAACCTCTTGGTAGAGGAAGATGAATCTAAAGAATCATGTGTTTGTGTCTCCTAGGCTGCTCATGTGACTTAGAATGCTTGTATTTTTGTTTCTTGCCTTTATCATGTGAAGCTTTTTGATATGTGGTACCCTGAGAAAGAAGAGCCTGTGATTTAGTAGACTTCAATTGACCCATCTAAATCAACTTGTAAAGCAGTCACCGGTGAGGAGGGACCTCAAAGAGATCAATCTAGATCGGTTAGCAAGAGTAAACACAATGAAAACACAAAGATAGGATGAAGGTAATGCAAAACAGATTGTTTTATTGCATGAAATTTGATTACAACCAACTGGTAACAACTGGGTTACAACATACCGGCTCACAGGCCTAGTAGAATAGGTCACAACCGGGACCTCTAATCTTATGATCTATCTTCTACACATAGTCTAGCTACATGATTCTCTTTATCTCTTCTCTGTCTATCAACTTGCAAAAGCTCCCACCAAAGAGATGCATGACCTTTCAACCGGGTACAAGCATATTTCACCTTCCTCTATTTTGTAGTATTTTCAAAATCAAAATACTTCTCCATCTCCAAGATCCAATCCATCAATTCATCTGAATCTAACTTCCCATCATATTCAAGTGGGGTAAAATGAGGTTTAGTATTCACCCTACTAAAAACCCTCAAAAATCTTTCCTCATCTAGGTCAACCGTCGGTAGGTTTGCTTGTTTTGTCGGGGCTTCTTCTCCTTCATCTTCACTTACATCTTCAATATGTCAGCCTCTTCTCTAGGTTGTATGCACTACTTCTAACCAGGTTGTTATTCCTCGCAACATCTCCATCACAACAGGGTCTGCATTCCCACGCGCTCCACCATTCCTAGCTCCTCTTCGTGCCATAATTCACGCTAGTCCTTTTCAACTGCAGGTCGGATCTACAATATGCCACCCTACAACAAAATTTCAGGACATGCAACCTCCGAAACGAAACTTTGCTCTGATACCACATTGAAGCAGTCACCGGTGAGGAGGGACCTCAAACAGATCAATCCAAACCGGTCAACAAGAGTAAACACAATGGAAACACAAAGATATGATGGAGGCAATGCAAAACAAATTGTTTTATTGCATGAAATTTGATTACAACCAACCGATAACAACCGGGTTACAACATACGAGCTCACAGGCCTAGTAGAATAGGTCACAACTGGGACCTCGAATCTTATGATCTATCTTCTACACACAGTCTGGCTACTTGATTCTCTGATTGATTCTAATTGATTCCATTCTAATGTGTAATTACAAATATATATATATCAATCCAAAGGATCTAGTCGGCCCAAAAGGGATCAAAATTTGAAGAACAAGACCTAACATGCAAAATAAACAAGGTTCGCCTCCGCCACAAGATTCCTCCGAAAAATCCAAAGGATGAAATGTAGATCACGGGAAAAGGTTGGCCACACATCAAGGAACATTGGAATCAATGCCCAAGGCTCTGCAAGCTTCAAAATGGGTTTTGGTAGATCGCCATAATAGGTCCAGGCAATCAGTAACAAAGGAACAACTGGTAACAGGAAACTGTCATGGAAACCAGTAGCGATATCTTGCCGAAAAATGATCCAAATGCGATGCAGTCTAGAAGCAAGAAATATGATCAAGTCTTCAAGTAGAATCCAATCCTACCGGGTCCGGTGAGCCAAACCGACACACACCAAAAGGAAAACCAAAACTGCAAACATAAAGGAAAAAGTTTTGGGTTGATGCAAGATTGCAATGAACCGGGGATGCTCCTGCATCAACTTGGTTTGCTCTCAAGTGAGTTAAAAAGAAATATCATTGAGTGAAGGAATGGAGTACCTAGAACTGAATGCAACTTTCATGGCATAAAAGGTATTAAAAAAAACTAAATAATCAGGACCAAGTCTGGCAAGGATAGAGAGAATCAACTAAGAGACCTCCTTTTGAATAACACACTGTTGCAACTATATTCTAAGAGACTTGAGTTTGGTGAAGAAGTCCTTCACGTTGTCAAAATTTGTAGGATTTCAGCCAATAAATTCATTTTCCAACTAAAATCCTCTCAATGCATCTTGTCTCTCGAACAAGGACTCCTATGTATTCTATATCTAGTTATGTGTAGTATGTATCCATTCTCTATAGTAATAGTAGAATAAAATAAGAGGTAGCAAGTCGTGAGTTTTGGATATTGTTTTAAAAATGTTGTTAAGTGGTTCCAACAAAATCCAATTTTTATGTGGGAGGAATGAGCCACAAAAGGGGTGATTTATTTTGTATTATCATGTCAAATAGGCTTCAAATAATTTATAGTTACGTCGAGCAGAGTGGTGGGTGCCAAAGCCCATGTTTTGATAAAGATTCCATTAAAAATAAAGTAGCAGTTAATTGGTTGTCAAAAAACAACAAAAAGAGCTTGTTTCCTCCAAATTTGGCACCCCAGATTGGTCATATACCTTTTTCACGAGGTTTAGGAATAGTTTGCTTGAGTTCTAGCTGAGTAGTGTAGAGGTAGTTTTATTCAGTTTTCAATAAGCCCATAGTTTTGCCCAAAAACCCTAGTTTCGAGTTTATAAATTGAACATTATAATTCCTATATAAAACCTTCATTGTAACTTACAAAGGGTTGCATTTTTTATACAAACACTATAGCGAAATGATTATCCAATTTTGGTGTGAAATTTCTAACAAACTTATGAAATTTGAATGAATAAAGTTCAAGTTTCAACATGTTCTATTTGTGTTGATGATTCAGATGAATTCATTAGATGGCATTGTTGATTATATGGTAATTTAAGGATACATATTAATTTATTAGATTGTGTTTCAAAGTTCTTAAAAAGTAATATCGTATTGCATTTGCATATGAGTATGGTTGTGCAGTTTGATGAATTCTGAAAAATCTATCGTTTAGTTTAATTCCTTTGATGATTGCATCATACTTACATGAATTATCATATTTTGATTTGTGTTTATATGGTTTCTCTTGGCTTAGTTTAATCTTCATAAGCAACAAGTTGTTGTATGAATCACATTGTGTGGAAGTTGTTTCAATTTTCTTTACATTCTCTCTCATATCCCCTTACTTTTGTTGTTTATTTCATAAATTATTAGTAGATTAGTTTGCTAAATTAGATTAGTTCACTAGAATATAATTTGTTGCCATTATTTGATTTGTGCAAGTTTTACATTAGAAAATCCCAAATTGATCATTTAAATTGTGAGAAGATATTGAGAATCTCGTTCAGTAATCCTTAACTTTTAAGTGTTAAACACCAGCGACCACCTTGAAGACATCCCCATTATTCCCACTAATTTGTCCCAAACAACTAAGACCTAGCCTTTCGTAATCTTGGAGTGAGGAATCTCACTTTTCAAGAGAAGAGATCCATTTTGGACCTCCTGCCATTGTTCGTTTTCATGCTAACATCGTATTGAACAATAAGGCTCTAGAAACAACACCTTATGAAGTGTGGATAGGTAAGAAACCTTTTGTTTCACATTTAAGGGTATTTGGTTGTGAGGCTTATGTTCATGTATCTAAAGAAAAATGAACTAAGTTGGATCCAAAAGTTGAAAGATGCATTTTATTGGATATGTTGATAATGTAAAAGGATATAAGTTGTGAAATTCCCTAGAACCAAGAAAATTATATTTTCCAGAGATGTGATTTTTAGGTAATTTAGTATTTTTTTTCCTTGAACAACTAAAATATAAAGATAAGAAAAAAAATGCATTTTGAAACTAAGCATGAGAGTACAACTCGAGAAGAATAGAGAGATGGACATGAGGATGAGGAAGAAGAAGATGAGGGTTCTGTAGACGTATAAATCTGACCACTTTCCTAAATAAATATTTAATATTTATTTTAACCCCATTCCTCCTATTAATTAAATCCTATTTAATTAATTTCTTCATTTTCATCTATTTGATTAAATGAATTACTCAATTTATTTAATTAAATCCACCTAAACCTTTTCTATCCTTTAATTAAATAAATCACTTTATTTAATTAATTCTCGTTTCTCCCTTTTTAATTAAATTTACATTTAATTAAATTGATCCTCGTAAATAAATAAATCTAATTTATTTATTAAATCCCCCCACTTGCTTTTTCCTACATCTCCCACTTACCTCCTAAACCTCTTCTAGATTATTCTAATCACTTCTAGTTTAGCCTAATTCATCTCCTAATTATTGTCACATTCCTAAGCAAATAGAAGTCACTTCTCAAAGTCTCCAAAGTCTTTGAAATGCATTAAATGTGAGAGTTGAGAAATACAACACCACAAGAGCCCAAATGATCTTTGCAAGCTGAATAAACATGTTACGAGGAGAAGCAAGGAAGCAATAACAGAAAAAACAAATACATAGAAAATATGCTCAAAAAGATGAGAGATCAATATTCACAAAATGTGTAATATGATCAATCCATCAATACAAACAATACAAAGAAAAGAGATAACCTCTAATAGGTCAAGAAACCCTAAAAGGGAAAACCCTAGGCTTGCACATAATAATTAATAAAAGAATTAATTATTATGCACCTAAAGTTAGCTTAAGTGTAAAAGATATAAAGGGAACTTAAATAGTTAAACAAATGTTGTTTAATTAATCAAGTAAAGACCCGATTACTCTAACACCCCCCTTAAGCTAGGCTTAGGGGGAAGCTAAAACCTAGAACAACTACTGAAAGCAGGAAAGATGGGTCCCGACAACAAGGCCTGATCAGGTACCCAAATACAACCAAATCTCTATGAACCGGAGAAATAGAGAAAACCACGTGGGAAAAAAAAAACTCTACTCCAAATAGAGATGGAAAAGGAAGTGAAGGACTGAAAAAGCCTCCAAACAAGAATGTTCCAAAAAGATAAGAACAAGAGAAGATTAGAAGAATCACTGAAGCATGAAGAACCTGCAAACACTATCGAAGAATAACTGCTAATCTGAAGAACCTCCACTGAAATAGAACATGACCAGGTAGAGAAGATTGTAATTTGTATGAGTGCCCTCAAATGATACTACTCGAATTAGAAGGCAAACACAGGCAAACAATTAAACTCAAAGATACAGATGGCATGAGAAACCAAAGCCTGAAGAGCTGATCAATTGAACCATGGAAGCATTAAAACCAACATGACAAACCTCCCCATAATGTTGAAAAGGGAGAGGGACAGGTACACTGAAAAGAACGGCCAACAAGAACTGCACGACAAAGAACTAGGAACATCGAAGGCGCAGAGTAAGTACATAGTGTTGTGGAAGGAAAACTCACTCGATACACAACACGAGGCAAATGTCGTGGAAGGAACACTCACTGGACAAAGGTAGATGGCAAACAAAAGGCAAACATCAACCCCCCATGGCACTTTATAAGTAGTACATGTACAATAAGGCACAAGATGTACAAGATCCTAAGTAAACAATGCATGATGGCACTTTATCTCAGTGCGTCTGCATAAGAGAAGCTACAATGATAAGAAGACTAGAAATAGAAAGAACAGCCAAAACCGAGACATCCTACTCAGAGAAGAGATCCCAGGACCTGAAACAACCAAGATATTTACCAGAGTGCTGAAAAGCAAAAAACTGAATCAAATATTCCTGGAGTAGAATTTGGAAAGAAAACCCATATGGTTGGAAATTACACAAAACAAACTTTCCAATGATATAAAGTTTTCGAAAAACGAAGTTCAGATGCTCATTCTACGGCCCCGGAAGTGCAAAAAAGAGACCCCATTTTGACTGGAAAAAGTATAGTCAAACAGAAAAAATGGAAAAAATTTCCAACACCACGAGGTCCGGCTCGGAACCAACTTTCTTATGCCTATTTGTTTTTCAAAAAATGACTCCGTTTGCCCAAGTTATGACAAAAAAACCAACCCCCCCTAAAAGAGGCAAAAAAGGGTGGTTGTCTGGTGGCCCGTGGGTGGCGCTGTGGTGGCGGGCGGGTGGCGCAGCGCTGGTTGGGCGATGGTTTCCGGCGGGCACAGGCGGCGACCGAGAAGCATAGGTGGCAGTCGGCCAGAAGGGCGGTGATGACGGGAGAGCAGAGTTGTGAAGGCGGCCACAGGCGCGGGCAGTGATGATGGGAGAGTAGAGTTGCGGAGGCAGCCACAGGCGCGAGCAGCGATGGCGGCCGGTGAGGAGAGCGTCGACGGTAGTGGCGGGAGAGCAAAGCTGTGGAGGCAGTCGCAGGCTTGGGTGGTGGTGGCGGCTAGTGAGGAGAGCATCGACGGCGGGGAGGGCATCGACGAGGGCCGAAAGGGGCCTGCTCTGATACTTTTGCGACAACGACAGAGCCAGGGGCCCCGGCGTACCGTGGGGTAAACCCCCAAAAACATTGATTTTTTTTTCTTAAAAAATGTTCACCTTTTGATTTTTTTAATTTTTTAATTTAATTTTTTTCAAAAAAAATAATTCAGCTTGGATGCCGTAAAAAGGCACTTTTTATTTTTTATTTTTTAAAAAAAGTTCTCGAACTACGTGCCAAGGTTGTACGACTTGGTACTGGAGAAAAAATATCCCTAGAGGCTCAAGAGTCAAAACAGGTCAATTTTTGTATGACCATAGGGGTTTTTGGGCCTTCTGAGCATAATGGTGAGGTTCGTTTAGGCCCAAAGTGCTCAGAAAAAAGGCCTATCACTAGGTGCATAAAAAAACTTCCTGAAACCCCATATCTGCTTCCAATACAAAAATTCTCAAAACAAGAACAAATAGTTGCAGATTTGAAGCTTTGATACCATGTGAGAGTTGAGAAATACAACACCACGAGAGCCCAAATGATCTATGCAAGCTGAATAAACCTGTTACAAGGAGAAGCAAGGAAGCAATAACAAAAAAACAAATACACAGAAAATATGCTCAAAAAGATGAGAGCTCAATATTCACAAAATGTGTAATATGATTAAACCATCAATACAAATGATACAAAGAAAAGAGATAACCTCTAATAGGTCAAGAAACCCTAAAAGGGAAAACCCTAGGCTTGCACATAATAATTAATAAAAGAATTAATTATTATGCACCTAAAGTTAGCTTAAATGTAAAAGAGATAAAGAGAACTTAAATAATTAAACAAATGTTGTTTAATTAATCAAGTAAAGACCCGATTACTCTAACATTAAAGGCTTTATGTCTTCAACAAGTTAAATCTCAAAGTCTTCTTAACTATTAATGGCTAACTCAACGCTCTTGCATGATTAGAGGCTTTTTCTCTAACTTAATCGTCATCTAATCCAAGGGTCTCATCAAGCATTCATGGCTTTAACCTTGGTTATACTATTAACCCCTGCACAAGAGTTTACCCCTTGGATAAAAGCTTTATCCATTGCATAACCCTAACCTAACCTTAACCCTTACTTCCTAGGGTAACTTGCATGTCTTCTCAAGCATTTAATGCTTCTCACATCTCCTCTCAAGCAACCCTTTGTTGACAATTGCCACCATTTCATTGGTGAGAATTGTAAACATGGATTGATTAACTTTCAATCCTGGCCCTTGTTGAGATTATTCAATCTTGACCATCCATTGCCTTATTTTCCCTATAAATATAGCTCTCATTCCTCATTTTCATATCAAAAACCTTTCATGCATCTACATTATAGTCTAATTTACTAAACATTTTAGCCTCTCTTTGTTAAATCATCATAATAGCATTTAAGAGTATTTTTCATATCATAGAATATTCATGCTAGACTAGTATATCATGTTAGGATAAATTTTCTAATCTTTTATCATATCATCATCATCTTCATACTAGCTTAATCATTGTAGTTCTAAACATCATATATATCTTAGAATGCATTCATGCATATAAATTAAACATCACTCGTTCTTGGAGTTGTCATTCCTAAGTCACTCTGCTCAATGATCTGAGAGAAAAATATTCACTTTAGGGATTCCATGAGATAGAGAACAATGGGACACCCCTTGGGAAGTTGAACTGATTGAATCAATTCGTATACTTGCATCAAGAGTCTCATTGGTGTGTGGGTCTTTTGAATCTGATTTATTTGTTTTCGTCACTGCATTTTCCCGCATACATTTATGGCGCCCAACATGGGGCACATCCCCATAAATAACATCTTTTTTGTGCAAGAGAAGGATTACAAGCACGCTATAATACCCTTTTAGCATGTCTGGAGTATACTTTAGCGCATCTGTGGCAAACAGTAGCGCATTCATCGCACTGTTTAGCGCATAAGAGCCTTCTTGTAGCTCTTTGGAGCTTACTTTTAGCGCATAACACTTTATGTTTATTTCTTGCGCATCGAGGTATTGGTATAGCGCATTCGAAAGTCGAAATAGCGCGTAGGAGTTATCCTTTAGCGCTTTTGTACCTTTCTGTAGTGCATTTGTACAAAAGTCCAGTGCGTAACTCTAACAAAAAGAAGAGATAATTTGTAATAGGATCAAAAAATTAGGCTTGTGTAATCCCGCCTAAGGTTTTAATTTTTTTCACTAACCTTCTTTTATTGCAGGTTATTAATCATTTCTTGCAGATTGGAAGAGTTAGATTTAAGAAGTTGATTGTTTTTTTTTCCTAGCTTTTCAAGTTAGTTTAAAAAGAATTCATTTCCCGTTAGTTAAAAAGAACCTCATCATTTTTTTAGTGTTTGAAACAAAACCTTACTTTCTATTTTGCAAAAGGTTAAAAAGAACTACAAACAATCCTTTATTTTTGCAAAGTTAAAAAGGATCTAACTTTTATTTTGGTGCAAACTAAAAAGAACCTCATCATTTCTTTGGTGCTTAAAACAAGACCTTACTTTTTATTTTTGCAAAAGGTTAAAAAGAACTACAAACAAACCTTTATTTTTGCAAAGTTAAAAAGGATCTCACTTTCATTTTGGTACAAAATAAAAAGAACCTCATTGACGATTGGTTGTCTGATTTTCATTTTGTTGACCAATACATGATTTTATTTTGTTGACCAAGTTTATTTTCCAAAGTTTTGAAACACACATTTTGCGATGAAGAGCTAAAAAGAACACCATGCTTGTTGGAGCAGCATCTCCAAATAGATCCTAGCAAATCATTGCCTTGAAAGTTAAAAAAAATATTGTTTGCCTTGTCTCGAAAGTGGAAGGTATATGCTCTCCCCTTAATTGGGTGACCAAAAAGTCAAACCACTCTTATTCTTTCTTTTACTTCAAGCAATTAAATCTTTTAGAAGCCTTGCCCTCCCAAGTTGCCCTTAGGGCGCCATTAATGGTTGGTGAGAGGGGAACGACCTAAGTGGGAAATGACTTTATCACCAAGTTTTCGAACCCACTATAATCAAATATGGAGGCTAACAAAAGTCCACTCTAACGATTTTGCTCAGTGAATAGTCTTCCCCCAATATCTTTAAGATACATAAATCTTTTATTCTAAAGGTTGGGAAGCTTCCCGAGGGAGTTTATCATTTAAGATCGAACAGAAGCCTGATTATGAACCTTAACATTATAAACTTTAAGCTGATTCAGTGTCTAAACATTGGCAATATCATAGTGCAAAGGCGGGGAAAAATACACCCCCAAGATCATTCACCATATATCTCCCAAGACAACTACTCAACTATGAAGCAATTCATTTTGGGTTAATTTTTAGCAAAAGGCAAAAAAAAGGGTGCCCCCTAGGGGGTGACAAGGTTGTTTGAGCTAACGGAGTATCAAGACTAGTGGGCTATGATACTGTGGATGACCTTTTGAATAAAGAGTCTACTTGATATGTCTTCTTTGTAATCCAAACCAATGAAAACATCGAGGATTTGAAATTATCCTCAGAAGAACATACACTACTTGTTTAGCATAGACAAATTGTTATATCTTCTATATGTCGCGTTTTCAAGTCATTTTCAGAAAATCATCCATCAAATCACAACTGTTATTTTTCAACATCACATCAAAAGCTTCAAACAAAGAAATCAGGATAGTTAGCGCATAGGAACAACAACCTAGTGCATCTCAAGCATTCAGTAGCGCATTTGCACCAAAACTTAGTGCTTTCATCACTCAACTTAGCGCACAATTAGTATCATACTGGAAAATTTAAGGTAGCGCTTCTCAACATCATTATAGAGCATTCAAGCACAAACCTAGCACATGTAAGACATATTATAGTGCTTTCATATCAAACATTAGCACGTAACAAGGACATATTAATGCATAACCTATCTAGCAAAGTTATTAGCAAACAGTTTGAAATAACGCGTAGGAGAGGTAGCATAGCGCATAGTAAACATTTTTTAGTGCTTCAAGAACTTTCTTTAGTCCATCAGGTCTCTGTCTTAGCGCATGATCAATATTAGTGAAAAACAAAGAGCTAACCATTCACTTTGGGAAATTTCTATCAATAGTTTCAAATACCCTTTCGAGTCCTTTAGCAAATCTAGCAAACAAAACTTTGAAAAAGATCATTAGTGAGAAAATTTCAAATCCAATAAAGCACTCTTAGAATGAGTTTTCAAATCATTAACTAGGTGGAGATCAGATTTCATCCAACAAAATTAAGGAGTATCAAGATAGTGATGAAAGTTCCACCATCAAGTAGATCCTATCAAAACAAATACCTAGTTAGGTCCTCAGGTTGTCAAATCAAATTTCCATATCGGGAGACTTTATCCATATTATTTGACATACTTTGTTGTAGAGAAGAACCAAACTAAACCTCTACTTTATAAAAGTAAACTTTAGTATTCAAATGAAGTATTCGTATCCAACATCAACATCAACATCAAACCTTTGATCATTCGTGTATGACCACTCCTCATATTTTGAGAAGAACAAGTCTTCATCAAAAGACTAAGTTGAAGAAGAGACAACCTAGTTCTAAGACACTTGTTAAAAGGAATAAATTTCTCTATATCAATCGTCAACTCTTTGCATCACATCACACATTCTTGCGTCACATGCGATTGTATATCCAAGGAAAAACAAACGAGTTTGACAAAGAGCCTTTGAGAAGTATGGCTTACATTCAGAAAGCGGCATTGAACCAATGCCTAAATCATGGAGGAAGGATTAACCCCACTTTGTTCCCAATGTTATTTATCACTTATAATGAAGCTCTGCTTGAGCCACCAACTCCACCAAGAACCTCAATAGAAGAAGAAGAATTCATCATGGTAGAGATATATTAATGCCCGTTGTCACTCGATTTGAGAGAAACAAATAGAAGGAATCACAACTAGAATTGAGTATGGGTCGTAGATTGTCCAATCCTTTTGATGAGTATACAAATATGGGAGAAACTAAGATAGTTGAGGAACTTCTCCAAGACTGTCAAGAGAACACGGCTTTCCAAAAACTTGTAGAAACACTTATAGAAGAAGATAAGGAAAAACATCTACTCATTCTAACTAGCAAAGGAGTCAACATTCTTGAGGATTTCGATACAGAAAACTTAAGGAATGTAGATGATAGAATTTCAAGAAAAAAGGTCAAGGAACTATGCCTATCAAGAACAACAAAGATAAGAATAGACACATGATCCGGAAAACATACGCAACCAAGATCACACCCATGAACAAGACCATGCCCGTAATCGAGACAATCTTAATGAATGAGGGGAAGCTCCCCATCGAAGGACAAATGCACCCATGGATGCTCTTGCACAACAACTCCAAACACTGCAAAGACAAATGCAGGACATGCAACAAGGAACTACAGTACGATTCTCCTTGGACAAGATCTGTCTGTATCCTTTTGATAGGAGATTGAACATGGCATCTTTTCCCCCAAATTAAAATATACCAAAGTATGACAAATACGATGGTAAAAGTGATCCTCGTGATCACATTCAGGAATTTTGTACCATGAGCTTAGAGTTTTCTCACGATGACACTTACTTAATGCGATTATTCCCAAGAAATTGGGGGGGAAAACAATGGAGTGGTTGTCTATACTTACACCTCCCATCAGATCATTTGAAGACTTAGTAAACAAATTCATAACACAATAATCCTATTGTAGACACCCAAAATTGTCCATTCTAATTAAATAAATATTTTATTTATTTAATTATCTAAGCTTAATTCTTCTATTAATTAAATAAATCTTTATTTATTTAATTAATTCATTTATCCTCTTCTAGCCTTATTTCTCATTTAAATAAATACATTTACTTATTTAAATTATCCTTTTCCTAAATTAAATAAATATCTTATTTATTTAATTGATCCCACTTCTTCTATTAATTAAATAAATCTTTATTTATTTAATTAATTCATTAACCTTTTCTACTCATGACACATGTCATTCATCTCTTAATTCATACACTACCTACCCCTTTCATTATTTTATTATTTCTTTTACCTACCCTCTAATCATAGCCGACCTCCTTTTACACTTCTCAATCTTATCCCTCCATTTCATATTGTGTCTTCTATATAAGGAGATGCTTCCTTCATTATCAAACCCTAATCATTCATGCTAAATCATCTTTTATGCAATTGACTACACTACGATCCTACTTGCAACCACATTCCGTTCTTTGTTGAGCTCTTGTGCACATAAAATCTGAAAGTAAATATATCAAACAAGATCAATGGAGATAGGAAGAATGGAGATCCAAACCCTATTGGACATGTGATGGTATAATCTTTGTGATTTCATTTGATTTGCATTGTCTTAGGTAATCTTCATATGTTATGGTGGATCTTTGTTGATTGTTAGGCTAGGGTTTTGTGGTTGAATTCATTTAGCCTTTCAATATTGTTATTATTGTTATCCATTTTCACCATATACATTTTGGCACGCCCAGTGGGACTCTTGTCCCTTTTGCATTTAACATCTTGTTGCAGATTTTGTGTTTCAAGTTGCAGATCTGACGTTTTCAGCAGCATTTTGATATTTCTGCGTCTGCATTCTTTCGGATCGCGTTTTTGATTTCTGGCGTGTCTGCGACATTTGGAATCGCGTCTGTGTATTGGCTTTATTTTATTTTTGCAGGTTCAAAAAAACGCGTCTGTGTTGTAAAGTCGCGTCTGTGCTGGTTTTAGCCGTGTCTGTGTCCAGAAGATGCATCTGTGTTCTTTAACCGCATCTGTGCTTCATAGAACCACGTCTGTGTTATCCAGTTGAGTCTGTGTTGAGGGTAACCGCGTCTATGTTTATCAGTTTCAAAATTTTGAGTTTTCATTTATTTAGTTTTTCGGATTTTGCATTTAGGGTTTCAGATCTGGTTTATTTTGAGCTAACGTTTTTAGATCTAGCTAACAAAATTAGTGCAGCTTGTCTTGAAGGCTAAATCATTTGGTTGAAGGCCCCTATTTTCACAAAGTCTTTTGGGTTTAAAATTTACCTAACTTGTGTGCTTGCAGGAAGGGGTAATCATTTGAAACAATCCAAACTACTAACAACTCTTTGTTGCAGGTCCTTGGCAAGGGTTTTTGGATTTTTATTGTGTGTCTTGTTTTCATAGACTAGCAAACACTTCAATTGGTGCACTAAAATTGAATCATTATCTTTTGTGTCTTGAGCAATAGGCTCTTTTTGTTTAATCTTTAGAGGGTCTGTCTTCCCGTGCGGTCATTAGGACTACTAGTGAGAAGAGAACGACCCAAGTGGTAGCAAAAGAAAAGCCATCTTCTTCCGAACCACTATAAATAAATGTATTCATGGTGAAAACTATGAATAACGTGTGCTGATTAGTTCATACCGACACTTTGTCTCCCCATAAACCCGTTTGATCAAATTTATTTGATCAATTGTAGGGCGTAACCTCTACCGACTGGAAGCCTTCTGTATTTACAGAGCTGAAAGTGCCACATGTATGGCCACACGAGCAGATGCCCTTACTAGCACCTTTTTGTTTTAGAAGCCCAAATCCTTCTAGTTGTTGGGGCAGGAGGTTGGACCTCTGGTAGCGGCCCACACACATACAGTTCTTAGTAGAGATACAAAGTTCGCCACGGGGAGTTTTCGTGGGGACTGATGCTTGGTTGACCCGAGAAGTGAGTGCCGAGGGTGGAGCCAGTGAGGTCAAGCATCTAAGTATCCGCTCTGAAAAGCGTAGCCTCAGGGGTAAAACCCCATGTGGGATCAACAACTATTGTCTTGGCCAACCATAAGAATTGTGCTTGACTTATGTTAAACATTTAAAACATTCAAGACCAAACAGCAAAACATTGTGTCTATTGTGTCTTCAAGTGTATGCAAAACATTTTTACATCAAACAACACACTTTTCTTGGAGTCATTTTGAGTCTAGACACTTGCAAGCATTGGGTCTTCATCAACATTGTGTCCTCTTGTCACGAAAAATAGTCAAACAGTCATATTTGGTCACAACAAAATGACTTCACAGATTGGAAAAAATTGCACAAATTTTATAGAAACGCATCTGTGTCGGACATAATAGCGTCTGTGTCAGGAAACTGTGTCTGTGTCGGACATAAAAGCGTCTGTGTTGTATAACCGCGTCTGTGAAGGGCAGAATCGCGTCTGTGTTCCAACAGTCAACATTACACTTTGCAAAAATCTCAGAAATGCGTCTGTGTTAAAAAGAGCCACGTCTGCGTCAGGAAACCGCGTCTGTGAAGTATACAGGCGCGTCTGTGTCCAGAATTGAAAAACTGTTACAGTCCAACAAACAAACACAGTCAGTTTCGGAATTCTTGAGCTTCCTAGGTCATTTTCTCCAGGGTTTCATCTAGCATTCAACCTGTCTTGGGGTCTCACCTAATCCATCATTGCTTCACATCTCACTTTACATTCACACTTGTCTAAACTTGAGTCAAAAAGTCACTTGCTTGTCCTCATCATACTTTGTCAACACACTACATACAACAACACTTTGCTAAGTGGTCCCTCATCAAGGTTTCTTACCTTTGGGTCTCATTTGGTCTTACTTAGAGTCAAGGTCAACTTACCTCATCAAGAGAAACTATCCTCTCTTTGGAAGCCACACCTGCTCTACTACACACATACTTGGTCTTACACTTTGGACATTGCAAGTACACTTCAGATTCATTTACATTTCATCCAACTCTTGGTCTTCCATACTCTTTCCATTTTTCATCTAGTCTCACACATCTTGGTCAATACCTAGTTCATGGTTGAAACCCGTCTTCAAAAATCTAGGAGAGAGACTAAAGAGGCTCAAGAGTCCGCAAACATGAGTTCTTATGAGTATGACAATGAGATCTTTTTCAATTCTGATCATACTACATTACCTGACATGGATGCCTATAGAAACATTCCAAATGTTGAGAACATGGACACTCTAAACAACAATGCTATACACAATGACAATATGGACAACTTTTCAGTACATTCAGCAGATGTGGAAGAATCCATTATGAATCCCCATTTCAATCGATTGGTTGAGGAAATAATGAGGAGGGATAGACAATACTTCTTACAAATGATGGCACAAAGTGGAGCCAAGATACCTCATGATTTTGACATGTCTCAAATAATGGAAAATCAACCTTTGCAACAACCTCACTCCAACATGGATCAAAGGAGACCTAATAGTGGAGGAAATAGAGGACCACATATGGTACCTGAATCACCATCAGCTTTGCTTCAAAAACCAGAGGTCCCACATACACATGGTCAAACATATGATACTCACCTTCGCAGACCACTATGGAAGTCTTTTGGAGAAAAATATGCTCAATCACATATCAATGCTAAGGATCAACCACCAAAGCAATGGGATATTCAAAGGCATGCTCAAAATTTGGACATAAGGAAACCCCGTGTCAAATTTGGGGGCAATACAATAGAACATGACATGCCTGTAGAGTATGGTATACATGCACAAAATAGATATGGTGTTCCTCAACATGAATCTATACCAAGTGGTCCATATATGCAGCATCATTACAGACCTCCTCCATATGAACATGTGTATGATCAATATCATCCATACATGCAACATGCTCCTCCTCCAATGGGTACCTCAAGCATGGGGTATTGTCCAAGAAGTCGATCTCCACCTAAGAGCAATTTGGAGCAACAAATCAGGGACTTACAAAAGAAAATGGAGGACATAAATACACCGAAGCCAACATACACAATGAGAGACATATGTCCTTATCCATTTGACAAGAGCATTCCAATGCCTCCTTTTCCTACACATTTTGTGATGCCTAAATTTGATAAGTATAGAGGAAAAGGGGATCCTAAGGCACACATAAGACAGTTTTTCACAGCTTGCATTGAGGTAGCAGCAGAAGAGACATATTTGATGAGATTATTCCCACAAAGCCTAGGTGATCAAGCTATGGAATGGTTCTCCCAACTACCACCTGGAATTAAGTCATGGGGTGACTTAGCAGAGGCATTTATTCAACATTTTTCCTACAACATAGAGACAGACATATCAGTCACTACTTTGTGCAACACTAAGCAAAAAGAGGGAGAATCTTTTGCATCATTTTTACAAAGATGGAGAAATCTAGCTAGCAGATGGTCTTGTGAAATTCCACAAAAACAAATGGTAGAGATGTTCACACAGAATGTTAACAAAGACATTGGCTATGATCTAAGGAAAGCTTGTTTGTCCACCTTTAAGGACGTTATTGAAAAAGGCTTAGCGACAGAAAAGGTCCTAATTGAACAAGGAGTCATCAAGATATTCAAGGAAAACAAAGATGACTTTAAAGGAAAAGACAAGCCAAGATTTTGGAATAAAAACAAGAACACAGTCAATGATAGTGTTGTTGATGCCAACACAGTGCGACCCAAAGTCATCTTTTCGGGATCAAGTTCTACAAACAATCAAGTGAATACTCAAACAACTTCCAGATCACGAAGGAAGTACACCCCATTGGGAGAACCACTTGAGTCAGTTTTCAAGAAGCTAGTGGCAAACAAAGTAATCACAGTTCCAGATTTTCCTCCATATGAACCAAAGGTTAAACCAAATTGGTGGAATGATGATGAGTATTGTGAATTTCATAAGAGAAAAGGTCATAAGACAGGAAATTATCATCGACTGAAGAACATCATACAAGATCTCATTAATAGAGGTGACATTGAGATTGAGGGACATTCGTCTAATCAAGAACATGAGATGTTTAAGGAACCATTCCCAAAACATGACAAGGGAAAAGCTAAAGCCACAGAGGATCAAACCAACTATACCAGAGCGTCCTACAACTATGATTCAACTATCAATCACATTTCAATGGACAATTATGTCTCTACCATTATTATCAAGGACAAAACGTCTGAGAATTCTACCCAGAGACCCAAGATTGTCCTAAAAAGCATTGGATCTTCTTCCGAACCTACCTCTGAATGTCATGTTACAACCCGTCGAGGTAAAATCACTTTGCAAGGTGCTCCAACTAAAAACACCGCTTCCTCATCAACCAAACCTGAATATGACCTTGTAGAACAACTAGGGAAGACACCCGCGCTCATCTCCATCCTTGAGCTATTACGCATATCTCCCACACATAAAGCCATTCTTGACAAAATCTTGAGAGATACTGCTATTCCTACTGATCTGAACGTGGACCAGTTTCAAGCCATGGTGGGATACCTTTCCATTCCACACTCCCTTACTTTCATAGAAGTCGATGACACCTCTGTAAGTCAGCCACATAATGCACCACTACACATTGAAGCCTTCATACACAAACATCGAATAAAAAGAGTCATGATAGATGGAGGAGCAGGTCTAAACATTTACACATTAAGCACTATTACACAATTCGGATATTCTGATAAAGCTGTGAATTCTACAAACAAAATCACCATCAAGGCATATGACGATGAAGAGCGTTCATCCAAGGGTACAGTCATCTTACCTCTCAGAGTTGGGCCAGTTACAAAGGATGTGGTCTGTCAAGTCCTGGATTTAAATCTCACTTATAACATATTGCTAGGACGTCCTTGGATTCATGAAATGAGGGCAGTCCCATCCACATATCACCAATGCATTAAGTTTCCTCATAACGAAGTGGAAGTAACAGTTAATGGCGATCCTAATCCATTCATATATTGCAATAACCTGAAATCAAAGACAGACCATCATTCCCAGTAATCGTGAGGTTGTTCCTTCCTCGGCATACATTGATCCTGAGTCATTAAAACCTTCGACATCAAAACAAGGTGAGCTTAAAGGCAAGTTTCAAGACAAAGGCATGGGGGAATATACTTTCAATCAGACCATGTACTTATGACAAGTCATGAGTTCCCCAAAAGAATATGGAAGACCACATCCTAACAAGCAAATCTCCATCATGATGCTTAAATGGGACCCTACTACCTTTCAAAGATGGGGTGAACTAGAAGAGGAAGATTTATACCAAATGCTTTTCAGAGACAATGAAGAGGAAACACAAGAGCACATCAATGTACCATGTGAGAAATATGGCAAAGGCTTCAAAATTCTACAAAAATTTGGGTATGATGGAAAAAGCCCTCTGGGGTTACGAAAGGAAGGCATCATTGAACCTTTACAACCTGAATTGACTCTCAAGAAGGAACGCTCGAAAGGACTTGGTTTCTTAACTTCCAAGGTCCACACCCAAAGGACGGAAGAAGCCTTACAAATCAAAGCTGCCAAAATTCAACAAGAGAATCGCTATTCCACAGATTCCAACGAATGGGAATGGGGTTCCGACAAGTCTTCCAGTGACTACAAGCCCACCGAGACATTTAGAGAGCTAGATGAACCCACAGAAGAAGAGGAGTTTTATAACAAGTTCAAAGTTGGTCAAGAAACAACCCATGAGGAGTCTACACAGTCCTTGTCTCAAGGTTCTAGGTTGAAATCACATAGGATGAGAACACTTATCCCAGAATGCGCTACTAGTGATGATAATTTGGATTCGCTCGCAATCGAGACTGATGAGGAGAGTGCCATCGATGACCTCGATAATTACCTTGACATACCCGAATATAACCACATCTTCACTCTTAGCCCCGCTAACTTCGAAGACACTAACGACCTTCCCCTTGTTCACCGCCAACTCATTGACTGGGATCATGAAGGAACTGCACAGTTTGATACATTCCAAAACGATGAAGCTTTTATTAACTATCTGGGCATAAGAGATGATCTTCCCCCTGGAGACCATAAAGTGGGATACACTATAGAACTCAATAGCGTGGCATATTTTGGTGAGGGTGTCGGACCTTCCAGTTGCAAAAATGTGAAAATAAGAACAAATCAAGGGTCTTATGGCGAAAACCACACTGTGGCACTGTCTGACCCCAAAAAAATAAAAAGAAAGGACGTATCTGAGGGTGAAAACCTCTCCGAGGCATCCAAAGATGGAAGGCTCGACATCCTCCCAGCATCATATGAGGAAAAGTCATCCATGTTGGTAGAGGAGACTATCAAAACAAACATTGGTACGGAAGAGGTTCCACACAACATATTCCTAGCTCAATCACTGACAGAGTCCGAAAGGTCAAAATTCATAAGTTTCTTCAAAGAACGACAAATCAACTTCGCCTGGTCATATGCGGATATGCCTGAGTTAGATCCAGATTTGGTAATGCATCATTTGACAGTCAGACCGGGGGCAAAACCAGTAAAACAGAAACTAAGAAAAATGCATCCACAAGTGGCATTACTCATCAAAGCAAAACTTGAGAAATTACTCGATGTCGGATTCATACGCCCAATTGATTATCCTGAATGGATCTCCAACTTGGTACCTGTTAGTAAACCAGATCGCAGCATCAGAATTTGCACAGATTTCAGAGACATCAACAAAGCTTGTCCAAAGGATGACTACCCATTACCAAATATTGAGTTGATTGTTGATCTCACAACAGGTCATGAAATGTTATCATTGATGGATGGATTTTCTGGTTATAATCAAATAAGAATCGCGCCCAAGGATCAACATAAAACATCATTTACTTGTCAGTGGGGAATTTTCAGCTGGAATGTCATGCCTTTCAGGCTAAAAAATGCAGGCGCGACATATCAAAGAGCCATGACTACTATCTTTCATGATCTCATGCACATAATCGTGGAAGATTATGTTGACGACCTCTTGGGTAAATCAATAGACAGAAACACACATTTGGACATGCTATCAGTCGTCTTTGATTGGTTGGAAAAATACAAAGTAAGATTAAATCCCAAGAAATGTGTCTTTGGAGTAACCTCCGGGAAGCTCCTAGGATTCATTGTGTCCAAAAGAGGAATTGAAGCTGATCCAGCAAAAGTCAAGGCCATCTTGGAAATGCAACCACCAAGAAATATCAGTCAACTTCGATCCTTACAAGGCAGACTCCAGTCTATCCGAAGATTCATAGCACAACTGGCAGACAAGTGTAATCCTTTTCAGCGCCTGCTACATAAAAACATCAAATTCAAATGGGATGATAACTTTCAATAGGCTTTCCCGACGCTCAAAGATTATCTTCTAAATCTGCCAGTTCTGATGCCACCGGTTCCAGATCAACCACTGTTACTATACATATCAGCTACTCCAACAATACTGGGGGCACTCTTAGCACAAGAAATTGCTGAGGGCAAGGAAAAAGCAGTATACTATATCAGTCGCACATTGGTGGGATATGAGCTAAACTACACACCAATTGAGCATGCATGTCTCGCCATGGTCTTTGCTTTGCATAAATTACGACATTACATGCTTACTCATAAGACTAAGTTAGTTGCAAGGATAGACCCATTGAAATACCTTCTCAATAAGGAAACACTTACTGGGCGACTGGCCAAATGGGTAATGATCCTAAGTGAATTCGACATCAAGTATGTGGACAGAAAAGCAATAAAAGGACAAGCCATCGCAGATCAATTAACAGATGCTCCCATGATAGATGATGTTCCTCTAAGTTCAGAATTTCCAGATGAATCCATTTTAACAATGTCACATGCAAAGCCATGGCAACTGTACTTCGACAGCCCATACACACAACACGGGTCAGGAGCTGACATCCTCTTTATAACTCCTCAAAGGGATTCTATACCAAAATCATACCGCTTATCATTTCCTTGCACTAACAATATAGCGGAATATGAGGCATTAACAATAGGATTACGAATTGCAGTTCAATGGAAGATCCAGGAACTTCGTGTTTTTGGGGACTCCCAACAGGTCATCCGTCAAGCAACTAATGATTACCAAACAAAAGATGAGAAGTTAATGCCTTATAAAAAAATGGTGGAAGATCTGAAACAACACTTCACAAAGATAGACTTTGAGCAGATACCAAGAGAGCAGAATCGCGCCGCAGATGCCATGGTTACAATTGCTTCCCTGATTGATTTACCTCCAAACGAGACCCGCTATGAGTTCTTGGTGGATAACCTTTTGGTTCCTTGATATGAGATCATGCCTACTGAGACGATATGTGTTGTCGGTCCCGAACAACACATACCAACGTGACAATACTCTACCTCCTGATCTATCAAATAATCAACGTCGCACTTTCATTCGCCAATCCTCTCGATATGTCATTTTAGCTGATATCCTATACCGACGAGGTCTAGATGGCACTCTTCTCAGATGTTTAGAAAGCAACGAAGCTTAGATTGCGTTATGGGAAGTGCATGAAGGGATATGTGGTCCACATGCTAGTGGTCCTACCTTGGCCAAGAAACTCATTAGGACTGGATATTACTGACCCAATATGGAGAAAGACTCATATCAGTTTGTCAAGAAATGTAAGCAATGCCAAATTCATGGAGATCTCATACATGCGCCAGCACAAGAACTTCAACCACTTGCGTCTCCTTGGCCCTTTTATTAGTGGGGACTCGATCTCATAGGCAAGATTCACCCTCTTTCTTCCAATGGTCATAAATTCATTATCACTACCATAGAGTATTTTACAAAATGGATTGAAGTCATGCCTCTCACACAAGTTACTGGAAAACAGATTGCTACATTCATCCTCAACTATATCATTTGCCGATACGGTATTCCTGTTTCCATTATCACTGATAACGGGCGTCCCTTCAAAAATCAGGATGTTCGTGAACTCTGTGACCGCTTCCATATTTCCCATCGTTTCTCCACACCATATTACCCCCAAGGTAATGGCCAAGCTGAGGCGTCTAATAAAACAATCCTGAAAATCCTAAAGAAGACAGTCGACGATGCTGGTCGTAATTGGCATATCCAACTTAATCCTGCACTTTGGGCCTACCGCACAAGTGTCCACACACCTATAGGAGCTACACCCTATTCACTTGTCTATGGAGCTGAACCTATCTTGCCTATTGAGGTTGAGTTACCCTCTTTACGAGTCTCTTTGCAAAACATCATCAATGACGAAGACTATAAGGTCTCTCGCTTGCAAGAGCTAGAACTACTGGATGAACGAAGACAAACTGCTTTTAGTCATCTCAAGGCTTACCAACAATGAATGAGTCGCAGCTACAATCATAAAGTCAAGCCTCGCACATTTGAGGTGGGTGACTTAGTTTTCAGAGAAAATCCTAAAAGTCAACAAGACAGAGAGAAGAAGGGCAAGTTCAAACCAAACTGGCTTGGTCCTTACATTATTACAGCAGCATATGGATCTGGTGCATATCAGCTTTCAACTACAGAAGGTGAACCTTTGGAGGATCCTATCAACAGCATGCACCTTCGCAGGTTCTACACATAGCTCTTCGGAATATCCTAATTCAAAAATACAAAAAAATTCAAAAATTTCAAAAACACAAAAAAAAATTCATAAAAATAAAAAAAAATCGTTACTTGGTGAAAACCTGGCAAACAGGAGCCTTGTGACACAAAAAACATTGAAAAATAAAAAAGTAAAGAGAAATAATCTCGTCCAACGGTGAAAACCACTTCGGTGGTACCCTGGGCAAGTACCATGGTGAAAACTGGGTCACTAGCGCCATGCGTAGAGACATTGCTCCTCCCTCCTTTAGGATTCTCTTTCATCATTTCACTTTGCACACACTCACAATCTATTCATTCATAATAAACTTACCCATTCCCATCTTGGCTTGTTATTTATCTCCCTAAGATTGGTTAGCCATTCATAATAAACCTCCCTTTTCACCCCTTTCCATTCATAATAAATTAGATCCTATCTGTGGCTAAGGCAAAATCCTACATTTAGTGATGGGTGTGGAACTGAGAACATCACATGTTTCGAGGAGTACAGTTTCTTCCAGCTTCCTTCAGTCTATCCGCACACAATTCGCAATAAAGCAACATTTGCATCGCAAATCCGCAATAAAGTTTCATCTTCTCCGCAATAAAGTATCAGTTTTATGGATTCAGTCAAGTTTCAGATGAGACACAGCAGCAACAATGGGCTTCAACAAATCAAATCTTTCAACAGACTCAGACAACATATGGTTCAGTGCTATCTATCCTTTCTGTGAAAGTAAACATTGTGACCACAATCAAATAAGACTTATACAAGTGACAAGAGACACTAAACTTGAGGACTACAGTGGATGTTGGTGTCGAGTCTTGGTTTTCTTTTGATTTTATCTTTTGGTGACATGTCTTTTAGCTTTTCCGGGATGTCTTTGACTAGAGATTCTATCTCCAAGATGTCTTTGGCTAGAAAGGCGAGGATGGGGTATCGTCACCTATTTTTCTTTGCTGTCTGTGGATTGTCTCTTAGTAATGCTATGACTTGCCCAAGGATATGAGGACATTGTGAGTCTAGTGTGAATTGGGGCATTTCTTGTTGGTGACTGTCTTATCTCCATGCAAACAAGTACAATGACTTTCTGGGTCGAACATATGCCTCGATTGTTATAACCTACTTGCCATAATAAAGTTCAACGATGATAATGCACAAGAAGCTCTTTCACTTTCATATCTTCTGTCTTCCATCCCCCCTTTCTTGATTGACTTCCATCGTCCTTCTCGAGTCCGCGTAGCCTGCTATCACATGACTGAGTATAATGACACACCAAAAAAATTTGCATTTCATGTAGTTTCACCTGCATTACCACATATAAGCATTTCATACATACATATATATATCACAACTGCATCACATCCTGCACACAACACCTGTTAGCATAATTTACATTTGCATTACATACATTTACATTTGCATCATGCATAACATTTTAAAACATAAAAGAACAAAAATATTGCATTGCATCATATACATATTTGCATCCATATCATAAGCATCACATAAGAACATCTCATCACATAGGTACACATGCATATAGCTGCCGCAAAGATGAATCATCTCATATATATATATAAAGTGTCATGATACAATGATGTCAAAATCATATGGCTACAATCACCCGTAGGTGTCTACATCATCATACAAAAATGGTACAAAACTGATACAAAGGGAGCCCTCTAAGGCTATGATGAACTCCCTCCCTCGGAGCCACTGGCCTCGATGGAATCTGAGCCCCTGAAGGACCCGCCCCAGGATCATCCTGCCTGTCCCCTCTATCTGGTGGTGGTAGAGGACCCATAACCCCACCACTCGATGCCTGTCTCCTCCGGCTCCCTCCCATAGCTGTCGCTGTCCGTGACGGTCTATGGAAGCTCCTCGCCCGCTGATCTGCTGGCACTGCACCATAGTAGAGGTCTCTCCATTAGGCTATCTCCTCCCCTGCCCGCAGGACATAAGCATATCCTGCCCTTGTATCCTCTGCGGCCTGTCTCCCTGTCCTCAGTGCTGTCTCAGCCTCTGTATAGTGTTGGATAGCCTGATCCTGCTCCCGCTCCCGCTCAGTATCTCTGAGCCTCCTCCTGAGTCGATCCCTCTCCCTCTCCAGCTCCTGGATCTTATTTGCCTGGCCCTGGCAGATCTCCCTCAGATCTAGAAGCTCATCCTCCACTGGGTCAGCCCCCTCTGCCTCTGCTTGTGGCTCCCCCTGTACGGGTGCCTGCCCCTGCCCCTGTGCCTGTACCTGTACCTGTACTGGTGCCTGTACAGGTACCTATCTCTATCCCTGTCCCTGTATCTGTACCTGCCTGGGACCCTGTGTTGCTGGCACCTGTAGTGGCAATCCACCGTGACCCCTCACCACCTGAGCCTGCCTCTCCTCGCCACCCTCCCTCCGAGGTGCAACTCGCCTCTCTCCAACTGCTCCCCTCCTCCTCCGTCGGCCTCAGCCCCTATCACCTCCACCATCATCATCGTCTCCACCCCCATCTCCCTCCAATGCCTCTCCCGGATCTATCAACCGTGGGAAGGGATGCTCTGCCCAGTAAGCTGTATACTCGGCATCCATGTCGGCGTCCTCGATATCTAGCCACATGTCCCAGGGTAAGGGTATCATCTCTATTAGCTGAGTCACTGCCTGATCATATGACAGCAAGAGCCCAAACTGTGCCTGATCTCTAACTGTACGTGCATACCAGCCTGAGCCCCGAGGCATCCTCTGAATCCGGCCAAACTGTCGACCAAGCTTGTCCACAAGCTGTCTCTCTAGCACATAGGGCATCCGCCCAATCAAATACCTGCTCCGGAAGGTGTAGGGAAGCTCAACTATGTCATCCTCCCACTGCTCGCAGCCCAGCTATGGTCTCCATATGACCACATCAATATCGTCCATCACTCGCCGCCAATGCTCTAGCCTGCCAATCTGTGGCTGCGATGTGATCATATCATACAAATGAAGAAAGCTGCGTCTATGACCCATGCCCCTAAAGTGTATCGATCGGGTAACCGACAGATGCTCATAGGCCCATACCTGCAGCAATGTAACTCCGCAGCCCAATCCTACTGATCCATGATAAACAAACTGATGAAGCTCATAATACAAATGGGCCAGCACACATGGTCCCCAAGCATATCTGGTGTGCTGCGTCACCAGCGTCTCCAGTGCTCCTCCCCAGCCCACAACCAAACCCCGTGTCACCCTATCCGGACACAGGAACCCACTGATGGCTCCTCTTATCACTGCCGACAATGCTAACCCTGTGGCTATCATGGTGTCCCATGCCACATGTCCTGCCCTCATCTCCAGTCCTAGGTCCTGGAATACTCATCTCAATGCCTCCCTATCTCCATCTCGATCGTATGGGATCAGCTCCCCATCGATCGGTATCCACAATATCCTGTATACATCCTCTAGGGTGACTGTTATCTCACCCATCGGCAAATGGAACGTGCACGTCTCAGAGTGCCATCTCTCAGCTAATGCAGTCAGCAGTCCCATGTTCGCCCGAAACTCAGGCACATATAGCATATGTCTCAATCCCATCTCCTTGATAGAAGCTCACTCCTCAGCTATCAACTCAGGTCGCAACCTCTGAGTAGATGGGAATCTCTCCCGTGACTCCAGCATCGGCAAATACTCCTGCAGTCAAACAAATCACTCATGTCAGTCATAGTGGCATTCACTGTTTATCACAAAATGCTACTTTTTATCCAAATGCATATGGCATTCTATCCTAGTGACACTCACTGTTCATCACAAAGTGTTGCTATTTATCCTAGTGGTACTCCCTGTTCATCACAAAGTACTATGTGTGTGGCACTCCCTGTTCATCACAAAGTGTTACTCACATTTGCACTCCCTGTTCATCACAAAGTGCTGCTCATACTCTAGTACTCCTTGTTCATCACAAAGTACTCTATCTTGGTACTCACTGTTCATCACAAAGTGCCTTGATCTATCCTAGTCTTCCCTAGAGGACCTGCTTGAGTGTATCCTCTCAGCAGCTTATCCAATCGACAGCGTATGTTCATCACAGAACTGTCGATTTGACCTAGAAGACGCAACTTCACACTTTTTAAACACAAACACGCTTACCTGACATAAACGCGCTTTCAGATTGCACAAACGCGCCTGAAAAACACAGACGCGCTTGGGCGACACAGACGTGCCTTCTTAGCACAGACGCGACTGACCATCATAGACGTGGTCGCATTTGACACAGATGCAGGTTCCAACGTAGACGCGCCTGGCACAAACACAGACGCGCCTCGCGAGCACAGACGCGCCTAGCACCAACGCAGATGCAGCTGGACTTTTTTGGACCTTAGTCTAAGCACATTTATGACCCTCTCTAGCATGCATTAATGACAAAATTAAATGCATCAAAGTACGAGGAGGTTTGGTGGTACTTACCGGCTCTCCTGCCTCTACTGGCCTCTGAAATCGGCGAACGCGGTCGAATCTATGAATGAAGGCCATCGCTGCTGACTGCTGCTGCTCTATCTTCGCTCTGCAATCTACTCTCATGGATGTGTAGATGACAATGAGGATGTATTTCCCCCCGTGGTCTATCTTATAGCCTAGCCCTCGCCTTCGTTTCCTGAGTCAGTCTTCTTTATCCCGTGACTTTGTCACTTTATCTGGTCAGTCCATTCTAGCCTTTCTTTCTTATCGAGAGATTGTCTGCGATCTTTCCTGACATTTTCATCCAATCTCTCGAGGGGGCATATCATTCCCATCCTGGGGCAACTCTGTATCAGCTCATCTTATCTTCTTTGAAACAACGCGACAAGCCGCATTGTCTCAAAGAGGGGCAAAATGTAGACACCCAAAATTGTCCAGTCTAATTAAATAAATATTTTATTTATTTAATTATCTAAGCTTAATTCTTCTATTAATTAAATAAATCTTTATTTATTTAATTAATTCATTTATCCTCTTCTAGCCTTATTTCTCATTTAAATAAATACATTTATTTATTTAAATTATCCTTTTCCTAAATTAAATAAATATCTTATTTATTTAATTGATCCCACTTCTTCTATTAATTAAATAAATCTTTATTTATTTAATTAATTCATTAACCTTTTCTACTCATGACACATGTCATTCATCTCTTAATTCATACACTACCTACCCCTTTCATTATTTTATTATTTCTTTTACCTACCCTCTAATCATAGCCGACCTCCTTTTACACCTCTCAATCTTATCCCTCCATTTCATATTGTGTCTTCTATATAAGGAGATGCTTCCTTCATTATCAAACCCTAATCATTCATGCTAAATCATCTTTTATGCAATTGACTACACTACGATCCTACTTGCAACCACATTCCGTTCTTTGTTGAGCTCTTGTGCACATAAAATCTGAGAGCAAATATATCAAACAAGATCAATGGAAATAGGAAGAATGGAGATCCAAACCCTATTGGACATGTGATGGTATAATCTTTGTGATTTCATTTGATTTGCATTGTCTTAGGTAATCTTCATATGTTATGGTGGATCTTTGTTGATTGTTAGGCTAGGGTTTTGTGGTTGAATTCATTTAGCATTTCAATATTGTTATTATTGTTATCCATTTTCACCTTATACACCTATAACATTAAACACGCAATCATCATGTTGGATGTGCGTAACACAAAACAAAAGAGCAATGAAACATTCATGGTGTTTCTGCAACGGTCGAGGTGCATGGTTTCAAGATATCCTCACGATGTGCCTGGAAAGGAAAAGATGAAAATCTTCATCAAAAATTTGAATAGTGAGATGAGTTATCAACTCAAACTCCAATGCATACCATTAGTTGCAAAATTGATAGAGGATAGAATCCAAGTAGAGGAAGCTTGCATCAAGAAAGGAACGTTGAAGTTCTTTAAGGAAGGTGTTAATTTGTCAAATACTAGCACCTTTAACAATCAAAACCATAACAACACTTTGGACAAATCCAAATTTTGGACAAGGAACAAAAACATTGTTAATGATGGGGTAGTTGATGCCAACAATGTGAAGTCTAAACAACTAGTGTTGACCTTATCAGGCAACCCACCATCCAATAATGATAAAAAAAAGTATTAATCAAGGCACTAACACTTATCCGTGAAATACCAATCAAGGAGCTTCTACATACAACACCAACAAAAATCATCAAGGCAACAACACTAACCAAGGAAACAACACAAACCAGAGAGGCCACACCAATACTTTTCCATATTGATGCATATACACACCATTAGGATAAACCTTAGAATCAATGTTTCGAGAACTCTTGGCAATAAGATCATCACATTACCAACCACAAGAATCTTTGAACCCCAAGTCAAACCACCTTGGTGGAATGACTCACATTATTGTGATTTTCATCGAAACAAAGGACACAACACAAATAATTGCATGAGGTTGAAGAACATAGTTCAGGACATGATCGACAGTGGTGATTTAACAGTTGATGGTCACAAAATGAATGGCGACCATGAAGCCTTCAAAGATCCTCTTCCAAATTATGACAAGGGAGGAGCATCAACATCAAACAACACGAAAGGGGCTCGTATTAATCACAAATATGAGAACACCATCAATCACATATTGACATATGACAATCAAGTAAATATCATAAAAATCAAGCACAAACAAGAACATGCGTCGATTAATGTGACAACCAGAGCACAAAAATATGTCTTGAAAGGGAACACATCAACATCAACAACCCTCTCCAAGACTCAATATAACTTAGTTGATCAACTACGAAGAACTCCCGCTCAAATATCTATACTCGAGTTACTCAAACTTTTACCTAAACACAAGGATATCTTGGAACAAGCACTTATTGAAACAAACATTCCAAATGATTTGGATATTGATCGATTCCAAGCCATGGTGGCCCATATTATGGGGTTGCATAACCTATCTTTTTTCGAACACGATGACGTCTCCTTGAGTTATCCGCACAAGACCCCACTCCATATCAAAGTCTTAGTCTATAAACATTGAGTAAAAATAGTGTTAGTAGATGGAGGAGTTGGTCTTAATATCTGTACTTTAAAGCTTATCTGTGCATTTAGCTTCTCTGAGCAGTCTATTGATCCGAAAAAGAAAATCACCATCAAAGCCTATGATGATGAAGAGAGATCATCCGAAAGAACTATAATACTACCCATTCAGGTAGCTCTTGTACAAAAAGATACCATGTGCCAAGTCTTGGACATAGACTTGACATACAATATACTATTGGGTCGTCCATGGATCCATGAAATGCAAGCAGTACCTTCCACATATCATCAATGTATCAAGTTCCCCTACAATGGAAAGGAAATTTCCATATCTGTAGATAATAATCCTTTTCATTATTTCAATGCTAAGGGGGTAGCTCAAGATAGCCTGGTTCCACACAATAGGGAGGCCCAAGCTTCCTCGACATCCAATCATCATCAAGAAGAACTCAAGTCTCTATCCATAAACTTCAAACAAAAGATGAAAATAAAGGACCAAGGCATGGGGGAGTACTCTTTTGAACCCTTATGTCTATCTAAATTGCCAGTGTCACCAAAATCTTATGGACAACCTTCTACATCATGACATCGAGCAACCCAACCCATCACCAAGTTTGATGGTAAATTTATCCAATTGGGCACACTGGCCGATGAATCAGAAGAGAAAGACATCCTTAGTTGGTTGTACAAGGATGAAGAAGTTAGAGTTGCTACCATAGAAGTGGCTGTACCAACCAAACAGTATGGAAACAGGTTCCAGATCATGCAACGAATGGGATACAACGACAAAGGACCTATTGGCAAGAACCAAGAAGGAATTATAGAACCCTTGCCTCCTTCACAATTTGTGAGAGACAAAACAAGACTTGGGTATGGACAACAGGTGTCGCCTAGGCAAAAGCAAAATAATTATCAAAAACCTTAGTGGAGAGCAAAGAAAAAATATAATGAAGACTCATGGCAAGAAGCACTACAGCAAGCAGCATGAACAATAAGGAAAGAGAAAAAGAATCAAGAAAATGAGAACCGACAAGAAGAACTGGCCAATCAAAGGGAATAAGTTTTTTATAAGAAAGTGCATCATGTGCAAGAACCTGATCAAACCAAGGTGAAACCACCACCTGAAGAAATTGCTACTCACATAGTGGAGACAATATACCAAATGCAAAGAGTACTAGCAAGCACCGACCCTGAATCAAAACAAGCTACCAATCTGGTGTCAATCATCAGTGATATTTTCTCGCCATACAACATAATTGTCAAATACAGTGAGGTAATCTGGGACAGTGATCTTGAAACCAATTCCAATGAATATGAGTGGGATAGTTGTTCTGATATCACTGAAGATATTGAGGTGGATACCATCCACTCATACACACCCCTTTCTTAGGAGGGGCGAGGCTCAGAATCTCGATCACTTGAATTCGGACCACGACATATCTACGAGGCTAGTGAGACCTAGAAGCGACAATACGAACAAGGCAACTTCAAAGATAATACCATCGAAGACCTTAGAAATATCATCGACCTCACCAATATCCCAAACAACTATAACGATGACTCCATCATAACACTTACAAAGGTTGATCTTAACCCACCAAATGATGCATTACCACTCATATATCCTTATCTCATAGACTAGGAAGAACTCGAACATCATCATATACCAATATTCCCAAATGATGAATCCATTGTCCAATACTCGTGTTCAGTCAACCTAGAAACATGCTCTACTAGTGAACAAAACAACGATATCTACAATCAGGGAAGTGCCAAGTCTCTCAGTCGCAAAAATGAAATAAACAAAGGATCTAATGGTGAAAATCAGTCAATGGCAGTATTAAATCACAAAAAAAAGTAAAAATAAAGGGTGCATCTGAGGGTGAAAACCTTTTTGAGGCACCTAAAGATGGGAGACTTGACACTCTTCCTAAACATTATCAAGAAAGGTCACCAATATTGATTGAGCCAACTCAATCAATAAACATCGGTACTGAAGCAACAATCAAAACAATACATTTGGCAGAATCACTCACAGAAGAACAACAACCAGATTTTATCAAATTCTTCAAAGAAAAGAAAATCAATTTTGTTTGGTCTTATGGTGACATACTAGGGGTAGATCCGAATCTAATCATGCACCATTTATCTGTTGTTCCAGGAGCTAAACTGGCCAAGCAAAAATTAAGAAAGATGAATCTGCATGTGGCATTACTGGTCAAAGCATAACTAAAGAAGTTATTAGATGTCGGCTTCATCCGACCTATAGACTATGCTGAATGGATCTCAAACATTGTACCAATTTCAAAACATGACAAAAGTATCAAAATATGCACAAACTTTCTGGATGTCAACAAAGCATGTTTGAAGGATGGCTTTCCTTTGCCAAGCATTAACATAATTGTAGATCTAACAACAAGCCACACAATGTTATCATTAATGGACGACTTCTCTGGCTATAATCAAATTGGGATAGCCTCAGAAGATCAAGATAAAACTGCATTCACCTGTCCATGGGGAACATATTGTTGGAACGTCATGCCTTTCAACTTGAAAATGTTGGGGCAACTTATCAAGGAGTCATGACAACAATCTTCCACGATATGATGCATACCTTCATGGAGGACTATGTGCATGATTTGTTGGCTATGTTACTCACCTGAGCAGAACATCTGGGCATACTAGATAAAATATTTCAATGATTGGAGCAGTTCAAAGTCAGACTAAACCCTAAGAAGTGTGTCTTCGAGGTCACATCCGATAAACTGTTAGGCTACATTGTATCAGAAAAGGGCATCGAAGTAGATCCAACAAAGGTACAGGCTGTCATGGAAATGCCATCTCCCAAGAACATTAGCCAACTCAGATCTTTGTAGGGATGGCTACAATCCATCAGATGATTTATAGCTCAACCAGTAGACAAATGTCTCCCATTCAATCATCTGCTTCATAAGAATATACCTTTCAGATGGGAAGACAAATGTGTGGAATCATTTCACTAGCTCAAACAATATCTGATGAATCCACAAGTTTTGATAGCTCCAATGGCAGGCAAGCCTCTCATTCTCTATATATCAACAATTGAAGTATCATTGGGGGCACTACTAGCACAAGAAGATCCAACAGGCAAAAAATGAGCTATTTATTACATCAACAGACTTTTATAAACATATATGAGTTAAATTATACATTCATTGAGAAGGCTTGCTTAGCAATGATGTTCGCCTCTCAAAAGTTCTGCCACTATATGCTAGCCCACACAATCAAGCTGGTAGCAAAAATCGATCTTCTCAAGTATCTACTCAAAAAGGTAGCTCTCATAGGACGATTAGCTAAATGGGTCATGATTCTGAGTGAGTTTGATATCCAGTACATAGAATGTTGGGCAATCAAGGGACAAGTAATTGCAGATCAACTGGCAAAAGCACCACTACCAAACCAACAACCACTGAAGGTGGAATTCCTAGACATGGATGTACTCTATGTCACGCCCAAACAATGGAACCTATACTTTGATGGATCCTATACACAACATGGATAGGGTGTCAACATCCTGTTCGTCACTCCAGAGGGGCACATAATTCCAAGATCTTATAGACTTATGTTTCCATGCATCAACAACATTATTGAATATAAAGCTCTGGTGACAATAATCAAAATGGCTATGGAATGGAGAATCACAAAATTGAGAGTCTATGGGGATTCTCAATTAGTTGTCAATAAGATCAATGATGACTATCAGAAAAAGGATGATAAGTTAATGCCTTATAAGATCTAATGGTGGATGATTTCAAACAATACTTTGTGCACATCACCTTTGAGCAAATCCCAAGATTGGACAACAAGGTTGCCGATGCAATGGTCACTATCACTTCACTACTGCAAATTCCAGATAAATAGAGTCGTTACGAGTTCTTGGTAGAGCAATTGTTTTCCCCAGCCTATGACAATTTCACATCCCAAGTTATCTATGCCCTAACCGGTTTGGATTCACCTCTATATAGGATAATATATGATTATCTAAAAAATAATACTCTCCCGCCTGACCTATCTCGCAACCAGAAATGCAGCTTCATTCGACAAGTCACACGATATACCTTAACCGCTGACACTTTATCATCGAGGTCTAGATGGTACTCTTCTTCGATGCCTCAATTGCAACGAATTTGACTCTACCTTACACGAGCTTTACGAGGGTATCTATGGTACACATTCAAGTGGTCCTACTCTCGCCAATAAACTTCTAAGAATAGGATATTACTGGTCGACAATGGAAAGAGAGTCCTATCAATTTGCTAAGAAATGTCCTAAATGTCAATTTCACAACAACCTCATCCATGCACAAACACAGGAGTTGCAGTCATTCACCACATCTTGGCCTTTCTATCAATGGGGAATTTATTTGGTAGGGAAAATTCATCCTTCTTCTTCAAATGGATGATGAGCTTAAATAATGGCTCTATTTTGATAGATTTTTGTTATAATACTCCTGCATAGGTCTTGTGATTTGATAACATTTAGATCAGGATACTCTCCTAGTTGATACCTTTTAAGTGTTTCTAAAACTCATTTGACTTATACTTAAGGTTGTCATATAATGGCTTTTAAATGATTTATCTATGCAAATATCTAGAATCAATCTTAAGTATGGTTTAAATTATATCATGTTAGCATTAGTATATACACAAGTTTATTGTGTGCATTAATATCATGATGCAGGATCGACAAAGGAGAATGAAAGACTAAGTGGCGGTTTAAAGAAGTACCAGGTATATAGCCGCAATACAGACCCAGTCAAAAGAAACCAGTAATAAGGGGGATCAAAGCCACTTGATCGGTTCTTCAGCAGAATGATTTATGAAACATTTATAGCTATTCTTAGTGGAGCTTAGATCTAAGAAGCATGTCATGCTATATTTTCTCAGTCGCAAGACAGATGTTGTTTTGTTTTCCTGCACTGACTTCTTCTTCTTCTTTTTGTTTTATGAATCTTGTTTTCCTATTTCGTAGGAATATGGTCGATCAGTTAGGAATCTGTTATAAGATTCCTTATAAATAAAGGGGTATCTCTCTTTTCAAGGTAGTAGAGAACGACCATCATATTTGTAATACTCAGACTTCTGGTACTTTATGTATTTTCACAGTCAAAATGGAATAAAGAGATCTATGTGATTTTAAAAGCTAAACAATTGTAATCTGAAAGTTTTGGATATGCTCACTCAAGGGGGCCCACTTGGTGAGTAATCCTTTGTATTTTTCAGTTAGTTTTTATTCTTCAATAGTAGTTGTTTTGGCAATTGTTTGTTCCTGGAGCCATTAGAAACAATTCTTGTGTCTGTTCTTGCAGCCACAGCGACAGAGTAGTTCCTATCTGCTTGCCAAAATGTTATCATTTAGTAGTAATTGTTTGAGTGATTTCCAGTTGTGAATTTGGATTAAGTATTAGTTCATTAAGATTTTGCATGTTTACTTTAAAGAATTTCCTTTCTTGCAGCAATATAGAATGGTTGCGATATGAACTTGGTGCACATACAGTGCTGGCCCATTTTAAGTTTATGCCCCTGGTCGATAAGTAAATGAGACTTTGCTACAGGAAAACTAGCTATTCAAAGATACCCAATCTCTAAATTGTGTTTTATTACTTAGTTGTCATTCTAGTTGTGAGGACCAACATTTTTGGTGTTGTTGTCGGGGATGGTGCCAAACTAAGAACCTATTGTAACCATTATTTTTAAGTTTTTAGTTAGCTTTTTGAATTCCTTCATTAATCTGCATGCATAGGAGGAGAAGAGATGCATTATGAAGATTTATTCCCTCGCATTCCACTCAAGATATAAGATCAGATCAAGTGCCTAAAGTAAACCCTTTTGCATAAACTTATGTGCAAAATAGAGGAGTTTTCAGTCTGAAAGTAGGAGACCTGGACTTCCTAAATGGACCCCTTGAGCAAAACATTTTACCTCTAGTCCTTTATTAGGGACCAATGGCAACAAATCCTCCACCTCTGCCTGTAAACCCAACCCTTGAGTTTCCCATTTCTGACCAACATAATAATGCAAATTTGAAGAATATACCAGCTTCTTCTCTTCCAAAATTTCATGGTTTGGTAATAGAAGATCCAGATACCTTTTTGTTTGAATTTGACATCCTTTGCAGAAGTTATGATTATACCACTGATGCCCATAAACTTAAGTTATTTCCTGCTACTTTGAAACAAGCTGCCTTGAGATGGTTTATGAGTCTAGGAAGAAATGAGGAGATGAAGACAAACTTATTGGATAAGTATAAAGACTATTGCAGGGGAATGGACCGACATGGTGATGATATCTTCAGGATGACACAAAAAGAAGATGAAAGCCTAGAAGACTATTTGGAGAGGTTTCTATTTAGTGTCAGGAAATCCAAGCATAACACTCTGAGTGAAGACTCTATGAAGTTGATCTTTCTAAGGGGAATCAATGAAGATTGTGTTGAATGAGGAGATATTACTCAAGTTCAATGGGATGACATCAGACAAATCTATCAAAAGTACTCTAGAGCTGTAGCCAAGAGGGGAAGACACTATAGGCCTGGTTCTTCAATTGCAAAGTCATCTACAACAGTTTCAAGAATGGAAATAACTCATTTGTTAAAGGGTTTTAAGGAGGATATAATAAATAATATGGCTACTCAATTGGATACACTTCAGGCAAGAAAGAAGCATGAGGAGGAAGAGGATATGCTTGCTTAATTTTGTCCTCATTGTCGACAAAAGAAGAAAAACTGTAGATGTAAATTGCTAGCTAAAGTTGATAGCGAGCAGGCTTCCCTAGATTTCAAACCTGTCTATGGAGATGATGAACAACTCTTTTATGTTGCACAACGAAGGCCTTGGCCTCCAAGACAAGGTATGCCACATGATCCATTGTCATTTTCTAATCCTTATATGAACTTTAATGCACATAACAATCAGTGGCAACCTCCATACTCCCAAAATTTTAGAAATTATACTCCTTGGTCTTGGAATAAATCTCAAAACCCTTGGCCTAATTATCAGAGTCCTTCCTCTTAATAGCAGGAACCACAAAGGAATTGGTCACCTCCCCAAGGTAACTGGCAACAATCACCGCAATGGAGGGGAGGACAACAATGGGCGAACCAATCATCAGGTTTCCTGTAGCTATAATAAGAGTCCCAACAACTCCTAATGTTACTCCACCCAAGCAACCCAACTGCCAACACAACCTGTGCCAAATCCAAATAACAAACCTCAGCAACAACAACAAGTTTTTTCAACTGATCCTAATAACTATCCTGCATATTCTCTCAATATAAGTGATATTCATTTACGGTCAAGAACAACACTGCCCACTCCATCTCCTCCAGTCATAACAGAATTACCATCTGAGGAGATTGCTCAGGACACTACACCTGATCAACCTAGAAACCCTGAGAAGGTTCATCAGTCTGAGACTCTAGACACACATGTAAGAACTCCCTCGTTTCCTCAAAGATTGTAGGTAGAAGTGTCTAGTCAGCAGGATGATATAGCTTTTGATCTTATTGATCAGTTAAAACATGTATGTGTAAAGATTCCATTGTATCAAGCTATTAAGTATATTCCCATATATGGAAAAGCTATTAAGGAAGCATGTTTGAAGAAACTCAGGAGGAAGAAAAAGGACCCAGAAACAATGCATGTAGTAGGACAACTAGCTGATATTATGTTAGGAAAAATTATTGTCCCTAAATATTCTGACCCACGTAGCCCCATTGTGAAGGTAGTTATTAATGGGACTCAAATTAAAAATGCATTGATAGACTTAGGAGTAGCCATAAATGTGATGACTAATGATGTCATGCAACAATTTAGCAATACTAGTCTTAGATCAACCCCAACGGTCTTGCAGCTTGCTGATAGCTCTATTGTTCGGCCTGAAGGGATGGTTGCAGCTATTGTTGTCACATTAGACTCTTGGGAATCCCCGACTAATTTTATAATACTCTCTCCTAAGGAAACATTAGGGAGATATCCAATCATTTTGGGAAGACCTTGGCTTGCTACAGCTGATGCATACATAGGTTGCAGATCAAGGGACATGACCATTTCAGACGGTATTACTACTAAAACTCTTGCACTCTATTCTCCACCACAACCACAACTTGATCACGAACAAGTAGTATGGCCAGATATAGGAGAATAAGTAGAGGAAATTAATTTTGTTCAACAGTTGATGATGTTAATAAGGGAATAACACTTCAAGAGGGTGATATAGTGTTGTCCAACATCATAAGAAATCATTATGGAGCAGCTCAATAGTCCACATGTATACCAGCAAGTCCTTTTCACACACTTCTTGCATTTGCAAGCTCTTTAGATTCTCCTGCAGCCACAAACATATTTCATACATTACTGCTGTAGACGTCTAAAAATGGTCAACGCTTGCGGAATCGTACTTTAACATTTGCGCATTGCCTTATTTTAGGGTTTTTTGCGTCACATTAACATTTCTCCTATGTCACGCACTTGGTCTTTATTATTTTCAAGCATTGAGTCCTTCTTCTACAATCTTCATTTGTCTCGCTTTCGAATTTGGTCTTGTCAATAACAATATTTGTCATGATTTTGGTCAATCTTATCTTGTCGCATCAATGTGCGTATTCATTTGTCATCATTTTGGACATCATCAATCCTAATTAGGGTTTTGTCCTCTTATCAATCTTGTCATCATGTGATCGATTTGTCATCGATCATTGTCGTTTTCAATCTTGTTATCTTGCGATCGATTTGTCATCGATCCTTGTCTTTTGATCAATTTGTCATCAATCTTGTTGTCTTGTGATCGATTTGTCATCGATCGTTGACATTTTCAATCTTGTCATTTTGCAATCTATTTTGTCATTGATCCTTGTCTTCTTGTCAATTTTGTCATTTTTGCGATCGATTTGTCATTGATCGTCGTCTTTCTCAATCATGTCAATTTGGATCAATTAGTCATTGTTCCTCGTCAATTGGTGCATTTATTAATCAAATCGTTTGTCAGCATTGGTCCTTTGTCAGTCAGAATCATGATCAAATCGAATCGATATCAATTATCTTTTGTCAAGACCTAATTGTCATCCTTGCATTTCTAATTCATCTTTTAGGGTTTCATGATTTTATTCATTTAACCCTGTTTGTCATTTCCCCCTCTAGGATTAATAAATTATTTATTTATCCTAAGTCTTCGTGTCACAATTAAATGTTTATTTAATTGGCTAACTAATTATTCCTCTTTTTGTGAATTAATTAATAAATGACAAATTATTAATTGATTTACCTAATTTCTTCCTAATTTTTCATCAATTTCTAAATTCCCTCTTTGTGAATTAATTAATAAATGAAAAATTATTAATTAATTCACTAAATTCCTATTTTTCTCATTTTCTAATTTCCTAATTCCTAATTTCCTCTTTTTCTAATTTTCCTAATTTCTAATTCAATTTCCTCCTATTTTTCTCCTAATTTCATGGGAATGACATTTCAATTTGTCATAATTTGTCATAATTGACAATCAATCAATTTTGACATAGAAATTTGTCATAATTTGTCATAATTGACAATCAATCAATTTTGACATAGAAATTTGTCATAATCTTGTCATGAATTATCAATCAATCAATTTTGCATAGAAAGTGTAAATTTGTCATAATTTGTCATGAATTGACATTCTTGATTTGCAATTTCCATTTGAATCTCTTCATGCTAATTTGATCTTTTCTCCAATTTGTCTATAAATTGGATGATTTTCTTCAATCCCAACTAATCACTTTTTCGAATCAATCACGCTTCGAGTATTCTTGCGCTACTACCTTGTCTACTTGCTTTCATCTCATGTGTATGCACTTGTAGGTGAGATCCACAACAAAGCTATTTGAAGGAGAAAGAATGACAATGGAGCCACATGAAGGAGACATTCAAATCTGCATTTGGTTTGCTTAATTTTTAAATCTTGAATGTTTTGTTTTCATGTCTTTATTGAGTGTGTTTAGGATTGATCATTGCATTTGAGCTTTCGTGATTGAGCTAGCTTAATTTGTTATTTGCTTTGATGATTTCCGATTTCCTAGCTACATTAATTGGTGAACCCGACGTGAACTAACCACTTAACCATGCTTTTGAGTGCTTTTGAGTTGATTTGCAAGTTAAAAACCCAAGAAACAGGGTAATGCAGGGTTTTCTGGGAATTTCTGTGCTTGTGTCAAGCATTCTGCGCCTGTGTCAAGGACAATCTGCGCCTGTGTCAAGCATTTTGTGCCTGTGTCAAGGACAATCTACGCCTGTGTCAAGCATTCTGCGCCTGTGTGAGACATTCTGCGCCTGTGTAGGGACAAAAACAAAGGTAAAAAGCAGTGTTTTTTACTTGCAAATTGTGTTGTTTTGCATTCTGTTTCTGCTTTTTTTAGTTTTTTGGTATTGATTCTTTGTGCAGAACCTTGGCATACACATGACAAAGACAATAAATGAAACTACTAACATGTTTTATGCAGGTTCGATAGTCAAAGACTAAACATATCAAACTTCTGACTTGGGTTTTGCAGGTTGCCTTGGACTACAACTAAACTTTGTGTTTGTAATTAATATTTAGGCACCTAGTATGATTTCTAAATAGGATGGAATGAATGTATGTTTGCTTTGATTGTTGAGTTTGACATTGGAGTAGGAGAGTATGCTCTCATCCTTCTTAGGGTGATCAAAAATCCAGATCTTCAATACCATGCTCATGTTTTTGATTGTGTGTCACCTTTAGAGGGCCTGCCTTCCCGACCATTTGCTTTTGCAAGCAAGTGACAATCGTGAGAAGGGAACGACCCAAAGTGAGTATGGATAGAATACCTTGGCATTCTAACTCACTATAAACAAATACCTGATGGGTGAAAGCTTTGAAGGAAGGGTTACGTGGGAATTGCAATTACTTGGGAAGTGATGACCCTTGAACTCTTTCTCATATCAACATCTAAGTAGGACCTCATGGTCTAAATCGTGCTTGCGTGACTACATTTGTTTGGTATCTTGGTGGGCTTAATGTCTCAATCACGCTTGCGTGACACCAAGGAGTAACGCTTAACAAAAATCCTTACTAAACACCTTGTATTTAGAGGCCAAAAATCCTTCTAGTTGCTTGAGAAGGACAAGTTCAGATACTTGGAAGAGATACTAAGTTCGCCATGGGGAGATTTCCATGGGGACTGATGCTTGGCTGCCCTGAGAAGTGAGTGTCGTGGAGGGGAGCCCGTGGGGTCAAGCATCTATGTATTCTCCTTGAATCCCATAACGAGTCTACCTCTCAAGTACCTAATGTCCTTGCCTACCATAAGAAATGTGTGAATGAGCATGATTGTCTTGAGTCTAAGTTGAAATATCTTGTCTTCTTTGCTTGTCAAAAGTTGAATTGCATCTCATTTCAAAAACAAGGCAAATTGATTCAAAACAAGGTTAAACCCAAGAGTATTTCATTCAACAAAGTTCAAAACATCTTCAAACATGGTTGTCAAATATTTTTCAAAATCTTGTCTCAACATTCATGTCACTTAGATTTAGGTTCATCCTAGGTTTGCATTTTGCAAATTCATTGTCAAGTACCAAGGTTAGGTTTCATCTAGGTCATACTCCTTTGCATATCAATAAGGGTCATCCTTTTGCATGTGTCCTCTTGCATTAGAGTAACACCATTTCATAATTCAACCTAGGCTTAGGTCATTATCATATCATATTAGGGTCACTTGCATAGTAATTGTCCCTTAGCATATAGTGTCAAAACTAGGTTTTGTCATACTTGAGTAATCCAAATCTTTGATAAACCCTAAGTCATTGTTAGGAAGTCTAGACCTTATCAAACCTTTTCTCTTTATGTCATTATTGTCATTTGGTCAAACCTAGCTTAGTATCCAAGCATATAGGGGAGACATTGTCATTTTGTTCTTTTGTCACTCGGTCCTTTTGTCTTTTGAGGTCTAGACATCATTTCAATTTCCTAAGGGTCTCTTTTAGATTTGCATTCCAAAAAGTTTGTCAAAATCTTGAAAAACAACCAAAAACATAGGTTGCATTCTTGCCATAGATTGCATTTTCATCTATTTAGTTTGCATTTAGTTGCATATCATATATTATCCTTGAAAAATTCCAAAAATATTGCATTTGCATAAGTGACATGCCTGTTGAAACAAGGTCAAAATCTAAGAAGATGGGCGAACCAACGTATCAACCCATTGACAACATATCAAATTCACAATTTCAAACTAGTCAAACAGTACAAATTGAAGGTTTATCAAACACATCACTACCACCATATGGAATGGTTCAACTTGGACCACCTCCATTATATGAACCAGTGTTTGTACCTATGAAACCAGGACATGGGAGTGTTCCACCAACTCCAAGAGGAAATGCACCTTTCGATTGGAATCAACCAAACCTGCAACATGAAATTCAAACATTACATGAGGAACAAACTCTTTCACAAGGATTTGGTTTAGATCAAGGCATTCAACAAGAAACAAATCCAAATGTCCAACCAGATTCTTCATCAGATTCCGATGCTTCTGATGATGTTGACATGTTCCTTCAAGATCCAAAGTTGACAAAAAAGATGGATAAATTCTTGAACAAGGTCTTTAAGATGTTCCCGCAAAAATATCTTAACATGATGAGTAATGTGACCTCCTCAAGTGAGCAAATCAATGTGCAACAACAACAAGGCGGTGAGCTGTTAAGTTTCTCTCTGCATCCAAATGAAGAAAATACGCGACAAGAAACTCAATCTACCTTGATGAGTAAACGTGCTTCAAAGGCATTGGCAGTGACTATTCCTCAAAAGTCACCATTTGAGACAATAAATAATCCATTATTCAACACAACACCTGTAACACAAGATCAAATGAATACCACACAAATATTAACAACTATCCCTCAACAAGAAGTGGTTCCTTACATGCATAAAATTGGATCAAAATCTACGATGCAAGAAAGCTTCACAACTGGAATGCCTGATATCACCAATGTCCAAAACAATTCCACGATGCAACAAAGTTCTTATATCTAGTTAAGCTCAATATATTTGCCAGACACTATTGTGATAGATCCTTCGATAATGGCGACACGAAGAACTACGGATAGTGGTTTGCACCAACAACAATTGTTGCAACAATTGAGTGATACACAAAAGGTACAATCAAATGTGCAAACAAGCAATGTACACCAACAACAATATCGCATTCGACAACAAATTGCAGCGCCTTCTGCCCCATTACAAGTTAATGTAAACTTGCAACCATCACAATGAATTGGACAAACAACACAAGAAGTTAATGCAAGTGCCATACCCCATCTTAAGGAGAAACAACAAAAACCACCCAAATAAAGTTTTTTGCAAATGATGAGATTTACACTGCGACAACAATTGGCACAAAGTCAGCAAATTCCGATTTGTCAGCATCAACAACAACATGTGCCTCAATATGTGCCAAGACAAACAAGCTATCATACTTCACAACCGCAATTGGCGCCTGTGCAATATCAACAACACCCTCAATTGCAATATCAACCTAGGCTACAAGAAGCACAACAACAAGGTCAATATCAAGGCATGGCACAACCACAACAACAAGAGATGTACCAAGAACATTATATGCCAGAGACACCAAAAATGACCATTTCAAAGCATCAACAATCGATCGAAAACACGATGTATCGACAAAGAGTACCCACCGAGATTAATGATGGACCTCCAAAATCTGATACAATTGCGCAACAGCTTGAGAAGTTACAACAACAAGTTGACGCATTAGAAACTAAAGGAACAAAGAAGTTGTATACAGATCAAGATTTATGTCCTAATCCATTTGACAAGAGCTTATACATGCCTCCATTCCCTAAGCATTTTGAAGCACCTAATTTTGAGAAATATAAAGGGAATGGCAATCCAAAAGATCACATTCGAGCATTTTTCGCGGCATGTACTGAAGTGAGTTATGAGGAAACATATTTAATGAACTTATTTGCACGAAGTCTCACGGGACAAGCCATGGATTGGTATTCACATCTGCCAGGAAATATAAAGACTTGGTCTGAATTGGCTCAAAAGTTTATATCTCACTTCGCATTCAACATCGACAGTGATGTGACCATGTCAGATTTATGCAACACCAAGCAAAAGCAAGGTGAACCATTAGTGACTTTCTTGCAACAATGGCGAAGCTTGTATAGTTGTTCTTCCCTAGATATACCTGAAGAACAACAAGTGAATATGTTTATCCAAAATTTGGTCCTAGAAATGATGTATGAACTAAAATTGAAAAGTCCCAGTACTATAGAGAAACTCATTAAGAAAGGGATGAACATTGAAACTACTCTTGTAGCCAAGGGAGTCATTAAGCTTAACAAAGACAGTGACAACACGAACAATTCAGGGGACATAAATAGATTTTGGTATAAGAACAAGAATGTCACTAATGATGGAGTTGTTGATGCAAGAGCGGTGAATGCAAATCAACCCCCATTCACAATCAAGAAATTGAGTGTTCCTAATATGTCAACTATGGAACAAAATCAAACACCAGCGAGCAATGTTACTCAACAGCCGCAATACCAACATCTTCAACAATATAATCAACAACAAGGTTAGCAACAAAACCAGCAACGCAAACCTTTCCAATCGAGGGATGGGCCTCCTCGACAATTTATGCCATTGGGAGAGCCTATTGAGTCAGTAATGAAACAATTAATACAAGCGAAATTTATTAAGCTACCAGATATCAAGGCAGAACCAGTGGTAAAACTGCATTGGTGGAATGATAATGCATACTGTGAGTACCATCGGTCAAAAGGACATAAAACCGCATCATGTTTTCAATTGAAACATATGATTCAAGACTTGTTAGAGCAAGGAGTAATTGAGATGGATCCGCCCAACGTGACCTCTAACACTGATCATACCATTTTCAAAACTCCTTTGCTTGATCATGACAAGGGTAAAGCATCTTCTTCAAACTCTACCCAAACAATAAATTATGCAAATACTGGTTATAACAATGTCATAAATTGTTTCCAAGTGTAAAATGAGTATGTTTCCACCCTAAGAATAAAGGAACAAGATCCTTCTTGCGCGGTCACCACTCGTCGATCCAAAATAGTCCTGAAAGGAGCTCCTGCAGCTCCTCCCAAACCAACTCCTGCAAGTCAGTATAATCTCTTGGATCATCTAGGAAAGACACCTGCACAAATATCAATCCTTGAGTTGTTGAAAATGTCCCCCATGCATCGTGCAGTCCTAGATAAAGCTTTAATTGAGTCCACTGTCCCGACAGACATTGATGTTGACCAGTTTCAAGCTCAAATTGGACATCTAGCTGTTTCCCAAAATGTTGCATTTTTTGATAATGATATCTCACCTGATAAGCTCCCTCATAATGATCCTTTACATCTCGAAGTCTTTGTCCATAATTGAAAAATCCGACGAGTCTTGATAGATGGTGGAGCGGGTCTTAATATTTGTACCCCGAGAGTGGTCATTGGCCTTGGTTATATAGAAAATGACATTGATGCTTCCAGAAGAATAACAATCAAAGCATATGATGATGTTGAGGCCCATCTAAAGGGATAATTACCTTACCAATTAGAGTCGATCCAGTGACAGAAAACACTCTCTTGCAGGTCTTAGACCTTGATCTCCCTTACAATATGATTCTTGGCCGTCCATGGATCCATGCAATGAAAGCAGCTCCATCCACCTATCATCAATGTTTAAAATATCCTTACAATGAAATTGAGATAACAATTCCAGGAGATCCTAATCCATTTCAATTTTGTGCTGCCCTAAAGGATTCCCCGCAGCAGCAAGTCCCCGTCAATAGAGAGGCCAAATCACATAGTTATGTGGATCCTAATGAATTGTTAGATGCTATCAAAGGAAAATTGAAGATACAGGACCAAGGATGCGGAGAATATTCAATGGATCAAACATTCCTCATCGGGAATTTACCAATATCTCCAAAATCATATGGCAAACCACAATTGTTGCAAAAGGAACCTAAGGTAGTTATTCAATATTAGCCTCCCACTACATTTACAAGATGGGGTGAACTTGACAAAGAAACTTTAGATGATGATGTCATAGATTGGCTTTATAAAGATCCAACTGAGACCCCACCCATCCAGTTGCCAATGGAATGGTACGACAAAGGATTTACTATGCTGCAAAAGAAAGGATATGACGGCTGCAGTGGCTTAGGCTTGAACAAAAATGGAAGGCTAGAACCTGTTATACCCAAGATGCGACCTCCAACTTTAGGGTTAGGTTTTGTACCATTGCGAATTGGATCCTCATCTATCAAAGTGACCACGTGTGGAAAAGGGCATGACTCTGATGATGAAATAACACCTGAGGATACCCAACCCGAAACTGATTCCAATGAATGGGAGTGGAGTTCTTTTTCTTCTAGCTCCTATGCCCTTGAAAATATTTTCCTTAACCCTGATAATTTGCCTATGGAGGACAAACATGAAATAGCTCCTCTTCCTAAAACACGTCCTAATGCTTGGATAGAGTCATTCTGGGATCCAAGCTCCGAATCAGATACAAGCAGTTCAGACAGTGATACCACAGATGTTTACATCTTTACCATCTCAGTCCTCTCTCTCCTTAAAATCGATGATGATATGCCCCTCATCTATCCCCAGCTTATCCAACATGACCAACAAGAACCACTCACATTGGACAATTTTCAAAATGATGAAGCAATTGCAGAATTCCTTGGACTACGAGAAGGCATACCACAAGGTGATCATAAGGTAGGATTTGCTATTGACCTAGATTCCACAGCATATTTTGGGGAGTCAACTCCATCTTCTAGTCATCAAAATGAAAAAAGAAAAGAAAAAGTAAAAAATCAAAAGAATAGATCTTTGAGTGAAAATCGTAAGGCACTCTCTGATCATGCAAAAGTAAAAATAAAAGACGTACCTGCGGGTGAAAACCTCTCAGAGGCGCCCAAAGGTGGAAGAGTGGACATACCCCTATCAAGTCAGGATAAATCAACATTGCTTGTGGAAATGACCGAAGAAATCAATCTGGGCACACTTGACAACCCTAAGGTCATTCATTTTGCTGCTTCTCTATCAAAACAAGAAAAGATAGATTTTGTCAATTTCTTTCTTAAGAAGAAGATCAGCTTTGCATGGTTCTATGCAGATATGCCTGGCCTCGATCCAGAATTAGTCCTTCATCACTTGCCATTAAAAGCATATGCCAAGCCTGTCAAACAGAAACTTAGAAAGATGCATCCACATGTGGCTCTTTTGGTCAAGGTAGAACTGAAAAAATTACTGGATGTGGGCTTTATCAGACCCATTGATTATGCAGATTGGATTTCAAATTTAGTACCAGTTAGCAAAGTAACTGGGGGCATCAAAATCTGTACAGATTTTAGGGATCTCAATAAAGCATGCCCTAAAGATGATTTTCCACTGCCAAATATCGACATCATAGTTGACATGACTGCTGGATATGAGATGCTCTCATTGATGGATGGTTTCTCCTGCTATAACCAAATTCGCATTGCTCCTGAAGACCAACATAAGACTGCATTCACATGTGCTTGGGGTACCTACTGTTGGAATGTGATGCTCTTCGGTCTTAAAAATGCAGGCGCAACATATCAAAGAGTGATGACGACAATTTTCCATGATTTCATGCATACTTTGATGGAGGACTATGTTGATGACTTATTATGCAAATCTATCACAAGAGATAGTCATTTAGCCATCCTAGGCCCAATCTTTGACCAAATGGAGACCTACAAGCTCAAACTCAATCCAAAGAAGTGTGTCTTTGGTGTCACAGCTGGTAAATTACTAGGGTACATTGTTTCTCACAGAGGCATTGAAGTCGACCCTGCCAAGGTTAAAGCAATAATGGATATGCCTCCTCCTGCTAATCTCTGTCAACTAAGAAGTCTGCAAGGAAAGCTACAGTCAATCCACCGCTTCATAGCTCAGTTGGCCAACAAATGTCATCCATTCCAACATCTATTGCATAAAGGTGTCGCTTTTAAATGGACTGAGCAATGTCAATCAGCCTTTCAAGCTCTCAAGGACTATTTGTTGTCGCCGCCTATTCTAATGCCTCCTATAGAAAGAAAGCCATTTATATTGTATATTTCTGCAACTGAAACGACACTAGGAGTTCTCTTGGCCCAACAGGATGAGAACGGCAAAGAGTGAGCTATTTATTATATCAGTCAGACACTAGTAGGCTATGAGCTAAATTATTCAACTATTGAAAGGGCATGCTTAGCAGTGGTATTTGCAACACAGAAGCTCCGACACTATATGTTAAATCACCAAACATTGTTGGTTGCAAAAATTGATCCCCTAAAATACTTGCTTAGCAGAGCAGCTTTGACGGGTCACCTAGCAAAGTGGGTTATGATCCTCAGTGAATTTGATATTGAGTATATGGAGTGAAAGGCGATAAAAGGACAAGTCATAGCAGATCAACTTGCAGAAGGCTCCTATTTATGATGATCATCCCATGTTGACCTATTTTCCAGATGAATCAGTCTTTGCTCTCACATCTTCTAATGAATGGAAGTTATACTTTGATGGATCCCATACCAAGTTCGGGTCCGGAGCAAGCATCTTATTTGTCACCCCTCAAGGTGATGCTATTCCCAAGTCCTACAGGATAACTTTTCATTGTACCAATAACATTGCCAAGTATGAAGCACTGGTCACAGGACTCTGAGTAGCAGTCCACTGGAACATCACGCATTTACAAGTCTACGGAGATTCTCAATTAGTCATCCGACAAGTGAATGATGACTACGAAACAAAAGATGAAAAGCTTATTCCCTATAAGCATATGGTCGATTTCTTCAAGACAAAATTCACGGCTATCCATTTCAGTCAAGTCCCAAGAATGCAAAACAAGTCAGCAGATGCGATGGCTACGATCGCTTCCATGTTAAATATGCCAAAAAATATGGACAAATGTGAATTTTTGGTCAAACAGTTGCTTGTCCCTTCTTTTGACATTTCGACAGCAGATGTGATGTGCGTTCTTGTTGGTCCCAACTCCCTGTGGTACAATGACGTATATCAATATTTGAAATCCCAAACATTACCACCTAACCTTTCCGCTAACCAACACCGAGCCTTCATCCGACAGACAGCTAAATATGTCATAATTGCTGACACCCTTTATTGTCGTTCCTTTGACCATACCCTCCTCAGGTGTTTGGATTCTTACGAAGCACAAACGGCTTTACATGAGGTTCACGATGGTATATGTGGGGGCCATTTCAATGGTCTGAGCTTAGCCAAAAATTTGATTCGTGCTGGGTATTATTGGCCCACTCTGGAAAAGGATGTTCACGATTTTGTTAAGAAGTGCTACAAATGCCAGATCCATGGAAACTATATTCATGCACCAACCCAAGAGCTTCATTCTGTCATATCTCCGTGGCCCTTTTCTCAATGGGGATTAGATCTTATTGGCAAGATTCACCCGACATCTGCAAATGGGCACAAGTTCATCATTATAGCCACAGAGTATTTTACAAAATGGATCGAGGCTATCCCCATGACCTATATCACTAGTGTGCAAATTTCAAAATTCCTATTGAATTATATCATATGCAGATATGGGGCTCCCCTTGCCATAGTCACAGATAATGGTCGTCCCTTCAAGAATAAAGATGTCAAGGAACTCTGTGAAAAGTTTCATATCCAACACCGTTTCTCCAGTCCATACTATCCACAAGGTAATGGTCAAGCCGAAGCATCAAATAAAACCATTATCAAGATCCTGAAAAAGGTTGTCAATGACGCTAGTCGAGATTGACATGTACAGTTGAATCCAACACTATGGGCCTATCGCACTTCTATCCGCACACCTACTGGCGCAACACCTTATTCTTTGGTGTATGGTGCGGAAGCCATTTTACCCTTGGAAGTGGAGATTCCTTCCTTGCGTGTTTCCTTGCAACATCTGATTGATGATGAGACTCACAGAGTCTCTCGGTTGCATCAACTTGAGATGTTAGATGAGAAACGTCAGATAGCCCTGACACATTTGCAAGCATATCAAAACCGTCTCTGTCGCTCTTATAATAAGAAGGTCAAAGGGCGACACTTCAAAGTGGGAGATCTAGTTTTAAAGGCAAACCCTAAGAATGCACAATCTACTGGCATCATCAAAGGTAAGTTTGAACCTAATTGGGTTGGGCCTTTCATAGTGACTGTCGCCTATGGCTCGGGGGCATATCAGCTTGCCACTCCAGAAGGCGAACCTTTGTCTGATCCTGTAAACAACATGCACCTTCGCAAGTACTGGGCATAATTTTCTATCAGCACTTCTTCAAGTATGATCCTGAAAAAATACAAAAAAATCAAAAAGCAAAAAAAATACAAACAAAAGTGAAAAAACAAAGAGAAAAAGAGCAAAAAAGTAAAGAAAAATGATTTGCCCTCTAGTGAAAACCTGGTAAACAGGCGCTTTGGGCAAGTACCATGGTGAAAACCTGGCAAACAGGCGCCATGTGTAAAACGATCATTGCTCCATCATCTGTCATGACCTCTAGCTATGCTTTCTCTCGGCTGGTTTATCATGTCTATCTTTGTCTTGACCCAATGTTCTGTTCCAGGCCTGTGATTGGTCAACATCATTGTCTTGCATACTCTGATTTCTTGTACATATGTCTTTCAAATGTGCATTGGATGCGTTCCCCTTGTCATGATCAATCACTAAAATAATTCAAAAAAAATTGAAAAATGTCCTGAAATAATTCAAAAAAAATTGAAAAATGTCCTGAAATAATTCAAAAAAAAATTGAAAAATGTCCTAAAATAATTCAAAAAAATTGAAAATGTCCTGAAATAATTCAAAAAAAATTGAAAAATGTCCTGAAATAATTCAAAAAAATAAAAAAATGTCTTGAAATAATTCAAAAAAAATTGAAAAATCACTGAAATAATTCAAAAAAATTGAAAAATGTCTTGAAATAATTCAAAAAAATTGGAAAATGTCCTGAAATAATTCAAAAAAAAATTTGAAAAATGTCCTGAAATAATTCAAAAAATTAAAAAATGTCCTGAAAAAATCCCCCAAAAATCATATAAAGTCTTGAAAAAATGAACACAAATTTTTTTGTAAAAACTCGAAAAGCATTTTGCAATAAATAACCCCTCTGTGCATAAGACAGATCACTGAGCATCCCTCCGACGACACGCAATCATACACTGGGCTTTAATGAAATCACGCTTAAACAGATGAACTTTTCAATCAAACCAAACATTCAAACTGATCGCACTTGTCATATCACTCAACCGCAAATTTATTTGTCTTTGTCACTACTATCATGGGTCTTATACAGGGTGTGGTATACTCGAAACCAGACTGTGTCCTATCTTAGACGGGGTACCGCATGTCCTGAAACCAGACAGCATGATCATCCTATCAACAGTTTCAACTTTTGACAATGAAGATCAAGATGTTTGTTTGATTTGTTGGAATTTGTGCATCTTAGCTTTTTACTGATTTGTCTTTGGCTTCGGTCATGTTCCTATGTTGCTCGATGATGTCACTGAGTGATTTAGAGTGACCGGGATGGTTCATGGTCCCTTTTGTTTTTGTTGTGATTACTGTTTGTCTGCGATGTGTCTGTCATTTGCAAAAAAGGGTTGCATTTCAGCTCTGGCCTTCAATGCCATGATGCTATGCATCCACTTTTCTACATTAAAATAAAGGTTCTCACCTACAAAGTGCATTACTAAAAGCAAGTTTTTCTTCGTCTCTAACTGTCCTCTGTTTCATTTCTTCTTACTAACATTTCTTCTGTTAGTTCAGACAGTCAGTTCAGTTTAGTGCTCCGATTTCCCCAAACACATATGCTGCATCCTGCATCCATTTGGTTAGTGCATTTGCATTATATCAAACATCACATCGAGCATCACATCAAGCATTTTATCCATTTCATATTATCAATGCATCAAAAACACATAAAAATGCATCCATACATGTTCCCCAATAAACAGTGCGTAAGTCATCCATACATGGAAAATAACTATCAGTCCTAACACATTGCATCCCATCATATCGATGCATATCATATCATATATCCAAATAATATCGGAGTACAAAATTGGACTGTCTGTCCTAAGTATGGCCCGCAGGCTGACTACATAATGTCAAACTACATCTGTCCGTCATAAGGAGCACGTGCCTCTATCACTGGGTGCTCCCTCTGTCCTCCTCATCCCTACCATGTCTCAAGGATGATGTCCCTCCTGGTTCTGGCTATGGTGGTCTCATAGGTCCACTCACCCCCATGTTGCTCAATGACCTCCAAGAGCGTGCCCTGCTCTCTGTCCTCGATTGTGCCCGATATGAAGCTGCCCTCTGCTCTGGTGGAACTGCACTCTCATATAGTGTCCTCTAATGGCGTATCTCCTCTCTGGTCTCTACCAACATCTGTGCCATCTCCCATGCACTGGCATCCCTAATCGACCCAATATACTCAGTGACTCTTTGTTCTTCTCGTTGTGCCTGAGCTACTGCTGTATCTCGAGCCGCTGTGAGTTTGGCTATCTCCACTTTGAACTGATCCTACTCTATCCTCAAGATGGCATTCTATCTCTCTAAAGTCACAATATGATCATGCTGACTCGCTATGGTAGCCCTGCACATCTCCATCTCCTCTATCCTAGTTGTCTCCAGCTCTATGGGTATATCCTGCAATGCCTCCTGCTCGCCTGAGTCTGGCTCATCCTCGTCATCCCCATCCTCATCTCTGTCCTCGTCATCCCCCTCATCCTCATCACCACCCTCATCCTCCTCACCCTCATCATCTCCCTCCTCCTCTCCTGTGAGTGGGAAGTCCTCCTGTCTCCTCGGTATCGAAATATCAGGATCTGTCAATGGCACTGGCCGTCGTCGTGCAAACCATCTCTCGTACTCCTCTGTCATCCCGACGTCCTCCACATCTGATCTCCAATCCCACTATCTATGTTGTAGCTGTGTGAAGTCAACATATGCTATGTGTGGCTGAATCATACTCCCCCACTGACTCGTCTCTTTGTGAGATCGGGCAAAGTGTGCAGTCCCTCTAGGTACATCTTGCCTCTCTCCAAACTGTCATCTGACTCTCTCTGGCAGGTACATCTCAATTATTCTCTGGCGATTCACTGGTCGCCCAATCAGGTACCTCTCCTGTCTGCAATACGGCAGCTCCTCACTATCATCTAACCATCCAGGGCAATCAAGATATGGCGTCCATGTGAAATCTCTCAATCTGTTTAGCTCATGTCACCAATACAATATGTATCCAAAAGGACCCTGTCTCAGTGCTCCCCCATAGCAGTACACATATGGTCGATGTGGTAATACTTGTCTCTCTGCAATCGGTCGACATATGGCTATGTGCTCAAATGCCCATACCTGTAACAATGTGACTCCACAGCTCAAAGTCTGCACTCCCTGATATGCTATCTGATGCAACTGAAAATATAGCATAGCCAGTACACATGGTCCCCATGCATACACCGTACCCTCTGTCGCCATCCGCTCTAGCACTCTTCCCCATCCAATCGGGAATCCATGTCCTCGTCTGTCCCCTGCTAGTAGGCATGCTATCACCACTGCTATCACCACATATCGTCGATCATTCTCTGATGCCATGGTCTCCCAGCCGATCTCCCTCTCTATGATATCCAAATCATTTGCGTCACACTCAAATAATCTGCACAACGCATCTCTCCCTATCACTGGGTCATACTCTACCATCTCTCCATGAATCAGAATGCAGAGGATACGCCATACATCCTCCAGTGTCACCGTCGCCTCTCCAGTCGCCAGATGGAATGAGGAAGTCTCCGAATGCCATCGCTCTGTTAATGTGGTAAGCAGTCCTGTGTTTGCCCTAATCTCGGGCATGAATGTGATATAGTATATTCCAAGTCCTGCTAATGTATCTTTGTCCGTGCTCCTGAGTCTATGTCGTAACATGAAGCAGTCTGGTCAGTTCTCCCGTGTGATCAATGGATATTGTCGACTCTGCATCACAATTGGGGCACATTTTGTTAGTTTTAGGGTTTGCTCCTGTGGGCTGCATTTCCTTGTTTCATGTCCAAATCAAAGTGTTTTTACTCTATTTTGACCTATCCTATTCTTATCCCCCTTTTCGGGATCATTCGCATGCCAATTTTGACCAAACTAGGGTTGCCAATGCACAACTACGCTTGTGTGCTCACTCCTACGCCTATGTAACACAACCTGCGCCTGTGTCCCCCTACACAATCGCAGGATTCACCCTACACAAGCGTAGAAGTCAGTTTCTGCATTCCCTGTGGGCCCCGCAATGTCCCACAAGCCAGTCAAATTCATGAAATTGAAAACATGGGTTTTTGAGATACATACCGCTGCTCCCAAATTGTCCGGTCATCTGTACGTGTGTACACATTCCCCAAGGTGATCTGTCGTTGGAATGTTCGCCATCTCTCTGCACATGTCTTTTTCCAGAGCAACAAATTCTCCTCTTTGGCTAGTGCAAATGAGCAATTTTCACTCTCTTTGTCTCATTTATAGATCTTTGTTAGTTCATAGATGGACGTGCACTCTCTCCATCTCATGTTGGTCACAGTCTTTTGCACCTTCAATTGCTTGTCCTTCGTGCATCCGATCCCCGATTTTCAGTCTGTTTGCTCCTATCATTTTCTATCATTCTTATCGATCAATTGGTCTCTTTTCTGGACATTTCCGACCAATTCCTCGAGGGGGCATCCATATGTCATTGTCAGTTGTCTGGGGCATTTTCATTATCATTCTTTGAAACAATGCTTAAAATCGCATTGTCTCAAAGAGGGGCAAAATGTAGACGTCTAAAAATGGTCAACGCTTGCGGAATCGTACTTTAACATTTGCGCATTGCCTTATTTTAGGGTTTTTTGTGTCGCATTAACATTTCTCCTATGTCACGCACTTGGTCTTTATCATTTGCAAGCATTGAGTCCTTCTTCTGCATTCTTCATTTGTCTCGCTTTCGAATTTGGTCTTGTCGATAACAATATTTGTCATGATTTTGGTCAATCTTATCCCGTCGCATCAATGTGCGTATTCATTTGTCATCATTTTGGACATTGTCAATCCTAATTAGGGTTTTGTCCTCTTATCAATCTTGTCATCATGCGATCGATTTGTCATCGATCGTTGTCGTTTTCAATCTTGTTATCTTGCGATCGATTTGTCATCGATCCTTGTCTTTTGATCAATTTGTCATCAATCTTGTTGTCTTGTGATCGATTTGTCATCGATCGTTGACATTTTCAATCTTGTCGTTTTGCAATCTATTTTGTCATCGATCCTTGTCTTCTTGTCAATTTTGTCATTTTTGCGATCGATTTGTCATCGATCGTCGTCTTTCTCAATCATGTCAATTTGGATCAATTAGTCATTGTTCCTCGTCAATTGGTGCATTTATTAATCAAATCATTTGTTAGCATTGGTCCTTTGTCAGTTAGAATCATGATCAAATTGAATTGATATCAATTATCTTTTGTCAAGACCTAATTGTCATCCTTGCATTTCTAATTCATCTTTTAGGGTTTCATGATTTTATTCATTTAACCCTGTTTGTCATTTCCCCCTCTAGGATTAATAAATTATTTATTTATCCTAAGTCTTCGTGTCACAATTAAATGTTTATTTAATTGGCTAACTAATTATTCCTCTTTTTGTGAATTAATTAATAAATGACAAATTATTAATTGATTTACCTAATTTCTTCCTAATTTTTCATCAATTTCTAAATTCCCTCTTTGTGAATTAATTAATAAATGAAAAATTATTAATTAATTCACTAAATTCCTATTTTCCTCATTTTCTAATTTCTAATTTTCCTAATTTCTAATTCAATTTCCTCCTATTTTTCTCCTAATTTCATGGGAATGACATTTCAATTTGTCATAATTTGTCATAATTGACAATCAATCAATTTTGACATAGAAATTTGTCATAATTTGTCATAATTGACAATCAATCAATTTTGACATAGAAATTTGTCATAATCTTGTCATGAATTATCAATCAATCAATTTTGCATAGAAAGTGTAAATTTGTCATAATTTGTCATGAATTGACATTCTTGATTTGCAATTTCCATTTGAATCTCTTCATGCTAATTTGATCTTTTCTCCAATTTGTCTATAAATTGGATGATTTTCTTCAATCCCAACTAATCACTTTTTCGAATCAATCACGCTTCGAGTATTCTTGCGCTACTACCTTGTCTACTTGCTTTCATCTCATGTGTATGCACTTGTAGGTGAGATCCACAACAAAGCTATTTGAAGGAGAAAGAATGACAATGGAGCCACATGAAGGAGACATTCAAATCTGCATTTGGTTTGCTTAATTTTTAAATCTTGAATGTTTTGTTTTCATGTCTTTATTGAGTGTGTTTAGGATTGATCATTGCATTTGAGCTTTCATGATTGAGCTAGCTTAATTTGTTATTTGCTTTGATGATTTCTGATTTCCTAGCTACAACTGCAACAAGAGATTCAAACCTCTTGTCTGTCTGAAATATCTAATGTTGAGTCAGTCACTCAAATAGAGGTTGTCGCAGGAAGAAATCTGAATGTCAATAGTCAATTAGCAACAAATCAAATATTGTCATTAAATGAATTACTCAAAGTCCAACAACAAGCCTTCACATGGGATTATCATGACATGAAGGGATTAAATCCTACATTGTGTGCCCATAGGATTTATATCAAAGAATATTGTAAACCAATTAGACGACCTCGAAGAAGGATTAATCCTGCCCTAAGACAAATAGTTAAAGAGGAACTACAAAAGTTGCTTAATGCAGGATTCATTTACCCTATTTCAGACAAGAAATGGGTTTCCCCCCTGGTTATAGTTCCAAAGAAAGGAGGGAAATTGAGAGTTTGTGTGGACTATAGGAAGGTCAACACTGCTACCAAAAAGGATCACTTTCCACTTCCATTCATAGATCAAGTGTTAGATTCTCTAGCAGGTAAGCAATACTTTTCATTCTTGGATGGGTTTAGTGGTTATAATCAGATAAGAATAGCTCTGGAAGATCAGGAAAAGACTACCTTTACCTGCCCCTAGGGCACATATGCCTATTCACTTCTCCCTTTTGGTTTATGTAATGCTCCTACAACCTTTCAAAGGGTTGTCCTCAATATATTTTTCAACACCTGCTACATAAAAACATCAAATTCAAATGGGATGACAACTGTCAACAGGCTTTCCAGACGCTCAAAGATTATCTTCTAAATCCGCCAGTTCTGATGCCACCAGTTCCAGATCAACCACTGTTATTATACATTTCAGCTAGTCCAACAGCATTGGGGGCACTCTTAGCGCAACAAATTGCTGAAGGCAAGGAAAAAGTAGTATATTATATCAGTCGCACATTGGTGGGATATGAGATAAACTACACACCAATTGAGAACGCATGCCTCGCTGTGGTCTTTGCTTCACAGAAATTACGACATTAAATGCTCACTCATAAGACAAAGTTAGTTGCAAGGATAGATCCATTGAAATACCTTCTCAATAAGGCAACACTTACTGGGCGACTGACCAAATGGGTAATGATACTGAGTGAATTCAACATCGAGTATGTGGACAGAAAAGCAATAAAAGGACAAGCCATCGCAGATCAATTAGCAGAGGCTCCCATGATAGATGATGTTCCTCTAAGTTCAGAATTTCTAGATGAATCCATTTTGACAATGTCACATGCAAAGCCATGGCAACTATACTTTGACGGCTCATATACACAACATGGGGCAGGAGCTGGCATCCTCTTTATAACTCCTCAAGGGGATTCTATACCAAAATCATACCGCTTATCATTTCCTTGCACTAACAATATAGCGGAATATGAGGCATTAACAACAGGATTACGAATTGCAGTTCAATGGAAGATCCAGGAACTTCGTGTTTTTGGGGACTCCCAACTTTTTATCCGCCAAGCAACTGGTAATTACCAAATGAAAGATGAAAAGTTAATGCCCTATAAACAAATGGTGGATGGTCTGAAACAACATTTTGCAAAGATAGACTTTGAGCAGATACCAAGAGAGCAGAATCGCGCTGCAGATGCCATGGCTACAATGGCTTCACTGATCGATCTACCTCCAAACGAGACCCACTATGAGTTCTTGGTGGATAACCTTTTGGTCCCTTCATATGAGCTCAGGCCTACTGAGACACTATGCGTTGTCGATCCCGAATCCCAGTTATATGGTTCCATTTTCACATACCTACATGACAATACTTTACCTCCTGATCTATCAAATAACCAACGTTGCACTTTCATTCGCCAATCCTCTCGATATGTCATTTTAGCTGATATCCTATACCAGCGAGGTCTAGATGGCACTCTTCTTAGATGTTTAGAAAGCGACGAAGCTCAGATTGCGTTACGGGAAGTGCATGAAGGGATATGTGGTCCACATGCTAGTGGTCCTACCTTGGCCAAGAAACTCATCAGGACTGGATATTACTGGCCCAATATGGAGAAAGACTCATATCAGTTTGTCAAGAAATGTAAGCAATGTCAAATTCATGGAGACCTCATACATGCACCAACACAAGAACTTCAACCACTTGTGTCTCCTTGGCCCTTTTGTCAATGGGGACTCGATCTCATAGGCAAGATTCACCCTCCTTCTTCCAATGGTCATAAATTCATTATCAATGCCACAAAGTATTTTACAAAATGGATTGAAGCCATGCCTCTCACACAAGTTACTGGAAAACAGATTGCTACATTCATCCTTAACTATATCATTTGCCGATACGGTATTCTTGTTTCCATTATCACTGATAACGGGCGTCCCTTCAAAAATCAGGATGTTCGCTAACTCTGTGACCGCTTCCATATCACCCATCGTTTCTCCACACCTTACTACCCCCAAGGTAATGGCCAAGCTGAGGTGTCTAACAAAACAATCCTTAAAATCCTAAAGAAGATAGTCGATGATGATGGTCGTAATTGGCATATCCAACTTAATCCTGCACTTTGGGCCTACCGCACAAGTGTCCGTACACCTACAGGAGCTACACCCTATTCACTAGTCTATGGTTCTGAAGCCATCTTGCTTATTGAGGTCGAGCTACCCTCTTTACGGGTCTCTTTGCAAAACATCATCAGTGATGAAGACTACAGGGTCTCTCGCTTACAAGAGCTGGAACTATTGGATGAACGAAGACAAACTGCTTTTAATCATCTCAAGGCTTACCAACAACGAATGAGTCGTAGCTACAATCACAAGGTCAATCCTCGCACATTTGAAGTAGGTGACTCAGTTCTCAGAGAAAATCCTAAAAATCAACAAGACAGAGAGAAGAAGGGCAAGTTCGAACCAAATTGGCTTGGTCCTTACATCATTACAGCAGCATATGGATCTGGTGCATATCAGCTCTCAACTACAGAAGGTGAATCTTTGGAGGATCCTATCAACAGCATGCACCTTCGCAGGTTCTACACATAGCTCTTTAGAGTATCCTAATTCAAAAATACAAAAAAAAAAATTATAAAACAAAAAAAATTGTTACTTGGTGAAAACCTGGCAAACACGCGCCTTGTGACACAAAAAACATTGAAAAAATCAAAAAAAGTAAAGAGAAATAATTTCGTCCAACGGTGAAAACCACTTCGGTGGCGCCCTGGGCAAGTACCATGGTGAAAACTGGGTCACCAGCGCCATGCGTAGAGACATTGCTCCTCCCTCCTTCAGGATTCTCTTTCGTCATTTCACTTTGCACACACTCACAACCTATTCGTTCATAATAAACATTCCTTTTCATCCCTTTCCATCCATAATAAATCAGATCCTATCTGTGGCTAAGGCAAATCCTACGTCTAGTGATGGGTGTGGAACTGAGAATATCACATCTTTCAAGGAGTACAATTTCTTCTAGCTTCCTTCAGTTTATCTGCGCACAATCCGCAATAAAGCGACATTTGCATCACAGATCCGCAATAAAGTTTCATCTTCTCCGCAATAAAGTATCAGTCTCATGGATTCAGTCAGTTTCAGACGAGACAGCAACAATAATGGGCTTGAATTTGATGTTTTTATGTAGCAGGTGCTGAAAAGGATTACACTCATAGCGGGTTTTGATGTTTTTATGTAGCAGGTGTAACTGAAAGTATGTCCAAATGTGTATTTCTGTCTATTGATTTGACCAAGAGGTCGTCAACATAATCTTCCATAGTTGCATGCATGAGATCATGAAAGATAGTAGTCATGGCTCTTTGATATGTAGCACCTGCATTCTTTAACCCAAAAGGCATGACATTCCAGCAGAAAGTTCCCCATGGACAAGTAAATGATGTTTTGTGTTGATCCTCGGGTGCGATTCTTATCTGATTATAGCCAGAGAATCCATCCATTAATGATAGCATTTCATGACCTGCTGTGAGATCAACAATCAAGTCAATGTTTGGTAATGGGAAGTCATCCTTTAGACAAGCTTTGTTGATGTCTCTGAAATCTGTGCAAATTCTGATGCTGTGATCTGGTTTACTGATAGGTACCAAGTTGGAGATCCATTCAGGATAATCAATTGGGCGTATGAATCTGACATCGAGTAATTTCTCAAGTTCTGCTTTGACTATTAATGCCACTTGTGGATGCACTTTTCTTAATTTCTGTTTTACTGGTTTTGCCCCCGATTTGACTGTCAGATGATGCATTACCAACTCCGGATCCAATCCAGGCATATCAGCGTATGACCAGGCGAAGTTGATTTGTCGCTTTTAGAAGAAACTTATGAATTTTGACCTTTCAGCCTCTGTCAGTGATTGAGCTAGGAATATGTTGTGTGGAACCTCTTCTGTACCGATGTTTGTTTTGATAGTCTCCTCTACCAACATGGATGATTTTTCCTCATATGATGCTGGGAGAATGTCGAGCCATCCATCTTCGGGCGCCTCAGAGAGGTTTTCACCCTCAGATACGTCATTTCTTTTTACTTTTTCGGGGTCAGATAGCGCCACAACGTGGTTTTCGCCATAAGACCCTTGATTTGTTCTTATTTTCACATTTTTGCGATTGGAAGGTCCGACACCCTCACCAAAATATGCCACGCTATTGAGTTCTATAGTGTATCCTGCTTTATGGTCTCCAAGGGGAAGATCATCTCGTATGCCTAGATAGTCAATAAAAGCTTCATCATTTTGAAATGTATCCAACTATGCAGGCCCTTCATGATCCCAGTCAATGAGTTGGTGGTGAACAAGGGGAAGGCCGTTAATGTCTTCAAAGTTAGCGGGGCTAAGAGTGAAGATGTGGTTGTATTCAGGTATGTCAAGGTAATTATCGAGGTAATCGATGGCACTCTCCTCATCAGTCTCGATCACGAGCGAATCCCAATTATCATCACTAGTAGCGCATTCTGGGACAGGTGTTCTCATCCTATGTGATTTCAACCTAGAACCTTGAGACAAGGACTGTGTAGACTCCTCATGGGTTGTTTCTTGACCAACTCTGAATTTGTTATAAAACTCCTCCTCTTCTATGGGTTCACTTGGCTCTCTGAATGTCTCGGTGAGCTCGTAGTCACTGGAAGACTTGTCGGAACCCCATTCCCATTCGTTGGAATCTGTGGAATAGCGATTCTCTTGTTGAATTTTGGCAGCTTTGATTTGTAAGGTTTCTTCTGTCCTTTGGGTGTGGACCTTGGAAGTTAAGAAACCAAGTCCTTTCGAGCGTTCCTTCTTGAAAGTCAATTCAGGTTGTAAAGGTTCAATGATGCCTTCCTTTCGTAACGCCAGAGGGCTTTTTCCATCATACCCGAATTTTTGTAGAATTTTGAAGCCTTTGCCATATTTCTCACATGGTAGATTGACGTGATCTTGTGTTTCCTCTTCATTATCTCTGAAAAGCATTTGGTATAAACCTTCCTCTTCTGGTTCATCCCATCTTTGAAAGGTAGTAGGGTCCCATTTGAGCATCATGATGGAGATTTGCTTGTTAGGATGTGGTCTTCCATATTCTTTTGGGGAACTCATGACTTGTCTTAAGTACATGGTCTGATTGAAAGTATATTCCCCCATGCCTTTGTCCTAAAACTTGCCTCTAAGCTCACCTTGTTTGGATGTCGAAGGTTTTAATGACTCAGGATCAATGTATGCCGACGAAGGAACAGCCTCCCGATTACTAGGAATGATGGTCTCAGTCTTTGATTTCAGGTTATTGCAATATATGAATGAATTAGGATCGCCGTTAACTGTTACCTCCACTCCATTATGAGGAAACTTAATGCATTGGTGATATGTGCATGGAACTGCCCTCATTTCATGGATCCAAGGACGTCCTAACAATATGTTATAAGTGAGATTTAAATCCAGGACTTGACAGACCACATCCTTTGTAACTGGCCCAACTCTGAGAGGTAAGATGACTGTACCCTTGGATGAATTCTCTTCATCATCATATGCCTTAATGGTGATCTTGTTTGTAGAATTCACAGCTTTATCAGAATATCCCAATTGTGTGATAGTGCTTAATGTGCAAATGTTCAGACCTGCTCCTCCATCTATCAGGACTCGTTTTATTCAATGTTTGTGTATGAAGGCTTCAATGTGTAATGGCGCATTATGCGTCTGACTTACAGAGGCATCATCAGCTTCTGTGAAAGTAAGGGAGTGTGGAATGGAAAGGTATCCCACCATGGCTTGAAACTGGTCCACGTTTAGATCAGTAGGGACAACAGTATCTCTCAAGATTTTGTCAAGAATGGCTTTATGTGTGGGAGATATGCGTAATAGTTCAAGAATGGAGATGAGCGCGGGTGTCTTCCCTAACTATTCTACAAGGTCATATTCAAGTTTGGTTGATGAAGAAGCGGTGTTTTTAGTTGGAGCACCTTGCAAAGTGAATTTACTTCGGCGAGTTGTAACATGACATTCAAAGGTAGGTTCAGAAGAAGATCCAACACCTTTTAGGACAATCTTGGGTCTCTGGGTAGAATTCTCAGACGCTTTGTCCTTGATGATAATGGTAGAGACATAATTGTCCATCGAGATGTGATTGATAGTTGAATCATAGTTGTAGGATGCTCTGGTATAGTTGGTTTGATCGTCTATGGCTTTAGCTTTTCCCTTGTCATGTTTTGGGAATGGTTCCTTAAACATCTCATGTTCTTGATTGGATGAATGTCCCTCAATCTCAATATCACCTCTATCAATGAGATCTTGTATGATGTTCTTCAATCGATGACAATTTCTTGTCTTATGACCCTTGCTCTTATGAAATTCACAATACTCATCATCATTCCACCAATTTGGTTTGACCTTTGGTTCATATGGCGAGAAATCTGGAATTGTGATCACCTTTTTTGCCACTAACTTCTTGAAGACTGACTCCAGTGGTTCTCCCAATGGGGTGTACTTCCTTCGTGATCTGGAAGTTGTTTGAGTATTCACTTGATTGTTTGTAGAACTTGATCCAGAAAAAATGAATTTGGGTCGCATTGTGTTGGCATCGACAACACCATCATTGACTGTGTTCTTGTTTTTATTCCAAAATCTTGGCTTGTCTTTTCCTTTAAAGTCATCTTTGTTTTCCTTGAATATCTTAATGACTCCTTGTTCAATTAGGACCTTTCCTGTCGCTAAGCCTTTTTCTATGACGTCCTTGAAGGTAGACAAACAAGATTTCCTTAGATCATAGCCAATGTCTTTGTTAACATTTTGGGTGAACATTTCTACCATTTGTTTTTGTGGAATTTCACAAGAGCATCTGTTGGCTAGATTTCTCCATCTTTGTAAAAATGATGCAAAAGATTCTCCCTCTTTTTGCTTAGTATTGCACAAACTAGTGACTGATATGTTTGTCTCTATGTTGTTGGAGAAATGTTGAATAAATGCCTCTGCTAGATCACCCCATGACTTAATTCCAGGTGGAAGTTGGGAGAACCATTCCATAGCTTGATCACCTAAGCTTTGTGGGAATAATCTCATCAAATATGTCTCTTCTGCTGCTACCTCAATGCAAGCTTTGAAAAATTGTCTTATGTGTGCCTTAGGATCCCCTTTTCCTCTATACTTATCAAATTTAGGCGTCACAAAGTGTGTAGGAAAAGGAGGCATTGGGATGCTCTTGTCAAATCGATAAGGACATATGTCTCTCATTGTGTATGTTGGCTTCGGTGTATTTATGTCCTCCATTTTCTTTTGTAAGTCCCTGATTTGTTGCTTCAAATTGCTCTTAGGTGGAGATCGACTTCTTGGACCATATCCTATGTTCGAGGTACCCATGGGAGGAGGTGCATGTTGCATATATGGATGATATTGATCATACACATGTTCATATGGAGGAGGTCTATAATGATGCTGCGTATATGGAGCACTTGGTATAGATTCATGTTGAGGAACACCATATCTATTTTGTGCATGTATACCATATTCTACAGGCATGTCATGTTCCATTGTGTTGCCCCCAAATTTGACATGAGGTTTCCTTGTGTCCAAATTTTGAGCATGCCTTTGAACATCCAATTGCTTTGGTGGTTGATCCTTAGCATTGATATGTGATTGAGCATATTTTTCTCCATAAGACTTCCATAATGGTCTGCGAAGGTGAGTATCATATGTTTGACCATGTGTATGTGGGACCTCTGGTTTTTGAAGCAAAGTTGATGGTGATTCAGGTACCATGTGTGGTCCTCTATTTCCTCCACTATTAGGTCTCCTTTGATCCATATTGGAGTGAGGTTGTTGCAAAGGTCGATTTTCCATTATTTGAGACATGTCAAAATCATGAGGTATCTTGGCTCCACTTTGTGCTATCATTTGTAAGAAGTATTGTCTATCCCTCCTCATTATTTCCTCAACCAATCGATTGAAATGGGGATTCATGATGGATTCTTCCACATCTGCTGAATGTACTAAAAAGTTGTCCACATTGTCATTGTGTGTAGCATTGTTGTTTATAGTGTCCGTGTTCTCAACATTTGGAATGTTTCTATAGACATCCATGTTTGGTAATGTAGTATGATCAGAATTGAAAAAGATATCATTGTCATAATCATAAGAACTCATGTTTGCGGACTCTTGAGCCTCTTTAGTTTCTCTCCTAGATTTTTGAAGACGGGTTTCAACCATGGACTAGGTATTGACCAAGATGTGAGAGACTAGATGAAAAATGGAAAGAGTATGGAAGATCAAGAGTTGAATGGAATGTAAATGAATCTGAAGTGTACTTGCAATGTCCAAAGTGTAAGACCAAGTATGTATGTAGTAGAGTAGGTGTGACTTCCAAAGAGAGGTTAGTTTCTTTTGATGAGGTAAGTTGACCTTGACTCTAAGTAAAACCAAATGAGACCCAAAGGTAAGAAACCTTGATGAGGGACCACTTAGCAAAGTGTTGTTGTATGTAGTGTGTTGACAAAGTATGATGAGGACAAACAAGTGACCTTTTGACTCAAGTTTAGACAAATGTGAATGTAATGTAAGATGTGAAGCAATGATAGACTTTGTGAGACCCAAGGACAGGTTGAATGCTAAATGAAACCCTAGAGAGATGACCTAGGAAGCTCAAGAATTCTGAAACTGACTATGTTGTTTGCTGGACTGTAACAGCTTTTCAATTCTGGACATAGACGCGCCTGTATACTTCACAGATGCGGTTTCTAGACAGGTGCTGCTCTGTTAAACACAGACGCGCTTCTGAGATTTTTTTGTTTATGTTTGCTAGACTATAATAGTTTTTCAATTCTGGACACAGACACGCCTGTATACTTCACAAACGCGGTTTTCCGACATAGACGCTTCTCTGCTTAACATAGACGCGCTTCTGGGATTTTTTGGTTTACCAAATGCAATGTTGACTGTTGGAACACAGACGCGGCTAGACAACACAGACGCGTTTCTGCAAATTTTGTGCAATTTTTCCAATCTGTGAAGTTGTTGATTGTGACCAAATCTGAATGTTTGACTGTTTTTCGTGACAAGAGAACACAGCATTGATGAAGACCCAATGTTTGCAAGTGTCTAGACTCAAAATGACTCCAAGAAAAGTGTGTTGTTTGATGTAAAAATGTTTTGCATACACTTGAAGACACAAAAGACACAATGTTTTGCTGTTTGGTTTTTGAATGTTTAAAATAAGTCAAGCACAATTCTTATGGCTGGCCAAGACAATAATTGTTGATCCCACATGGGGTTTTACCCCCGAGGCTACGCTATTCAGAGCGGATACTTAGATGCTTGACCTCACTGGCTCCACCCTCGGCACTCACTTCTCGGGTCAGCCAAGCATCAGTCCCCATGAAAACTCCCCATGGCAAACTTTGTATCTCTACTAAGAACCGTATGTGTGTGGGCCGCTACCAGAGGTCCGACCTCCTGCCCCAACAACTAGAAGGATTTGGGCCTCTAAAACAAAAAGGTGCTAGTAAGGGCATCCGCTCGTGTGGCCATACATGCGGCACTTTCAGCTCTGTAAATACAGAAGGCTCCCAGCCGGTAGGGGTTACGCCTACAATTGATCAAATAAATTTGATCAAACGGGTTTATGGGGAGACACAGTGTCGGTATGAACTAATCAACACACGTTATTCGTAGTTTTCACCATGAATACATTTGATTATAGTGGTTCGGATGAGGTGGGTTTTCCTCGCTACCACTTGGGTCGTTCTCTTCTCACTAGTAGTCCTAATGACCACACGGGAAGACAGACCCTCTAAAGATTAAACAAAAAGAGCCTGTTGCTCAAGACACAAAAGACAATGATTCAATTCTAGTGCACCAATGGAAGTGTTTGCTAGTCTATGAAAACAAGGCACACAATAAAAATCCAAAAACCCTCGCCAAGGATCTGCAACAAAGAGTTGTTAGTAGTTTGGATTTGTTTGAAATAATCACCCCTTCCTGCATGCCCACAAGTTAGGTAAATTATAAAACCCAAAAGACTTTGTGAAAATAGGGGCCTTCAACCAAACGATTTTGCTTCCAAGACAAGCTGCACCAGTTTTGTTAGCTAGATCTGAAAATGTTAGTCCAAAAATAAACCAGATCTGAAACCCTAAATGGAAAACCCGAAAACTGAATCAATGAAAAATGCGAAATTTCAAAACTGGTGAACACAGACGCGGTTACCCTCTACACAGACGCGCCTCTATGACACAGACGCGGTTCTGTGAATCACAGACGCTGATAAAAACCACAGACGCGCTTCCCAGACTCAGACGCGGATTAAAATGACACAAACGCGTTTAAGTAACATAGACGTGCCTTTCGGAAACCTACAAAATAAAATTTTGTCGAAAAGACCGACGCAATTCCAGATGTCGCAGACGCGCCAGAAAATAAAAAACGTGATCCGAAAGTATGCAGACGCGAAAATGTTGTCGGAAATGCCAGAACTGCAACTTCAAACACAAAATCTGCAACCAAAGGTTAAATGCAAAAGGGACAAGAGTCCCACCGGGCGTGCCAAAATGTATATGGTGAAAATGGATAACAATAATAACAAATATTGAAAGGCTAAATGAATTCAACCCCAAAACCCTAGCCTAACAATCAACAAAGATCCACCGTAACATATGAAGATTACCTAAGACAATGCAAATCACATGAAATCACAAAGATTATACCATCACATGTCCAATAGGGTTTTGATCTCCATTCTTCCTATTTCCATTGATCTTGCTTGATATATTTGCTCTTAGATTTTGTGTGCACAAGAGCTCAACAAAGAACGGAATGTGGTTGCAAGTAAGATCGTAGTGTAGTCAATTGATCAAGTAGTTAGCTCCTTAGGTCATTAGGATGATTGATTAGGGTTTGATAATGAAGGAAGCATCTCCTTATATAAAAGACACTGTATGAAATGGAGGGATAAGATTGAGAGGTGTAAAAGGAGGTCGGCTATGATTAGAGGGTAGGTAAAAGAAATAATAAAATAATGAAAGGGGTAGGTAGTGTATGAATTAAGAGATGAATGACATGTGTCATGGGTAGAAAAGGCTATTGAATTAATTAAATAAATAAAGATTTATTTAATTAATAGAAGAAGTTGGATAATTAAATAAATAAGATATTTATTTAATTTAGGAAAAGGATAATTTAAATAAATAAATGTATTTATTTAAATGAGAAATAAGGCTAGAAGAGGATAAATGAATTAATTAAATAAATAAGGATTTATTTAATTAATAGAAGAATTAGGCTTAGATAATTAAATAAATAAAATATTTATTTAATTAGACATGACAATTTTAGGTGTCTACAGTCCTCAATATATTTTTAGATATATCCTATGATTGTATGAAAATTTACATGGATGATTTTACTGCTTATGGGGCCACCTTTAAGGAAGCATTATAAAATCTGGCCAAAGTGTTACAACGGTGTGAGGATCACAATTTATCCCTAAATAGTGAAAAATGTTTTATGATGATGCAATAAGGTATAGTGTTGGGACATTGTATTCCTCAATAAAGTATTCAAGTAGATCCAACCAAAATTGAAGTAATACTTGCTCTTCCTGCCCCTGCAAAACAAAATGATGTAAGAATTTTTTTAGGCCATGCAGGGGACTACAAGAGATTTATCAAGGACTTTAGTAAAATAGCAGGACCTTTGTATTCTCTATTAACAAAAGATGTTGAGTTTGAATGGACAACTACATGTGAAGAGGCATTTTCTAAACTAAAAGGAGCCTTAACTCAGGCCCCTGTGCTTAAAGGACCTGATTGGTCAATTCCTTTTCACATTCATATAGATGCATTTGATTTTGCAATAGGAGTAGTTTTGGGGCAGAAGCAAGGAATTTTGGAAAATACAGTTTATTATATCAGTAAAAATTTGCAAGGACAGAGCTGAATTATACTGTCACTGAAAAGGAAATGTTAGTTGTCATCGATGCCCTCAATAAGTCTAGACACTATGTAACTGGTTATCAAATCTTTGTGCATATTGATCATGGAGCCATCAGGTACCTCGTGAACAAAAGCTCCATTATAGATAGATTGGCAAGATGGTTGTTGTTAATGCAAGAATTTGACATTACTATCATAGACAAACTAGGTAAAGCAAATGTAGTGGCAGATTTTATGTCTAGAATTCAAACACCAGACAATCCTGAAGCCATTGATGATTCTTTTCCAGATAAGCATTTTTTTTTCCATTAATTTAAACAGTTCGTGGTATGCTGACATAGCTAACTACCTAGCAGCTAACAATATACCTCCTTGTTTCTCACCAAAAGAAAAAAGGTTGCTAGTAGAAAAAAGTTTCAACTTCTCATGGATAGCAGATTGCTTATTTTATACAGGGCTAGATCAAGTTATGTGTTGTGTAAGGGAAGATGAGACATATGATATACTTCACGCCTTTCATGATGATCCTTGTGGAGGTCACTTTGCTGCCAAAAGAACAACTCTCAAGATATTGACTACAGGGTATTATTGGCCAACCTTGCACAAGGATGCAGTCAAGTATACTAGGAAATGTGACAAATGTCAGAGAATGGGAAGACCAACTTGGTCTGATGAAATGTCTTTACATCCCTAGGTGGTTGTTACACCATTTGGCAAATGGGGCTTAGATTTTATTAGGCCAATTGATCTACCATCAAATGGTCGATCATACATTCTTGTGTGTACTAACTATGTCACAAAGTGGGCAGAGGTCAAAGCATTCAAGCATACTACGGATAATAAGTTAGCAGAATTTTTATATGAGGAAATCTTCACTCGGTATGGAGTTCCTAGAGAAATTGTAACAGATCAAGGGGCACAATTCACTTTAACTTTGATTACTACCTTGGTTCATGAATAAAATGTAAGGCACAAAAAAACCACTCCTTATCATCCTCAGGCTAATGGACAAGTAGAGATCACTAACAGGGACCTTGAATCAATATTGACTAAAACAGTAGCTCTTAACCGCAAGGATTGGTCTAGCAAGTTATTTGAAATAGTATGGGCTTATAGAACCACTTGGAAAACCACAACGGGGTTTACACCCTTTGAAATGGTATATGGGACAAAAGCAATGATCCCCGTGGAATTTGAAAATAAAACCTTGAGAACGACCATTGCCTTGGATATGACACTTTCTGCAACACAAGAGGAAAGGCTCCTGCAGCTTAATGCCTTGGATGAGATAAGAAAGTTAGCCCTGCAACATACAGAATTAGTTCAAAATTAGCGCATGAAGTGGCATGATCGCTATATTAAAGATAAATCATTCCAACCAGGTGATTGGGCCCTTCTCTATGATTCAAGGTATAAAGATAACTTGGGCAAATTATAGACATGATGGCTAGGACCTTATGAGATAGTTGAAACATTCTCCAATGGTGTTGTCTAACTATCCACAATTGATCCTGTCAAGTTTAAATTGTTAGTCAATGGTCATCGTCTACGCCTGTACCACAAGCCTCTTAGCAAGGACAAATTTCTACAACAGTTCTCCACTACTGAAAATGCCAAGATTCCTGCAGCAACCGACGATGGCTTTTCCGTTACCTCTCCATCCTAAATCTTTGTTGCATGATCATAATAAATACTTCCATATCTTCAGGAAGTACATTTCTTCGCAATAAATATTCCATTTCGTATTCACTCATTTATTTCCACTCACTTCATTCATTTCCACTTCGTTTTCCATGTATGACAACTCAATGTCTTCAACTACAGTCATTATCGTGTGATGTCAGGTACGCTTGTGTATATTTATTTTTGTTGCATGTATGTAATTAAACCATATTAACTATCATTATGATATTTTGCATAGTGTCCTTTTTCAGTCCTCCTCCGCATGTGTGGACACCTGTTAAACCTTAGGTTGGGGGGGGGAAGTATGCTAATAATTACTCTAGCAGATAATTCCTATGTCATCCCAGATTGCATTTTAATTTTTCAAATTTTTAGTTTGAGGTGATATTTTGTATTATGTCCTTCTGTTTGCCTAGAGTTATTTTAGATTGCAGCTGGGTTCCGACCAAGTAAGAGTACATTGAGTATATTTCAGTTGCAGAAATTGGACAAATTTACGCCATTAGAGAGTAGATAGTGTTATCACTGCAATGAGAGGTCCACCTGTTCGTCATGAGCCGACAATTCATGAAATCCTTCTTCAGGACCAAGATTGTGAGCCAATATTCCGCAACAGTGGGTGGCTGGATTATTTTATGAAGTTGACAGAGTTTAATGAGGAAATTGCAAGGGAATTTACCCGCACACTTTCAAATGGAGAAGCCCAGGTAAAAGGTTTAAGAGTTGTGGTGACAAAGGAATGGATTGCAGAAGTAATTGGGTGGCCAGCAAATGGAGAAAAGTACCCAGAATCTAAGGATGTACACAGTGCAAGAGAAGAGTTTACACGGCAAGGAGACCCACCTTCAGTAACAGATAGACAGGGAACTAAGCAAGAATCTCTTCCTCTTGAATGGAGAGTTGTAGCATTATATGTATTGAAGTATTTAACCTGTGAAGGAAGGTTCTCATGTCTACATTCCCACCATTTCAAGCTTCTAAGTCATCTACGCCATGGGAGAAGGATGAATTTTCCAAACATATTGTACAACCTTCTTTCTATAAGCGCAACTGAAACCCAGAAAGGTAGGCCTCACTCTGTTTCTCATCATTGCCTAATTAAGCTATTGGTTGAAAGGTCTTTAAGAGATGTCTCTCCAATGTCTTGGTATAAATTTGTTGAAGTTAGAAGGTTTAGGGTAGAAAATATGCGTTCAGAGGAACCACTTCCATTTCAAGAACTTGAAAAATTTAGAAAATCTTGAAAAAGCTGGTTCCCCTGTTGAACCCTCATCCTCCAGAATATCATTAGAATAAAATGTTCCTACAGTAGAGGAACCCTTGCAAGAAAAAGCTACATCAGGGGTTCCTTCTCACCTGATAAAAACTAGGGCTTCCATACGAAAGGAAAAAGGAAAAGAAAAACAAGTTGACATAGAAAAGGAGGGGAAAAATGAAAGTGAGAATATACCCTCTCCTGTGGCCAAGAAAAGGAAAGTTATAAAAATAGTTTCTCTTATAACCACTGAGGTGGTTGAGGAGTTAGCTACAGGAAGTAGTCCTGCAACTGCTAAAGGGAAATCTCGAAGAAGTAGTGGTAGGCTCTGGAAAAAGTTTAAAAATCAAGGTCAATCAGCGGAGCCAAATTTTACCATTCTAGTTGATTCTCCAGAACAAGAGCCACACATTCCACCTCACAATGATGCTCCTCCTTCTCCACCAAGGGAACTCTAAAGGGAATAAGAATTGCAGATGCATGAAGAGTAATAACTGCAGAACTTGAGCAGCCACAGGAAGAAGTAGGTTTTGAAAGGCTGGATAGCTTAGCATCCACTGTAGAACAGGTTATTGAAGCAGGGAGCAAAGTTGAAAAGATAAAACCTAGGGCACCTATTCATAAACCACCCACTTCCCTTACTAGTCATGTAATGGCACTTGCCCTTTATCAGGAGTGGGAATTGTAAAAGGTAAAAATGCAGATGATAATCGACCGACATAAGAAATTATTGAACAAAAGGACGAGGAAATTGCTCAGCTTAAAACTAGGGTGGAAATGGTAGCCACTATGGTACCACAGCTAATGCAATGTCGAGCACCTCCTCGTGTTTACTCTCTGTATTTAAAAGAGCAGCATATCAGTTTCCAGATGATGAGAATTGTCAGGGACCCAAGTCCCTCATTACAGACACCTCGAGAATTCTACAATGTTTATCAGACATCTCCTACAACCATTAAGAACCTACTTTGTGAATTTTATTTACATAACTATGATGTACCAGATGATGTCGATTGGAACCCTCTCCTCTACATTGGAGATATCCAATTGAGATCTCTCATGTCATGGATGCAAAATGAAATAGCAAGAGGAGAGCAATTTCAGGTTCACAAAAAGGAAGAACTTGACCTTTCATTGCCATTAAGGGCTTAATAAAGAGAGCCTAGAAGACTCTATTTTGACTGGCAAAAGATTGTATATGAGCTAGATTTTGCAAAATATATTCTACCCTTAAGAGAGGAAGTGTATAAAGAATATGAACAAATGGCTTGAAGGGAAGGACAAGTAGCAACATGACATTTAATCCAATGATGGAATAGCCTACCAGATGACCTAAGGCAATCTGAGCCACACTTTGTTCAAAACTACCTTGCAACACTAAAGAGGGCACCCAAATATATGCACTTGGGAAGAACAAAGGGAAGACATTGGTTGCCTCTCAGTTTTCAGCCTCCAATCCTCCTATAGCCACTGATGGGATAATGATCCACCATACAGTGAAGCAGTAGAATGTACCAGGTGGACGAGATTGGAGAAAATGAAAGGATTCTATTGGAGTTTGTCTGCAGGAGGTTCTAGGTAGGTCACTCCTCGTAACTTTAGAATCAATGCTCGAATTCAGAATTTTCCTGTTGCTGGAGGATCGACAAGAAGTTAGGTTAGGGGGAGATGATGAGCCTAAATAATGGCTCTATCTTGATAGATTTTTGTTATAATACTCCTGCCTAGGTCTTGTGATTTGATAACATTTGGATCAAGATACTCTCCTAGTTGATACCTTTTAAGTGTTTCTGAAACTGATTTGACTTATACTTAAGGTTGTCATATAATGGCTTTTAAATGATTTATCTATGCAAATATTTGAAATCAATCTTAAGTATAGTTTAAATTATATCATGTTAGCATTAGTATATATACATGTTTGTTGTGCGCATTAGTATCATGATGCAGGGTCGGCAAAGGAGAATGAAAGACTAAGTGGCGGTTTAAAGAAGTATCGGGTATATAGCCGCAATGCAGACCCAGTCAAAAGAAAGTAGTAATAAGGGAGATAAAAGCCACTTGACTAGTTCTTCAACAGAATGATTTATGAAATATTTATAACTATTCTTAGTGGAGCTTAGATCTAGGAAGCATGTCATGGTATATTTTCTCAGCCGCAGGACAGATGTTGTTCTGTTTTCCTGCACTGACTTCTTCTTCTTCTTTTTGTTTTATGAATCTTGTTTGCCTATTCCATATGAATATGGTCGATCAGTTGGGAATCTATTATAAGCTTCCTTATAAATAAAGGGGTCTCTCTCTCTTTTCAAGGTAGTAGAGAATGACCATCATATTTGTAATACTGAGACTTCTAGTGTTTTATGTATTTTCATAGTCAAAATGGAATAAAGAGATCTATGTGATTTTAAAAGCTAAACAATTGTAATCTGAAAGTTTTGGATATGCTCACTCAAGGGGGCCCACTTGGTGAGTAATCCTTTGTATTTTTCAATTAGTTTTAATTCTTAAGTAGTAGTTGTTTCAGTAATTGTTTGTTCCTGCAGCCACTGGAAATAGTTCCTATGTCTGTTCTCGTAGCCACAACGGCAGAGTAGTTCCTATCTGCTTGTCAGAACATTATCATTTAGTAGTAATTGTTTCAGTGATTTCCAGTTGTGAATTTGGATTAAGTATTAGTTCATTAAGATTTTGCATGTTTACTTTAAAGAATTTCCTTTCCTGCAACAATATAGAATGGTTGCGATATGAACTTGGTGCACACACAGTGCTGACCCATTTTAAGTTTACGCCCCTAGTCGATAAGTAAATGAGCCTTTGCTACAGGAAAACTAGCTATTCAAAGATACCCAATCTTTGAATTGTGTTTTATTACCTAGTTGTCATTCTAGTTGTGAGGACCAACAATGGACATAAGTTCATTATCACAACAACAAAGTATTTCACCAAGTGGATTGAAGCAGTCCCAATGACCAATGTAACTCGAAAACAGATCTCATCATTCATCCTCAACTATCTCATTTGTAGATATGGCATTCCTAATTCCATCATCACAAACAACAAGTGTCCTTTTAATAATCAAGATGTGTGAGAGCTATGTGAATGACTCAAAATACAACATCGCTTCTCCACACCATACTACCCACAGGGGAATGGTCAAGTGAAGGCATCAAGTAAAACAATCTTGAAAATCCTCAAGAAAATAGTAAATGATGCTAGCAAGGATTGGCATGTACAACTCAATCCGACACTTTGGGCCTACAAAATAAGTATCCAAACACCTACAGGGGCTATGCCATATTCATTGGTGTATGGTTCAGAGGCAATTCTACCTCTTGACATAGAAATCCCATCTCTCTGAGTATCTTTGAAGGGCCTCATACCAGATGAGGAATATCAAGTAAACAAGTTGCATGAACTGGAGCTTCTTGATGAAAAACAACAACATGCCTATGACCATCTCAGGGCATATCAACAGCAAATGTGCAAAAGCTATAATCACAAAGTCATCCCAAGGGATTTCAAAGTCGGTGATCTCATCCTAAAGGAAAATCTTCGAAATCAGCAAGATCAAGAAAACAAGGGGAAGTTTGAACCTAACTGGTTGGGTCCTTTTGTTATCGTATCAGCCTACGGATCAGGAGCATATTAGTTGTCAACTTCATAAGGGGATGTGCTCGACGAACCAACTAACAACATCCATCTGAATAAGTTCTAAACTTGAGTCATCCAGTGCACAGATCAAGCAAGAAAGCACTATATATATATATATACAAAAAAAAAAAAAAAAGTGCAATAAAACCAAGTGGTGAAAACCTAGAAATAGGCGCTATTTGTGAGAGAACAACTTCTCTATCTATCAATACGCATATCTTTGATTGATCTAGTCTCAGCTAATAAGCCATCACCAAACACTTATTCACGCAACATTATCCTGGACATACTTAGCGTAGTCACTATCCTTGATTATCTATAAATAATTATCAATATCATATCCCACCATGGCTTGGTGATCAACGCATATATCTACATCAACAAATATCTATGATTGGGGGTATCATACCTCTCGCTTTAGCATTCAGACAACAAACAAGGATCACAGCATACTAAGGAAACCATTGCCAAAATTGCTCATCAGGCTAGAAAAATGGGATAATTATCCAACTGAAACTTGAACACATACATGATGGATGATTTTCTAAATTATGACTTGTTTACATTTTAGCATGAAGTTTTGACTATTTGTATCTTGATTTCTAAATCATTAGATCTCCTAAGCTACTCAAGGATGCACTAAGCTAGAGAAGCAATGAAGGAATCTGATATTTTCTTGGGTTTTATGTCTGTGAGGCAATCATTCGTATGGTGCAAATTTGTCTCGAGACATGATTGGAAACATATCATTAAAGACATTTTTTACTTTGTGCATGCAAATGGTTAACTCTTGTCTGTTTTATGCAAGCAACACTCAAGTCGTCTTGGTTCAATTATACCTCGACGCTTGTGTCACCTTGCAATATCAAACATCCATGTAATTTTTACTTAGGTCATTATGGTTCAATTATACCATGATTCTTGTATTAACTTTCAACATATCAAAGGCTCCATGATGACAAAAAGAGCACAAACAAGTGACTTAACGTGAATGACAACGACATAATTAAACTGATCATTTAGTTTCATATCATTTTAATATTGCATTAGTTTCATATCATTTTAATATTGCATTAGTTTCATATCATTTTAATCTTGCATTAGGTTGCATATCATTTTAAATCTTGCATTAGTTTCATATTATTTTAAAATTGCATTTAGTTGCATATCATCTTCATCTTGCATTAGTCTCATATCATTATCATTATCATTATCATACATCTCATAAATCAAAGTAATCAATGTAAATACACCATCACATTATCACTCATTCCATCATGAATCATACATTCACATCATAAACAAAAAATCAAGAGCATCATTATTATCTAAGCATCTAATCATCCTCATAGTATCATCATATCAAAACATAATGCATATCATAAATCAATCATCATCAATAAACACATCACATGTGGATCAGAGAAAACCAATGCCATATATATATATATATATATATATATATATATATATATATATATATATATATATATATATATATATATATATATATATATATATATATATATATATATATATATATATATATATATATATATATATATATATATATCATGTCTGTCAAAATGCAACAAAGTGATAAAAAACAACATAGTCGGTCGCTAACAAAAAGGAGGACAGTAGAGCGGAAGGAGAAAGTGGACTTCCTAGTAACCTAAAAGATATAACAAAAGATGATAGGAAAGCTAGTCCTTTCAAGGTTACTCTTCAGAAGGAAGATAAAAAGAGTGAAAATAATGGATTTGAGATCAAAACATTCAATGTATTTGAAGTTTTACAGACTCAAGAGGAAGAGAATGTAACCATAGAAGAAATTCTTGAAGAGGGTGAGATTGACGACATTAATGAATCCCAATATGAGGTCCTTCAAGTTTCAATAAAGAAAAGTAATAAAGCTTGTCCAAATGACTTTGAAGGACCCGAGTCGCCCACCTCCTCTCAGAAAGTTGGAGAACCGTGGAATAATAAGCAATTTGCTCATAAAGATGAAGATGATGAAGAGATAATAGGGGTGGGAAAAAAGAAAAATAAGAAGATAGGATGATCTAATGGGGTTAAAACTAGGACTAGATCTAAGGCGGATATTGGTCTTTCCAAATCCCCGCAGGGACGTAAAACCATGAAGTGGCATAGGGACCGGGAGAGAAGACAAAACATAGCTGATGGAAGGCAGCGAACCATTCAGGAATCCTGCTCCCAGGTTTCCAAATGAAGGTAATTTCCTGGAACATTCGAGGCCTAAATGGTCTCCATAAACAAGATGTTTTACGAAATCTTATTAGAGATCAAAAGACAAATATCATCCTGGTTCAAGAAACCAAAATGAGTAAGGAAAAAGTTGAAAATTTAAAATTCTTCAACTAGGGAGGAGTTTGTGGTAGTAGCTCGAATGGGGCGTTAGGTGGGGTGGCTATATTCTGGAACAAGAAAACTATTGATGGAGATCTGACAGATGAAGATGGTAATATTATCTCTATGAAAGTAAAAAGTATTACTGAAGGAAAGGAATGGGTGGTTACCAACATTTACGCCCCAAATTCTAAAGCTGCTAGGAGTAAATTTTGGGACAAAATCCAGCAGAAAAGGTTTTTTTCTCAGGATAGCTGGCTACTGATGGGAGATTTCAGTACCTCGTTGCAAGGAATTGACAAATTTGGAGGAATCAAGCTCAACTGGATAGTAGGACTGACCTGATGGACTTCATCAATGTCAATACCTTGATTGATGTTGATCTTACTGAAGCTTCCTACACTTGGTCTAATCGAAGGGATGGAGGAGACCTCATTCAGGTAAGGCTTGATAGATCCCTTATCACTCATGAGTGGATCCTTACACATAGATTTTCTTTGTCTGTCATTAATAGATTTGGTTCGGATCATTATCCCATTTCTTTTGTTGCTAAGTCTGTTAAGAGCAAACATTGTTTTCCTTTTCTGTTTGAGAAAATGTGGATATCACGCCCCTCTTTGAAAAATGTCATTGCCAATTGGTGGAATATTGAGTTGGATGGATCTGTCATGTACAAAGTTGCTAAAAAACTTAGAAATATCAAAGATAACATCAAGATCTGGAATAAGAAGGTTTTTGGAGATATTTTTGAATTAAAAAAAAAGATGGAGGAATCAGAACAGATCCAAAACTCCATTCAGAAAGATGGTTATAATAAGTATCCCAAGGCTAAGGAAGATGATATTCTAGCCAAACTTCAAAACACTATATCTAGGGAAGAAATCTACTAGAGACATAGATCTAGGGCTATTTGGTTGGAAGCTGGGGATAGACACACTAAATTCTTTCACATGACTTCTATGAAACATAAAGCTGCCAGTAGAATATCTAGATTAATTGTTGATGATAAAATCCTTCTTAAAGATGATGACATTGGGGATGAAGTTGTTAGGTTCTTCTCTAATCTCCTCATGGCAAGTAAGGATATTGACATTGCCAAGCAACAAGACCTGGTTGATAACATTCCCAAGATTATTGAACCTCACCAGAATAAGACTTTATCTACTATTTCTACTACTGATGAAAATAAAAAAGTTGTTTTTTCTTTTCAAGGGGATAAGGCTTCGGGCCCAGATGGTTTTCCCATGTTCTTCTTTCAAGAATATTGGCATATTGTTGGGAAAGACACGGTCAATGTTGTCAAATAATTCTTTGGGTCCAAAAGAATCCTCAAGGAAATCAATTCTACTTTTATTGCTCTAATTCCTAAGGTGGTTGGGGCTGACTCTATGGGAAAATTTAGGCCAATAAGTCTTTGTAATTCCTTTTATAAGATTATTTCTAAAGTCATGACTTCCAGACTTTTGGTTGTTCTCCCCTTTGTCATCTCTGAGGAGCAAAAAGGATTTGTCCCTGGTAGGCAAATTTTGGATTCTATTATTCATGTGCACGAGAATATCCATTCTCTTAATGCTGCTAACAAAGAAGGGTTCCTGATAAAATTGGATCTGGCAAAAGCCTATGATAGAGTGGAATGACAAGTTCTTTTTAGGATTATGGAGGCCTTTGGATTTAATGAGAAGGTAATTAAAGTTACAAGAGAACTGATATCTACCCCAAATTTTTCTATTCTTATTAATGGGTCTCCGTCTAGTTTTTTTAAATCTTCTAGGGGACTCAGGCAAGGACACCCTATTTCTCCTATTCTTTTTACAATCTTGGCGGAGAGTATGAGCAGACTCATTCAAAAATTGAAAGTGAATAAAACCATCAAAGGATTACAACCCTCTGCTAATGTGTCCTGTACTCACCAACAATTTGTTGATGACATAATTTAATGGGATATTCTTCTATTGGTGAGGTTGCTACCTTCAAAGGTGCTCTTAGCTCTTATTCTTTGGCTAATGGTCAGCAAGTTAATTGGGATAAGTCTGTTATTTATTTCATAAATACCCCTATTACGAGGCAGCAGAGAATCACTAACATCATTGGTTGTAAGGTGGAGATGCTCCCCTCCACTTATTTGGGTCTCCCTCTAGGTTTGGTCCCCCCAAACTCCTTCTGAAACTTGTTAATTGATAAACTCAACAAGAAATTGGTAGGTTGGAAAGGATCTATGCTATCTCAAGCTGGTAACCTTCAACTTCTTCAAGCCACTCTTCAGAATCTTCCTGTGTATGCTCTTAGCTTGTTTAGTATACCGGCTAAATTTGTTGAACCTTTAGAGAGGATTCAGAAAAAAGATTTCTTTGGTCAAGGATAGAAAACAAGAAAAGGATAGCCTTGGTTGCCTGGGACAAAGTGTGTAATCCTAAGTGCAAGGGGGGTTTAGGTATTAAAGTTCTTAAAACTTTTAACAAAGTTTTGCTTGCTAAACAGATATGGAGGGCTTGTGGCATTAAGAAAGATTGGAGTTGGGTGTGGTTTGATAAATATATTCATAACCAACCACTTCATTCTCTTCTCTACTCTAAAGATATCCCTGATGGGTCTTTCATATGGAATAGTATAACCAAGTCGATAATAGTTGCTAAAGCTGGAGCTGGATGGGTCCCTGGCAAAGGTGACAAAATCAGGTTCTAGGAGGATGTTTGGATTAAAGATGAACCTCTCTTTAATCAGGATTGCAGCCAATACATTGGCGAATGCAAAAGAAGGTATGGATCTAGGGTTTGTAATTACTGGAAGGAGAATAAATGGGCGAGGCTTGATGCTATTTATGTTGGTTTTTCATTGCTTCATCAGGATCTTCTATCCTTTTCTGTTAGTAAAGATTTTGATGATGTGTTTCTTTGGAAGAGCAATCCCAGGGGTAACTTCACTATTGCATCTGCTTATAAAAAAACTATTACTCAGGTCAGCAACCCAATATTGACTAAAATCTGGAATAGATTCCTCATTCCTAAAGTTAACATGTTTTTTGGGCTTGCAGCTCACAACAAGATTCTCACTATCGATAACTTGGCTCGTAGAGGTTTCATGTCTCATAACACATGTGAGTTATGTCAGAAAGAGGTAGAATATGTGGATCTTTTGTTTATCCATTGCTCCTTTACCTAGGAAATCTGGAGTAAATTTTGGATGCAATGGAAAGTTGAATGGGTTATGCATAACAGTCTCAAGGAAGTCATTTGGCAATGGATCTTTCCCACCAAATTTTCTGGGTGAACCCACAATACTGGTTCCCACTTTTTGACCAACTTTGACACTTAGATGAATATTTTGCAAAAAACCTCCACTTTCTGACACCTATAACTTTTAAACCGTTAAGAATTTGAAGCTGATGTAAACTAGTGATTTGTAACATCTTTTTTGTAGATTCTAAATATAGTTTTTTTAAAAAAATTGAATAAAATTTTATTGATTTTTCCATCTCCCTCAAAAGTAGTTTTTTACAGCAAACACCATTTTTTAAGAGTGATGTGCATCCCGAAACGTATAACTTTTTTTTTATAAATGATAAAAACTTATCTCTTTTAAATTTTGGTTTGTAACATCAATACCCGGGGCATGCAGTTGGTTTGATAGTGATATGTTGAATATTTTTTATTTTATTAAGTTTTGAAGTCCGACTAATTATAATTTAGATATAGGTGTACGTTTGAACACATAACTTGTTCTATATATATCAAAATTCAATTTTATTTTTTTTGTTAGAAAGAATACATCAATACCTAGTGCATAGATATTTTTCAAAAAAAAATTGAATTAGTTTACTATTTTTCCCAATGCATTGAACAAAGAACTTCATGTTCGATGAAAAACCTACATTCATAAAAAATAAAATAAAAATATATTAATAAAATTAAATATACTAAAAATTATACTATTTGGAAAGCTTATAATAAGGACTAAATCCTTAAGAAAACAAAACTTCTAAATGAATTCATTTGACCCCTCAAAAGCTAATGTAAAATTAGTTTTTTATCAGCATTTGATAGATGCAAAGGAGACTCCCTTGCAAGTATGATTTAGAAGTAGAGAGGTTCTATCCAAGAAATTTTGATCTAAGAGCCTTTGATCTAACTCTCTTCAATTAATTACTTCAAATGGGACCTCTTAAAGCTTAAATCATTATATATTTTTTTAAAATGTATGATTTCAACAAAAATCAGGATGTACCAAAAAGTGGGAACCGGCTTTGTGAGTTCACCCTTCTCTCACCAAGATCCTCTGGTCCTTTATCCTTCCTATGACCTGTTGGTATATCTAGAAGGAGAGAAATAACAAAATTTTTAGGGAGGCCAAGTGTACGTCTCAGGTGGTTTTTGAAAAGATCGGCAGGGCAATTAAAGAAAACATAAACACTCTTCACAGAAACAACAAGCAGTGGAGTTATCTTAATATGAATGATAATGAGAAAGGTATCATCATCGAATGGAATTAGATTCACAAGATTTACAAATCTGACATTAAGAGTAGGAGAGAAAATGTTGTTTGGAGATTTCCCTTTCATGATTGGGTTAAGATGAATTTTGATGGGGTAGCCAAAGGCAATCCTGGGAAGTCAGGAGGGGGAGGAGTCATCAGAAATACTCATGGTGCTTGTGTTGTTGCTATTGCCTCTCCCTTTGGAGTTCAAAACAATCATGTTGTTGAAGCTTAGGCAATGTTAAAATGCCTCCAGCTTGCTCAGGGTTTTAACTTTAAAAAACTATGGCTGGAAGGGGACTCTCTCAATATTATTCAGGCTATCAAAGGCATTAGTTCTTCCTCTTGGAACATTTACAATAACATTGAAAGTGCTAAAAAATTATTAGATGCCTACAATAGTGTTTTCATTTCCCATACTTAAAGGGAAGGTAACAAGGTTGTTGACCTATTAGCTAATGAGGGGGTATATTTAAAAGAAGACACTAAATATATCAGAGAAGCCTCTTGTAAGAAGGATGTCCGAGCGCAATTATTATTTGATCAAGTCCATGGTTCAAGTTAAGTTTATCATTACTTTTTTGGGTCTGGATATCAAAGACAGAGATTGGAGTTGTGTGAAGTGTCAGCTAATGATCATTTTTAGGCATTGTCATTATGATCACCGGTGTGACGGGGCGAATCATAATAAGTGTTGGTTCATTGTGACTACTATTAAAGACCTTTTCAAAATCAAGGAAATTACCCTATTTTTTGAGCCCAACATTTTGTTCAAGAGTATGCACTTAAGTCTTGGTTTTCAATTTTTGAGTAACTTGTGCTTTGTTGAAGGCCTCGACCTGAATTACACCATGGGAGGCAATCTTAATCGGAATGAGCCCTCTGGCTATGATAATTAGAAAAGCGAACAGAAAGTTTGGCGGAGGCTTCACAGACATGGTTTGACAGACTACATTGAAAAATTGCATGGTAGTAAAAAGTCGATGTCTCAAGGTTCCGCCAAGGGATGGAAGAATAACAAAGTCACTCTGTTCAGGGAGAATTGGAAGCTGAATGAGGATTTGGTGGCGGAGGCTACTAGTTTACAAAAGGAAGGTACCAAGTTTTACAGAGATCGAAAGTTTGCGACAGAAGCCATCAAGAACTTCCCTAAAAGTGATGAAGAGAGGGTTCGACTCGCCAAGAAGGACAATGTATCTTACTACCTCCCTCATCTGGTAAAATCCTTCTGGCATGAGATGTTAAGGGTTTTGATGGAATTCTTAATAGTAGATGGTAGGTTTATGAAGGTTTATAATTATCATTTTGCTATTCTAAACCATTTCCGCCATGGTTTTAAAAACTCTTTGCCTTTCTATTTAGCTTCTTCCCTGAATGAAAGCTTGGCCGACCATGCATAAAAACCCAAATCCTATCCCATAGCTCACCAAGGTCTCATTCTTCTTATTTATGAGCATTTGAAGAAAAAAGCTAGGGTTAATAAGGAAGATCCATTGGTGGCAAATGCCCACATTTTGGATGGTCATGATGGTTCTTAGTTTGATGATGATTCATCTAACATTCCTCTTCATAATAAAGGGAGGGTTGGTGATGGAGATAAAGAGGACACATATGTGAATGCTAGTTCAGAGGAGGAACAGGGGAAAGCGGTTGATGATGAAGCGGAGAGTGAGAAGAAAGAGGCTGCGGGAGAGGAGGAGAAGGTGCAGAGAAAAGAGTATGTTGAAGAGCTAGATTCAAACCCTATTGTCTCAGATAGCATGAATGAAGCTCAACATACCATGAAGGAAGTTAACCCTAGGTTTGTGAGCTCTGTGCGGGGTATGGAAACGGCGGACTCCATTTTGAATGCTACCAGAAATAGCACCATGGAATTTTTCAATTTCCAGAAATGGGTAATTAAAAATATCTCTAGTATTTAGAAAAAACAAAGAGATTTGGATTATAAGATTCAAAATTTGATTAAGGATACCAATACAGGGAAATAGGATGAGGAGGTGGACACCAGTGAGGCAGATGATGAAATTGAAATGCAGGACTGCCAGAAAAAAGAAATGATTAAGGGAGACTTGAAGCATCTTGAAGATGTGATCAGAATCATCAAAGATAAGGTTGAGGCTGATAATGAAATTATTATCAACCAGATTACTAAAATTGAGAAGGCCTTGAAGAATTTTATGAATCACAGCCTTGAGGTTTTGAAGGTCTCGTCTTGAAAGATGAACACCCTGGTTGATTATCTGGAGAAGAACCAACATAACAAAGAGATGGTGATCATTGACGATGTGCCTACCTCCAGCTCTACTCCTCAATCCTCCAGACAAAGAACAAGGAAGACTACCAGTGATCTGGAGATGAAGACTAAAGACACCCATCAAAAGAAAAAGAACAAAGACTTGAGGGAAGTTGCTAAGGCTATGATGATGTTGGTTAAGGACATGAAAGAGTATAAAGTTTTTATCTGAAATGTAATACTGGTCTTTGGTTGCCAGTCTTTCGCTGGATTTCTGTTGTCCTTTTCCTTAGCTGTTGTTTTCTTTGTTGGTCTTTTGCAACTTTTCTTTCTATGTCCTGTTCTCTCTAGTTTCTTTCATGCTTACCTTCTCGTCTTGTAAGCGGGTTTTGGGTCCCTTAAAACTTGATTTTCCTTAATCAAAAACATAGTCGGTCTCTCAAGTATGACTATCTCCTGAGGCAGATGGTCTGACAGTAGTTGTCCCAGCTCCTGGATCTCCACTAGGTGGATCATGTCGGGCAAGCCCTGTAACACCTCTGCTCTTTGTCCTCGTATGACTACAGTCGAATCGACTGGATGCCACTACAGCACAACTAGGAGCTTTGTGATCTCGAGGGACCATCTCCCTGTATAGACGCCTATAATACTCAGCCTCCTTGGCCGAGTACTATATCTCTCTCAGCGTGTCTTGAACTAGGGCACCATTTGTGCCTCGCTCTAACCTGTCAGCAAGGGCCTCTGCTCGACCTCGATGCTCTATCTCCATATCTCATTTGACAATAACCTACGTAATCTATCGCTTTTGCACTAGCATCTATGTCTGGAGCTGTTGCACTAAGACCTATAACGCTCTAATCTACGAATCTTGTCGATGGGTGGGCATCCAAAGCTGAATGGGTACATGTGTCATGGTCCCACCAACACCTGTCCCTTTTTGAGGCACCGGTGGAGGTAGAACATTAGATCTCCTCCTATGGGAAAGTCGCCTATCATCCTCTATCCTGCCCACCGCACCTACCCTACCACCCTTGCCAGCACCAAGAAGGAGACCTCCTCTATCTCCTCCACCCCTCTACATCCTCCTCTCCCTCCTCCATCTCCTCTACATCCTCCTCTCCCTCCTCCATCTCCTCTACCGAATCCACCACCATCTCCTCCACCTCCCTCTCCTACCTCCTCTCCCTCCTCATCTCTCTATCTAGCTCCTCACCTTTGTGGCTGCTCATCCCCATCATCATCAAAGCAGGTAGCACCTCTGTCGAATCAGATATACATGCCATTGCATGTGCCATGAAGTAGGATGTAAACTCCTCTATCATCCCAACATCAACAACCCCAGCCCCATAATCCCAGATTTGTCATGCCAACAACATATACTCCTCTACAGTTGCTATGCTATCTAGGGTAGGTCACCACTCTAGCACATCTTGTCACCGATGAGCATATAAATAGGCTCCTTGTGGTATCCCTTGTTGTCTACCATACTGCCGCTGAACACGATTGTGCAAGGATTGCTCAATAATAAAGGGCGTTCACCCAATCAGGTACCTCGACATATATACATAGGGCATATCTAGCCCATCATCTTCCCACACCTCACAATCCATATACAGTCTCCAAATGATTATATCGATATCATCTAGTGCCCTTTGCCAATGCTCTAGTTTTCCCAGCTTACATTGATCAACTACACCTGTATACCCATAAGCACAAGCCCGACCAAATGGCCTATCCCTATCTGTAAGCGGTCTCAACACTAGTATATGCTCACAGGTCCATACCTATAACAAAGTCACCTCGGCTAAAAAACTAGTGTATCCCAGATATACCACCTAGTGAAGATCTCTATATAGATGGGCCAACATACACGACCCCCATGCAAACCTGCGTCCTTGCATCACCATGTGCTCGAGCACCAATCCCCATCCAATGACTAGTCCCTTCGACCTACGATCGAGACACAAAAACCCACCAATAAAACCTGCTAATATTGATGGCAGTGAAGGGTAACCTATATCCAAAAACTCCTTCCACAAGATCTCATAACCACTAATCTCATCATACTGGAAGATGTGGTGGAGAACGTTTGTCCCACCCTCATTTTGCTCGTAAGGTAACAAAGCCCCAACCACAGGAATTCGCAGAATTCAATAACAGTCCTCTAGTGTGACTGTCCTCTCGCCCGTCACCAAGTGAAAGATATTCGTATCACTGTGCCACATCTCTGCCAACACTGTTAATAAACCCCAGTTAATGATTTACCAAGGCATGTCTAATAAGGAGGACAATCCACATCTCTTAATAACATCTTTGTCAGCCTCTGACAAACAGGGAATCAGTGTCCATGGCCTCGAAAATCGCTCTCGAGATTGGAGTACGCCAAGATTTGCCTGCAAATCAACAAGTATCCATCATCAGTTCTCAATTCCATCTAATCTATCAACAATCAAAGCAAAAATCAACTTGAAATAATGAAACATCTCAAGAACACATTAAAAATGTATTCACATCATATCGAAAATCAAAGATCCATATCAAAAATCAAGGACCCATATCGAAAATCAATCAAGGACTCATATCGAAATCACAATCAAGACCCATATCTAAAGCAGCATCAAGGATCCATATCAAAATCAAGGACTCATATAGAAAATCAAATCAAAGACTCATATTGAAATCAACATCAAGGACCCATATCAAGAATCAATCCAGACTCATATCAACATCACAATCAGAATCCATATCGAAAGAAAAATCAAGGACTCATATTGAAATCACCATCAAAATCCATATCGAAAGCAAAATCAAGGACTCATATCGAAATCACCATCATAATCCATATCAAAAAGCAATTCATATCGAAAGCAAAAAGATCCATATCAAACCAAGACTCATATCATAATACAATAGCATATCAGAATTAGACATTATCCCAAAGTAGGACTCACATTGGATCATATTAGAGCAATCAATAGACACATATTGACATCTACAGAACCTATCTAATCTATTTGACTCACACCACATTTTTCACAACACTTTTTTTCCAACTTTGGACCATATGCGCTAAATCAGGGCTCCTATGCGCTAACTTTTTCCATCAATGCGCTAAAACACACACTCAATGCACTATCTTGTTACCACAGGCTAACTTGAACACCCTTTACACTACCGTGTTCACCCAACATGCTAAGTTATCCTATGCGCTACCTGACCTACCCATTGCGCTTCTATGTAGACTCTATGCACTAAATCATCTTATGCGCTAACCTACCCCCTGACCATGCTACAATGTGGCCCTCAGATGCTAAAACTCCTAGGGTTTTGCTACGCGCTAACACTCTTATCGTATGCACTAGTCAACCTACCCGACATGCTAAATCGGAAAAATCCGACCCAAAATTGAAAAACATGACAAAAATCAATAAAATCAATAAAAAACGAAGATGGATTTTGGCCACTTACTGGTGGGCCATAGGCAGAGGGTCTCCGGTGTCGCCTAACACACTCAAATCAGTGTGAGGAGTATGGAATCGACATTGTCGTCAGAGCTCCAAATCTCACAATCACAAAGATACAAGTGTGCAAGGGACTTTTTAGAGTCACTTTCTACCTTTTTATAGGGTAAAATTAAAAAAAAGGTTAATAAGTGGGGCATGCATTTTCCTCTCACTTTTTCATTTTTAACCTTATAAGCATCATTTTTTTTGGGAGATGAATCAACAAATGTGCCTTCAACGTAGTCAATATTCTCATATTGCAATTAATTCAAAAGCACTCATCAACTTGACAATTTTTTGCTAAATCCTTGATTCATCTCTCGAGGGGGCATCATCAATATCGTTCATCAAATATGGGGCATCATATCGACATTTCGATAGACAACATCATATTGATCAAACTTTGGCAGCATCTCCTGCAATTTTTCTTTGAATTAACATGTGCACACACGTCACTTCAAAGAGGGGCAAAATGTAGACGTATAAATCTGACCGCTTTCCTAAACAAATATTTAATATTTATTTTAACCCCATTCCTCCTATTAATTAAATCCTATTTAATTAATTTCTTCATTTTCATCTATTTGATTAAATGAATCACTCAATTTAATTAATTAAATTCATCTAAACCTTTTCTAGCCTTTAATTAAATAAATCACTTTATTTAATTAATTCCCCTTTCTCCCTTTTTAATTAAATTTACATTTAATTAAATTGATCCTTACAAATAAATAAATCTAATTTATTTATTAAATCCCCCCACTTGCATTTTCCTACATCTCCCACTTGCCTCCTAAACCCCTTCTAGATTTTTCTAATCATTTCCAATTTAGCCTAATTCATCTCCCAATTATTGTCACATTCCTAAGCAAAGAGAGGTCACTTCTCAAAGTCTCCAAAGTCTTTGAAATGCATTAAAGACTTTATGTCTTCAACAAGTTAACCCTCGAAGTCTTCTTAACCATTAATGGTTAACTCAACCCTCTTGCATGGTTAGAGACTTTTTCTCTAACTTAACCCTCATCTAACCCAAGGGTCTCATCAATCATTCATGGCTTTAACCTTGGTTATCCTATTAACCCTTACACAAGAGTTTACCCCTTGGGTAAAAGTTTTATCCATTGGATAACCCTAACCTAACCTTAACCCTTACTTCCTAGGGTAACCTGCATGTCTTCTCAAGCATTTAATGCTTCTTACATATCCTCTCAAGCAACCCTTTGTTGACAATTGTAAACATGGATTGATTAACTTTCAATCATGGCCCTTGTTAAGATTATTCGATATTGACCATCCATTGCCTTATTTTTCCTATAAATAGAGCTCTCATTCCTCGTTTTCATATCAACAATCTTTCATGCATCTATATTATAGTCCAATTTACTAAACATTTTAGCCTCTCTTTGTTAAATCATCATAATAGCATTTAGGAGTATTTTTCATATCATAGAATGTTTATGCTAGACTAGTATATCATGTTAGGATAAATTTGCTAATCTTTATCATATCATCATCTGCGTACTAGCTTAATCATCATAGTTCTAAACATCATATATATATTAGAATACATTCATGAATATAAATTAAACATAACTCATTCTTGGAGTTGTCATTCCTAAGTCATTTTACTCAATGATATGAGAGAAAAACATTGACTTTAGGGATCCTATGAGATCGAGAACAATGGGACACCCCTTGGGAAGTTGAACTGATTGAATCACTTCATATAATTGCACCAAGAGTCTCATTGGTGTGTGGGTCTTTTGAATCCGATTTGTTCATTTTCATCACTGCATTTTCCTGCATACAGGTTCAAAAATAATTATTGATCAAACCAAAGAATAGGAAGACATTGAGCAATTTCAAGAACAACAAGAGCCATGTACTCCTATTCTAAGAAGATCAAAGAAAACAATAGAATCTAGATGATGAACCTCGATCTTATAGGGAAGCTATTTTAATAGATGATTGTAATTCTTGGTAACAAGCCATGCTAGAGGAGATGATGTTATTAGAATAATGTGATACATAGGATCTTGTTCGTTTGTCCAAAGGAAGAAATGACAATGGTTGTAAATGGGTCTACAAAAATAAATTTGAAGTAGATGTTTAATTGAAAAAGTACAAAGTTAGATTAGTAACTAAGGGCTACTCCTAAAGAGAGGCAGTTGATTCTAGTAAGATTTTATCTCCTTTCTCTAAATTGTCGTCTATTAGATTTCTTCTATCCTTTCCTACAAGTAATGATTTTGGGATTAAGTATATGGATGTTAAACTACTTTTTTGCATTGAAACTTGATTTGTAGATTAAAATGGTCTCTTTATGATTTAAACAGTCTCCCCAAATGTGGTATCAATTTTTTTTTCATTTGTCATTAAATTGGGTTTTGTTAGAAGTGAACAAGATCATTACGTATACATTAAATGTATTGATGATCATATCCTAATCAATATCTTTTATGCGGATGATATGCTACTTATCAATAATTCTAAGGCAATGATTAGTGAGCTAAAAGCTCAAATTTCAAGGGGATTTGATACATATGAAGGATTTGGGAGCTACTAGGTACATAGTACAAAAATAAAGAGAGATCGAGTAAATAGAAAGCTTTGGTAATGATAGAATAAGTATGTTGGCACTATTTTGAATAGATTTAATATGTAGGATTGTAAACCAATAAGAATTCCTTTAGAAGTTGGAAAAATCTTTTGTAAGACATGTGCCTAAGAATGATGATGATTTAGAGGATACGTCTAATGTGCCTTATGCTAGTATTGTAGGAAGTTTTCTATATGCAATGGTTTGCACTAGACTAGATATTACACGAGTAGTGGGAGTTTTAAGTAGGCTTATGTCTAACCCTGGTAGAGTACATTGAGATCATGTTAAAAGGGCATTTAGATATTTGCAAGGAACTTATAATTATTGTTTAGAATATTATGAGACTATTGGTGTGGATAAGGCATTAGACATACAAGGATTTGTTGATGCAGATTTGGTAGGTGACTTGGATAGCTGAAGGCCCACTAGTGGGTATGTGTTTACTTTGTTTGAAAAAATTGTGAGTTAGATGAGTAAAAGTTGGGCTAGAATTGCTTTATGTGTTGCTGAAATACAGTACATGGTTGGTACCCATGATTCTAAGGAGGCAATATGGTTACAAAGATTTTGTGTAGGTATTGGTTTTGATTGCAAGATAGTTCAAGTTAATTGTGATAGTCAGAGTGTAATTCATTTAGCTAAGAATCCTATGTATCATGCATGAACTATACATGTGGATGTACAATACCATTTTATTTGTGAGTTGATTGCAAATGGACAAATTGAATTGAAGGAAATTAAGGCTCAAGTGAATGTTTCGAATTATCTCGCCAAACTTGTGAGCACAAAAAAAGTTTACTTGGTACAAAAAGGTCACAAGCCTTGTTTCTAGTTCCTAGTTGATTCCACGGTGGTGTGATTTCCCTAGCTCTTGCAAGGTATTCAAAAAGTGAGAATGTTTGGAATTAAGATATCTCAAACTTAGAAAATCCAAATTTTTTAATTATTATTATTTTAAATTTTCCCATGGTCATTTGGCATTTATGCGATTAAATTAATATACTTATCATAATGGGAGTGAGTTTTATGATTTGGCACTTTTTCCAAATGTTGTTGCCTTTAAAATCAAGTTATTTGTTGTCAAAAGATGCCCATCAAGTGGTACACCATGGAGAGGTTATTTTTAGGGATGTTTTCACATATTTTATGACAACTATAAGGGCTAACAATTGAGTGGATCATTTTGAATGTGATAATCAATTATTGTGACACATGTATGAGTATCCTTACATAAGTTATTGCATGTCTATGATACATGTAAGAGTATCTCCTAGTTTGGGGGGATTCTTATGACAACCCATAAGCAGGTGTAATGTCATGTAAGAGGCTATGTTTGGCATGTAGGGGTCGTATGGATTTTTACCATGGTATTCTGGAACCTTGTTTTGACCCATGATAATGTTTTATGTTGGTATTTTAAGCTCCCATGAGTCTATTTATTGAGGGGTTGAGTTGGAGACAAGTGTGAGTTTGTTCAAGTTTTATTTTGTATAGGTTATGCCATCAGATCAAAGACAAGAGTGGAGTTTGAGAGTTGCATTGCAATTTTATATTGTTGATAATACAAATCTTTCATCTTTTCTCGACGGAGTTTTTTCCCAAAAGGGTTTCTCCACATAATTTCAGCGTTATGTGTTTAATATTTTGTGGTGTTAACTTTTGGTGTTATAGCTGATATCTTTCATATGATAAACATTATTGAATTTGATTTACAGGTAATTTGAAGCTACGTATATTTGTGTTCACCTCTTCTTTTCTAACATGCATCAATTTGTAATGGTTCAATGTCCTTTTAGAAGCAATTCTAGACATAATTATGTCTACCAAGTCTCTCCTTGAAGCATTAGGTTTCAAAAAATGAAAAGAATAATTCTCTCTCTAAAATTTTAATTAAATTCTATTATATACAATAAAATTGCATAGTTTAGCATTATCTCTTGTGGTCTCTAATCAGTCATATTTCTTGTCCTAGAGTTATTTTACATCAAGGAACATAAAGGGTTTCCTATGAATTTCTTTTATGCACTCTTAAAATATTTTAATTGTTTTTCACTACATAAAGGTGCACAACATTGTTTCTTCTTGGTGTCATTTGACACAAATAACGTGTATGAGCCTTTATGTATTTTGTCTTATCTTGGATTGGTGTGCCTTCCCAATTGTCCTCTAGGTGTATTAATCCAAGCATCACACTTGAATAAATCAAGAAGGAAATATAATACCTTTAGTGGTAGTTTTGTTTTTAATTATACAATATCATTAAGTATCCAACATCGATTGCAAACCATAGGGCCTTAGTGGTAGGCAATAAGTTTTTCTCTTAGCCGGTCTTTGGTGGCCATCATAAATTGTAAGCAAGAGGGTATTGGTTGCAAGATGACAATCTTTGGTTGCTAGTATTGTTCTTGAGAATGTTGGTGGCTATTATATTATAGAATGGCCTATTAGGAAGAGTAACCTCTACCCTAGTTAGTAGTGGGGTATTGAGAGTTTGCAACAACTCAAGGTAAGTTAATTTGTTTATTTTGTTTATAAAACACGAGTGGAGTTATTAAATTTCATATAAAATTGCTTCAATATTCTATGTGGGATCACAAGGCTTAATTCACTTCTTTCAATCGATCTTGATATGTAGGTTGGGTAGGATATTCTCCTAGAATTTAATTACTTTTTCTTTTTTTTCAAATATCATTCTCGATACCTAGTCAACATAAACCATTTGACCTCATTATTAGGTAGCCATCAAGGATTTCAAACCCAATCAAATAGAATCTCAACCTACTTATTAGAAAAAGGAACTAAATATCATCAACTTCAATGTGATATGGGGATGTGAAAAAGACCTAAAGAAGCAATGGAAGAAAGGGTGTGTATTTTTGCAACATCGGATACTGGAATAGAAAAAGAACACTTCATTATGGAGTATGATACCTTCAAGGACATTAAAGACAAGAAAGCAAATATAATGACAATTATTCCTTGGCACAATTTTTTAGCAAGGAGACTACTGAGAAAATGGAGATTCTTATCATCTCCTTGAATAAAAAAGGACTAAAATACAAAAGATCAAAATAACAAATTTAATTGTCCCGTAAACTATTTGTAGCCTTTTGAATGTCTATTATGTGTCCCTTAAAATTCCCTTCTCTGTGTAGTTATTAAATTTCATATAAAATTGTTGCATGTATTGTATGTTTGATCACAAGGCTTAATTCACTTCTTTCAAACGATCTTGATATGTAGGTTGGGTAGGATATTTTCCTAGAACTTAAATACAATTTTCTATATTTTTCAAATATAATTCTTGAGACATAGTCAACATTGACCATTTGACCTCACTACTAGGTAGTCATAAAGGCTTTCAAACCCCAATCAAATGGAGCCTTATCTTAAAAGTCAGTAGATGTGAGCACGGTGAAGAAAAAGAACACTCCAACTTAAGCACACTTAACCACAAAATTCCCTCCAAGGTTAAACCCACTTAGCTTTCAACCCCATTTTGCAAAACCTTTGATAAGTGTTGTACCTTATGATTGAAGTTGTTAATACAGGTTTAAAGTCGTTGTAAGCGCTACTAATTATTGTAAAGCTCTTATTACTTCCACCATTGGTCAAAATTAAGATGATTCCAATGGTATGCTTGAAGGAAATTTAGTTTACAATATATTAGTAAACTCTACATTGTTGAGATGGTTATGTTTCTTCTTGTAATATTTAGGAACTTTCAGTATATATTTTAGTTCAACAAATATAGAAAAAGTATTTACAACTTTATGATAGTGTATTCATTGTAAAGCGGAAAATCGCGATCGAACCCTAGTTGCTCTCCCCTCTTTCAACTCCAAGGAGAGAGAAGGGAGATTCACTAGGGTTGATGGTTTTCACTTAGGGGAGAGACTTTACATTCAAAAGAGGGGTTGAAACCCACAAGATCCAATCCCACGCAATGCAAGATTGGATGCTAAATGAGTTTCAAGGGTTATGACAGCAAGGCTACCCTCTTTTGTAAAGAATGTGCATAGAAGAATTGAGCTAGGAATGCATAGAAAGTGACAAAGATTCGCTTTATAAACTAAGATAGGGATATAAGATGAAGCTGCAGACCTGGAATTAGCAGTAAAATGTCGATACGGTGTTGTCCTGCAAATTTGAGCAAAAGTTGTTGGGACGATGGCGCCCGGCGCCACGGTCCTCCGAAAAATCCGCGAAACGAAGGGGGATCTGTTCGTCTCTGCCCAAGGATTCCAGATCTTCAATTTCAGCTGCGTACCTGCAACCTACACACAGAAAAGCGAAGACGATTGGGGGGTTAGGGATTAGGGGTTTGCCTTTAGGTCAAACCCCGGTTTTGGAATTAACCAAGAAATGAGCAAGAGCTGTAAATGTAAATGACTGTAAAACAAGTACTAATACCTTGTTCTAAGGATGTTTGTATCCTTATGTGCGAAGGTTTAGATGTTGTATGTTGTATGTTGTATGTTGTAGTAATATGTGATCTCCTCTTCAATGGTTGAATCCTTGTCTTGAATGCAACACTTAGCCTTGAATGGAGACTTGAAATGATCAATTGCTTGAAGGAATGCTTGAATGCTTGAATGCTTGAGTATAGTTTCCACGCCTTTTCCATCATATCGAATGAAAGAGGAAAATGTAGTTTATATACTTGTCAATTAGGGCTGATAGACTGATTTTCCCGACCTTAGGCCGACCAGGAAAGTTTATTTTCCAAATTGCAAACAAAAAGACCCGAAGTCCAAAGGAGACCGGGCACAAAATAGGACCCAGGGACCAGGGCGCTGGGCGCTCTGGTCCCACCTCCCGGGACAGCAGGGTGCAAGGAGGTTCAGGCCAGGGTGCTTGAAAAATGCAGTTTTCAGTGTCATAATCAGGTTTCGGGGTCTCCATTCAGGTTGCGTGTTGCGTCGCCATCGTGAAGACCGAAATGCAGTCGAAATTGCAAGTGTCGCAATTTTAGGACGCTACATTTAGCCCCCACTTTAGCAGGAGTATGTATGCTCATACTTCCGGTAAAGTACAAGGAAACAACATTGAAAGACTTTCACCACGTCAAGGAGGCAAGACACACCAAGCCCCCAGTGGACTAAGGATCTTACGACTTCGATTGACAAAGTAAAAGGGAAGATCACGAGGGAGAACCATGACTGTCAGTAGTAAGGTTCCCTCACTATGAGTCATGCAAGAAAGATATAAAAAAATTTCAAGGCAAAGCTAAATTTGCCAAGAAATTCTCAAGTATCTTGAAAAGATATGAACGGGATGTATGCCCCCCTACGTTAAAGCGATCGCACACGCCTCACCGGGGGTGATTGTTTTAACGTAGTGATACACATAAGAAATGAGAAAGGATCGGAACACGTTATCGCAAGGATTTAGCCCCCAAGTGTGAGATAAGCCCAAGGATAATAGACACAAAACACAAAGCACGAGGTGACTTCGCTTTCCTTGGGGTCAGTATGCTGTATGATAAGTCATGTATATATCATATGTATGTATGCATAATTGTTCTTCATTCCCCAATCAAGAAAGGTCACCTAGAAGAAGGGAACACATGTGTCTTTTGAGTCAACATGAGAGAGATCGAGAGATCTCAATGCTTTGCATCATCCTCAAGTAGACAACGCTAAGGACAACAAATAGAAGAATGAGAATAACATATAGAAGAAGTAACACAAGAGAGGAGGAGAGAATCTGCTATGCTAATGTAACTAGTCTAGCACGTCATCTACCCCCCGATCTTGCTGGTCAATGTTTCGGGAAGGCAGGGAACACGCTAGAGGAGGAACATTCAACACAGCAGATGGAGCTATCACAAGATCCAAACAAGGGCTATGTTCATGTTCCGAGCCACATTGTTCTTGTCTAGGAGCTAGGATAAGTGCTTTAGAAAATTCATTAGATAAATGGTTATCAATATCAACAAGTTCGTATTCACTATCAGAAGCAAGAGGAGTAACATTTTCATCATGAATAACATTTTCATCTATATCATCATCAAGATTTATAAAAATAGGATTTTTAACTCGCACAGGATCAAGACCATCATGCATCTTATGTTTAGGAGATTTAGGCTCAATGTCCGGCTGAGGAGAAAATGGAATAATGCTTGTTGAAGGTGTTTTTGGAGATTTCAAAGTTTGAGAAGTAGCTGCTTGAGCCCTAAGACGACGCTTTCGTCGGCGTTCACGTGCAGAACGATTTCGTCTAGTCTTAGTACGAAGTGAAGAAGATTGAGGAGGAGGAATGTTCTCATCCCTATCACTTGGGTGTTTAGGTTGTGGTCTCTTAGGCTGGATAATAGGAGAAGAAGAAGGTCTCTTCTCTCTATAAAAGGAAGGGGGAGGAACTGCTCCATATAAAGGAGGAATTTTTGGTTTAGGAAGGAGACCAAGTCCATCATGACGAGGAGGGATAGGTCTACTTTTAGGAAGTTTATTAGATATAGACATAGTCACATCCATAGGGATGGGTTGGGAATCTTCTTGAGGAAAGACATTAGTTTTATCTTTCAAAGGAAGAACTTCCTTCTCAAGAATGATAGGAATGTCAAGTTTAGGTGTTCTAGGTTCACTTAAAGATAGGATTTTGTTTTCCACTTTTGATAAGATTTGAAAAGATGATCACTTCGCGGAGGAAGGGATTGGAATTGTTTAGGCCAAAAGTAATCAATAGGAACGCTAGAGGTTCTTTCAGCTGGTTTAAAGAGACTATGATTGACAGTAACAACTTCATCATTATGGGGAAATTTCAAACACTTATGTATAGGAGAAGCAATAGCTTTCATGGAAGATAGCCAAGGATAGCCAAGCTTCACACGAAATTGTTCGGAAGATGGAATAATAGCAAAGTTCACATCAAGGGATTTGTTATGGACCTCAATAGGCAATGTAATAGAACTAATTGCAGGAGAAGAAAATGCATCAAATAGTTTCACAATCACATCTGTTTTGTCATATATCACTTGATTCAATTGCAAAGTAAAAAGAAATTCTTCAGTAATAACATTAACCATGCACGAAGGATCAATAAGCACTCCACGGCAAGGTGTATTCTTGACTTTTGCAACTATATATAAAGGACCATCAGGTGCCCTAATGGTTTCACTAGAATCAAATGTGATGGAAGGTTCTTTAGGGTTTTCTTGCTGCTCTACGAAGTTAATCACATTCGGAGTCATAGACACAAGACCATCAGATGAAAAAGAGGAACCATTAGTCTCAATCGCATTAGAGGTATGAGAAGGTAATGGATCAGTGAAAATCTGAAGATTTTGATTAGGAGGAGCTACAGATGTATTGCCTTTATCATTCACTCCAGAAACAGAAATAGTATTATTATCAATCAAATCTTGAATTTTACCCTTTAAAGAAAAACATTTTTCAGTATCATGCCCAGGCTGACAATGAAATTGACAAAAAGCTTTATTATCAAAATAAGGTGAAGTAATCTTTGCAGTATCAATTTGCCTTATAGGAGGAAGAGTAAGCACATTTTGTTCCAATAACTTATTCATAATACTATGCAATGATTCATCCAAAGGAGTATACTTTCTTTCTTTCTTGAAAAATTTAGAAATAGGAGGCACACTTGATGCTGCATTCACATTGTTGTTGATGATGTTTTCATTGAATTTGATGGAGTCTCTGTTCGGTTTAAACTTCCCAAATGGTTGTTGACTGCTATCACCCTTATCACTCGGAGCCATAGGATGTGATTGTTCCATTTGACTCACAGTCAGTTGATAATTGTGAAGAGTGGCACACAACTGTTGGAAAGAAGTAAACTCAGAAAATAATAGTTTGTCTCGAATATCTTTTTGTAAATTAGAAATAAAGATTCTTTGAATATCATTGTCAGGCATTGGAAAAGAAATTTGAGCATACAAATGCTTATATCTACCAATGAAATCAGTCACTTTTTCTTTAACACCTTGTTTACAATGCATTAAATCAATCAAAGTAACTTTAGGACTTATATTGTTTTGAAATTGTTGAATGAAAGCATTTGCAAGTTGTTCGAAAGAAGTAATAGAATAGGAAGGCAACGAGCAATACCATTGTAGGGCTTTGTCTCTTAATGTTCTAGTAAACAATTTTGCAAGCAACCTTTGGTCATAAGCAAAATCAGTACATATTGTTTGAAAAGTCTTAACATGTGTTAGAGGATCACCTTTACCATTATAAAGTTCCAAATGCGGGATTTCAACATGTTTAGGGGGAATAGCTCGAACAATGTCAAGAGAAAGTGGGCTCGCAACATCAAATGTGGGCACACTAAACTTAGATTGATTCATAGAGGCAATTTGTTGCTGTAAAGAAGAGACAGTTTGTGCAAGATTGTTAATGGTCACTTCAGTCAAAGAGTTCATATTAGATGTGTTAGATTGAGATGGAGGTGTTATGTTATTGAAAGAAGGCAAAGAGTAAGGTGGTGGGACTCTATGATAATTAGTCATAGGAGATGATTGGACAGGAGGAACACTACAAGGAGGAATGGAATGGTTAAACGAATTGCCCCCTTGCGTCATGTTCATTTGTGAAGATGTAATAGGAACACTCATTGAAGGAGTGAATGAAGAAGTCGGATTGAATGAAGGAAGAGGGTTAATTGAAAAGGAAGGATTGCCCACATGACTGGTGATCACAGGAGGAATGTCTTGTGTAGAAGTAGCCATTATGTTTGATGTAAAGGTAGGTATGCTAGCAATAGAAGTCATCAAAGGAATAGAATGATTGACTTGAGTAGGAGGTTGTGTATAACCTAAAGTTTCGGCACAACTCTTCATAGGCATCACGTTCGAATTCACAATGTGTGAAATACCACGCAAAATATCAATTCCATTCTTATCACTTTGAAGCATACGTTTTAGACCCTCAATTAAAGGAAGAGCTTGACTATCAGGGTATTCTTGAGACATCCATTGTCAAAAATCATCAAATTGGTTATCCAATTTCAAAATTTGTTCTTCAGAAACCTCATGGAGAGCTTCTTCATCATTAGGAGGATTAGAGGAATTACCCATGTCCTCGTTAAAAAGGCTATTCAAATTAGGTTCCATCTCCTCGGTAATTAAACCTCGGAAAGACTTAATTCTATGGCTTCGTCTAACGGGAATAGTGTAAGTAGGGCTTATTGTTGTAAAACTCATGCACTAGAGAAGGAGAGAAAATTTTGATTTTAGAGGTAGCAATTTTCAGTAAAATCAGCCAATCTTCTGGATTTAAGCTGTTAAATGCAATCACGACAGTCTCCCGAAATTTCAGAAAAAATGTCCGGGACCGTGGCGCTCGGAGTGCAACACGGTCCTTGCAACTTTTTTCGAAATTTGCAGGGATGAAAGGTATGATGATTTTAAAGCCAATCTGAAAAAATTGAGTGATTTTACGATCTGTAGATAGGCCAAATTAAAGTTGCAATCTCAAAATTGAACCCTACCCAGATTGTCGAAAAATGCAAAATTTGAATTTTGAAAAAAAAAGAGGGAAACTGAAATTTTGAATTTTATGATTGTAGAGGGAATGTCAAAAGCAATGCAAGTTTTGAAATTCAAAAATTGACTCAATTTCACGCAAAATTCAATTTTGAAAGCGGAAATCAAAGTTGTTGTAATTAAGCACTTAATTTCAAAAGTCACAAAATGCAAGAATTTGAATAAAGCACTGAAATTTTTAATGAATGTTAACGCACTTTTCAGATTTAGGACAGTAAGAACACAATTTTGACACAAAATTTCAGTTTCAATGATTTTTTGAATGTTTAAAAGCCTTAATCCAAGCAATCACAAGACCAACTTTGACTGTAATTTTGAAGGTGTTAAAATTGATAAAATCAGCCAAAATTCTGGATTTTAGCAGGAAAATACAGTAAGATCTCGCTCCCGAAATTTCGAAAAAAATGTCGGGGATGATGGCGCTCGGAGTGCACACGGTCCTCGCAACTTTTTTCCAAATTTTCAGGGATGAAAGATATTGTGATTTTATTGCGGAATCCAAAGTTACAGCTGATTTGGAGATGTTTTGATCAGTGAAATTGTCGAACAAAGGTTGAATCAAGAGGGTTTCAAAAATTAGGGTTTTGACACTTAACCACTTAATTTTCAAAATTAAAGCACAAATATGAATTGATAATTTGTAATAGAAGGATAGATCTGAAACAAGCATTAACATTTAGACATTTCACAAGCTTAATTACTAAAAAGAAATTTTAGGGTTTTTATGCAATCACCTCTAAAATTTTGCAAAAGATCAAACATGGAAATGTAATCAATTTTTTTTTTAGATCTAAGCATGAAAAACCAGAAAGGATGTTCACGTCGGGTTCACCAAAATGTAAAGCGAAAAATCGCGATCGAACCCTAGTTGCTCTCCCCTCTTCCAACTCCAAGGAGAGAGAAGGGAGATTCACTAGGGTTGATGGTTTTCACTTAGGGGAGAGACTTTACATTCAAAAGAGGGGTTGAAACCCACAAGATCCAATCCCACGCAATGCAAGATTGGATGCTAAATGAGTTTCAAGGGTTATGACAGCAAGGCTACCCTCTTTTGTAAAGAATGTGCATAGAAGAATTGAGCTAGGAATGCATAGAAAGTGACAAAGATTCGCTTTATAAACTGAGATAGGGATATAGGATGAAGCTGCGGACCTGGAATTAGCAGTAAAATGTCGATACGGTGTTGTCCTGCAAATTTGAGCAAAAGTTGTTGGGACAATGGCGCCCGGCGCCACGGTCCTCCGAAAAATCCGCGAAACGAAGGGGGACCTGTTCGTCTCTACCCAAGGATTCCAGATCTTCAATTTCAGCTGCGTACCTGCAACCTACACACAGAAAAGCGAAGACGATTGGGGGGTTAGGGATTAGGGGTTTGCCTTTAGGTCAAACCCCGGTTTTGGAATTAACCAAGAAATGAGCAAGAGCTGTAAATGTAAATGACTGTAAAACAAGTACTAATACCTTGTTCTAAGGATGTTTGTATCCTTATGTGCGAAGGTTTAGATGTTGTATGTTGTATGTTGTAGTAGTATGTGATCTCCTCTTCAATGGTTGAATCCTTGTCTTGAATGCAACACTTAGCCTTGAATGGAGACTTGAAATGATCAATTGCTTGAAGGAATGCTTGAATGCTTGAATGCTTGAGTATAGTTTCCACGCCTTTTCCATCATATCGAATGAAAGAGGAAAATGTAGTTTATATACTTGTCAATTAGGGCCGATAGACTGATTTTCCCGACCTTAGGCCGACCAGGAAAGTTTATTTTCCAAATTGCAAACAAAAAGACCCGAAGTCCAAAGGAGACCGGGCCCAAAATAGGACCCAGGGACCAGGGCGCTAGGCGCCATGGTCCTGGGGACCAAGGCGCTGGGCGCCCTGGTCCTGAAGGACCAGGGCGCTGGGCGCTCTGGTCCCACCTCCCGGGACAGCAGGGTGCAAGGAGGTTCAGGCCAGGGTGCTTGAAAAATGCAGTTTTCAGTGTCATAATCAGGCTTCGGGGTCTCCATTCAGGTTGCGTGTTGCGTCGCCATCGTGAAGACCGAAATGCAGTCGAAATTACAAGTGTCGCAATTTTAGGACGCTACATTCATATATAATGAAGACAAACTTCCTAAAATTTGAGTAGGAGGATTCAATTATGAGGGATATATTTGATTGAAATTGTAGCGACCTAAGTACAAATTGGGTTGGGTTTTTAGTTTTTTCATATTGAAAGGGTAGATGAAATGAGGCACATTGTTATAACTATTAGCTATATTTGCTCTTGTAAACTAATACTAGCTTTGAAATAGTCATGAATTATCTATAGTTTGAACCAATTTCCCTCTCTTTCTAGAACAACATATCCATCCATGAGAAGTTTCATTCCTTGTAAAAATATGGGATGTTTGCTTTAATTTCATCAACTGTCCTATCTTTTTATGACAACATCTGCAAACACGAAAATTCCACCATTCTTAAAAATATGAAGCATTTGCTTCAATTTCTCTAGTTAGATCCATTATTTAACCTTTTTTCATTTAATGATTTTTTATTACGGACAAAAAAAAAATTATGTCTCACTTTGATATACGCTCTTTTGAAATTTTGCAATTTAGAGATTTTGTAGATTGACAATAGAAAAGTATATGCTCTTTCTGAATTTTCAATCAATTAACAACTACTTAGATCCTGTCTAGCCACTAGAACCTCCAGTTACAATTAAAAGACAATCTATCAACTTTTAAGGATGCATTAAATTTTAAAGTATAAAAACAATATTGTTTTTAATAGTTAATCCATTTAAATACATTGTTAAATTGTGATTTTCTTTTTTCTTTAAATATAATTTATTTGTATTTATAATTATTCATGGAGAACAAACAAATATATGTTTAGGGTTTGTCAATTTTAAATTGTTGATTGAAGAATTAGACTTATTTAATTGGTGTAGTCAAGGAAAATATAAAAAGTAACTATAATTGGTGAAATTTATATATTTGTGTTATTTTTGTTTAGTTTGTGTTTATTTTTATGTAATGTTTTGGTACATATATATTTTGACAACTAACCTATTTTAATGTAAAATTGACACTAATTTTTTGCCCTCGTCCACTCTTATTTTCTATACACAAATCAAACTGTACATTGTATGTTAGCTTACATATAGTTTTTGATACGCATAACCATTGTACCTTCGTTGAATGGAAGTGCTAATATTTATATTTATTTTAAAAGGAAATGACAAAGAAAGTTTGTTGAAAGTGTTAAGAAAATGGCGTCTCAACCTTGCATTTACATAAGATTATTATTTATAGTAAGTTTATATTTGAACACGAATTGGTCTGAAATTTTCCTAAAGCTACAAATTGGCTAATTAAGAATTTAATTAAATTTTTGTTGCAAGATCATGTCTAGATTTGGAGATATTAAGTCTCATTCTCTAAAAGTTGTGAATAAAGGATTTGAAGTCAAATTTGAAGGCCTTAGAGGCTAAGATATAGCCCAAGAGTGTGTATAACTTGTATAGTGGGTTATAGCTTGACAGAGAATGTTGTGAGTTTTCCAATGCTTCTAACAGTTCATCAATCGAACACCCTGTTCAAAATTTATGGACTTTGAAAGTTGGGTCTCCTAAAATAGGAAATATAAAAATGTGTTGGGCACATAAATGAGTAATGAAAGGGAGTTACACATGTTGGTGTGTTTTGACACATCATAGGGCATCTTGGATTGGAGATTAGTTGAGCGCCACTTTCTAGATGGTTTTAGCTCACAATTTTGTAATATTTATTGACGATTTCATGTATTGTATCTTTTATATATTAGGTGTGTGAGATGGAGGTTGTGTGTAAGAGTCTTATAGCTATTGAGTTACTTCTATATCTTTGGTTGGTGATACTCTAATGAGAAGCTTTCTCTACAAGTATATTGCATTCTATTGTTGATTTTTGAATAAAATATTGGGTGGCTTTTGGAGTGTGGGGTTTTTCTCTCGAAAGGGTTTTCTGGGCACACAAATCATTGTGTTATGGTATGGATGTTATTTGTGTTTTTTTTTTGGATTTTTGTACTTGTTATAAAGATCTTTTTTTTTTTTTGCATTACCCTCATCTCGGTATTCGTATAGGAAGTTGTTTTGCAACCTCAACTTCCTTGCAAAAAGAAGGTGAGACATGGGCTCAAATTAGTAATAGTCTCTCTAACATGGAAGAGAAGAAAACGTATAGGTTAAAAATATGCAAGCAAGAGATTTTTAAAGAAATACAAGCTAGAAAAATAAATGTAATTATTAGAGGGGTGAGAGATTATGAAAAAAATGAAAGAACTTTAAATTTGGTAAATAATTTCGTAAAAGACAATTTGCTTTAGCAAGGAAAAATCTGCCAAGCAAGGAGTGTCGGAAAACACTGTGAAGAGAAGGTTAGGCCTATAAAGTAGTCATCAAAAGCGTGCATGACAAACATATTTTGATAAAAAAAAATAAGGTTTCGAGGGGCACTTATTCCTAGACAAGGATTTAAGTAGTAATCAACAAGAGGAGAGAAGGGTAGAAGTGGTGAAATTGACACTAATAGTTATGAGAACAAATATAATTCAAGGAGCTCTTAGGGGGTGCAAAACTGTACAAAATAATAAACTGGAAATGAATTAATTTCTAGTTATTGCTTGGTTTAATGAGGAATACAAATTTGTGAGAAGTTTCAAAGATTCAAGTAGGCAAAAGATAAATACCAAATTTTACTAGCGAATTTTAAGAGGGAGAAAAGTTAAATTCATGAACATGTGGTAGAAAGAGTTAATCAGCCTTAGTAAGAATAACTTGAATTGTTTTTAGGAGGAGCTTCAACCAAGAAAGAAGCAAACTAAAAATAACATTTCATCTAGTGAGTGGTTTGAATATGTAAGATGGCTTTATGAACAAGAATAAGAAGTAGACCACCTTCCTTTGGTCAACATCACAACTAAGCTTTTCACATTGCATGAAGTTGAGATTGACATTGAAAATTTAGGATTTGGTAAAGCAAAGGACTTGGTTAAAATTCAAGTAGAGTTTCTACAGTGGGGGGTGAGAACTCTCACATCACACATTTGTGGTATTATTCAACAATATCATTCTTAAAGAGTTCCTAGGAGATCGAACTACTAGCCTAGTAACACTTCTTTTTAAAGAGTGGTGACTTCAATAACCCCCCAATTTAAGGACCACTATGATCAACCTTTTGTTTGCAAAATTATTTGGCAATTGATTTAAAGAAGAAACAACACATAGAAAAAATAAAATAAAAGTGTACAAAAGGGCAAGTATGCTTTATGCCTAAGCACTTTAAGGCTGATTATTATATTACTCAAAGGCACAACATTTAAAAATTTTGGGGGAAAGAGAAGAGACTTTTGGTTGTTTTAATGACTTCAAGAAGGTGTTTGACATGATCCCTAGTGGCAAACTTTGGTGTAGAATGGAAGAACTTGATATTCCTATGAATCTAAGAGTGGTTGTCCATAAACTCTATGAATAAGTTAAAGTTAAAATAAGAACTTTGGCATACATTTTGAAAACTTTTAGGAGTGACATTGCGATTAAGCAAGAGTGCCCTCTTACGCCTACATTCTTTGTTTTATATATTGACAAGCTTGAGGAATGGTTGGATTGGCAAGGTAGAGATGGTGTATGTATGGGTGAGTTTGTGATAAAACTTCTTTTATATGTTGGTGATCTTATTTTGATTGCTAAATCAACTCACGGGTTGCAAGGGCACTTATGTGCCCTTGAAATTTTTTTTAGTTTTGTAGGGACGCAAGATGTAACACTAGAAATACCAAAATCATGTTTTTCTCTGATATTATATGGCAAAACTAGCATAAATTCTTTTTTAATGGCAACACTCTCAAAGTAGTAATCAAATACAAGTATGTTAAGATTGAATTTGACGACAAGCTTAGTTGGGATGGGCTATAGAAAGAAGAGAACTTTGGGAGGTTGGAAAACTTTATTTCCTTTCCAAAATAGATGTAGGGAGGTAGACTTATGGGACTGGAAAACCATTTAGATACTTGTGTAGATTTTAGTGCTTTTGATGATGCTTTATTGGTGTAAATTATGGGCTACCAACATCTTAGATTCAAAGAAGATTACATTGATAAATTTCAAAAGTTCTTGATCACAAGCAAGTTCAAAATAAAAGGCTTGTTCCTTATGAGATTCTGCTATGTGAAATGTTGGCTAATCATATTGAAGCAATCACTATGGCGTGTCTCGAGAGATATTTAAAAAGAATTGAACAAATAGAAGTTAGTAGATGGCCTAAGGTTGTTTTCAGTGACATAATGACCAAAAGAAAAAAGATGTGGATGAATCAAAACAACAAATGGACGAGTAAATGGAATATTTACTTGAATTCATGCCCCATGTATAACAGAGAGATAAAAATTTTGCAAGCATATACGAGGTAATGTGCCAAGGAGAAAAAAAAAAAAGTATTATCTTGAAGAGTCCAACCCCATGTGTTATTATCATAAAAAACTATGTATATCAGCCAAATATTCTATGGAAAGCCAAGATTCTTATTGAGAATCAACTTCGATGTGAAATGGGGAGGTGGAAAAGACCTAAAGAAGAATGGGGAGAAATGGTGTATACTTTTTGCAATATCAAGATAATAGAATAAGAAAACACTTCATTATGGAGTATGGTTGTATACACCTAAAAATGGTCTGAAGATAATTAATTAAATAAACAACTATTTAATTAATCCCCCTTCCCAATTTAATTGAATTCATTAGCAATTTGATTAAATTTCCTCTTTCATCTACTTATTAATAAATCTAAGGATTTATTTAATAGATTCATTTCAATAGTCCCCCTTGATTAATTAATCCAAATTAATTAATCCTCCCCCGTTTAATTCATTTTTTCTAATCCCCTAATTAATTAAAACAAATGAATTTATGAGTTGTTGAAAGTTAATTATCCTTTTCCTATAATTTGAATTTTTACCACATGCCTCCTAACTTCTAACCACCTAACCTAACCATCCCTTAACCTAACCCATTTCACCTAACCTTGGGTTTAACTAACCTTATCCTATCTTGCACATCCTAACCTAACCTTCTATGGTGTGGATATTCTCCCCTTGAGGCACATGGCACTTAGGCCACATGTCTCCTCCCTTGGACACTTGCCCCCTCATGAGCAAGGCTCCTTGACACTTGTCACCACAGAGATGACAAGTGTCCCTCCCTCCAACCTCCTCCAATTTCACCCTTGATATCTTCAGACTCAATCTTGATCGTTGATTCTTGCCACCTCACCCATGGCCTTGGAAATCCTATAAATATCCCCCATTTTGGAGCACAAAGGATCCCATCTCATTTCCATCTTATGCATTGTTACTATAGGCATATCGATCCCATCTCATATCAATTTAGGAATTGTTACTATAGTCATATCCATTCTAGCATATCATTTAAGCATTGTTATTATAGGCGATCATCTAGTTTAATTTGATCATTTTCTAGCATAATTGTTGAATCATGTAGCTTGATCAATCTCTTTTCTAGCTTAATTGTATCATCATCATAGCTTAATCATGCATATCATTAGCTTAATTAGACTCTTGGATCAATCTAGTATAATCAATCTCATCTAGCTTGCATATCATATCATTTTAAATCCTTTGTCTAGGTGTAGTCAAGTCATTGGAATTGCTTATCTAGAAGTGAGAGCGAATCCATACTTGCATCTCTTAGGAGGCGATAGGTCGCTTTGTCATGGTTTGTCTTTCATTTGCTTTTAATTTGCTAACCATGCTTTTAATGATCTATTGAGTGTTTGTGTTACAGCTGCAGGTACCCTACTTCACACACACAACATTTTGGCGCCCACTATGGGGCCGAAAATCTAATTTCTTGGCCTCTCTCATCATCAAATTTTCAATCTAATGAGATACTGGCTAGGCCTGTTTCAGAATCTCATACGAGTACCTTTTCAGCACCGTACGAGTTTCTTTGTGTACTCGTACGAGTATGTGAGAATACTCGTACGAATTTCTACTTGTGTTTTCAAAACAGATTGCATTTTAGGGTTTTTATGCTTCAATTTGGCTATTACTGATGCTAACCTTGGTCTGTTTGTGAGTTTTCTAGTAGCATAACTGGGTTTTGCAAGACGATTGCCAAATATTACACTTGTTAAAGCTTCATTTCATCAAAGCAACATGACTACTAACGTATCTATTTTGTAGGTTGCCTAAAGGAGAACTCAACCAAACTTTATGTCTACTTTAAGTTTTCTAGGAACACTTATTTTGCTAATGGTAAATGAAAATCTTGTTTTATATGCTTGAGAAGTTGTCTAAAAGGTAGGAGAGTATGCTCTTGTCCATTTGGACAATCAGAAATCCTGACCCTTGGAAGCGCTTCTATGTTTGAGATTTGATTACCTTTAGCGGGCATGTCATAGTGGGAAAAAGTAATCACCTTGTGGGAACGACCCAAGTGAGTACAGCTAGGCCTAAGCTTTTCGAATCACTCTAAAAAATAGGCCTCTCAGGATTAAAGTCTCGAAGGATGGGATTATTTGATTTTTCTCTTTTGAGATCTCTCATATCGTACATTTAGTAGGGCCTTGCGGTCTCAATCATGCTTGCGTGACTACTTCTTGTTTCGGTACCTTATTGGGCTAAAGGCCTCAATCGTGCTTGTGCAATTGCAAGGGGTAATTTCAAACAAAAACCCTTACTACAAACCCTAAGATAGAAGCTACCCGATTCACCTTCGTAAGGGGGATAATATTTGTGCAAGAGAGATAGTAACTCTCCCAAGACACTTGCCATATCATGCCCCCATTAGCATTTGGAGTCAGATAATACGACGTTGAGAATCCATTGCTTGAGACTCATCGGTCGTATTCTGATTAGCTATTGGGTGTGTACCTAAGTTTGCAAGCAAATATTTTCTCTCTCAGCCAACTTCCTTAGGATTTAGCATGTTGTGCTTGAGGTCACTTATCATATCATGTGTTTGCTATGTCTTCATCCCTGAAACAAAAAATCAGACATCTAAAAAATTGGAAAACAAAATCAAAACATCAAACTTCATTGATCAAAAATCTGTCCAAATAAAAAGTTTGTCTTTGTTTTGTCCTCAATCGTACGAGCTTTCTAGTTTTTCGTTTGGTTATGTGGTAAGTGTCGTACGAGTTTAGGCCTTTGTTGTACGATATTTCTAGTTTATCATATGGATCTATCTAAATTGTCGTATGGGGCTATCTAAACTGTCGTACAAATTTATGTCTCTGTCAGTCCAGAGTTGTCTTCTTGCATGTCTTTTTCAGACCTGTCATGTTTGCTTTGTCAATTTATAGTGAGCATAAACACCTGATATCTGTCATTTTGTGCTTAGATTGTCTTCTTGGTTCGCTTGGTCAAGTTATCTTTTGTCAAATCGGATTCTAGAACTAGACACCCTCAAGATTTTCAAGTATTCACCTTCAACAAGTTCAAGATCTAAACATCTCAAAGTGCATTATCACCCTCTTTGATAAATTGATCACTCAAAACATAGTTTCTCATCAGGATCTATCATCCTCTATCACGAAACTATAATGTTTGGTCAGGGTAACCTTGTCCCACATCATAGGATATATTGTTCCTATTGGACTTGGTTTTATCAAAATCATCATCATTGCACTCCAAAACCAAAGATCGAAAAACTTGCAAACTTTTAAACACTTGAATTATCTTTTCATGGCATATCACTCTATCATATCTACATTGGCAGTTGATCGTTTATCGAAGCACCTTCTAGACAATTGAATCCTTGCACAATATTCAACACACGTGTATGTTCGTTTTAACTAGAGTGCAGAGATGGAATATCAAAGAAACAAAAACAGAAACATTTGAAATAGCTGAATATCATAGAAACATGGAATACCAAAGCAAAATACAAGAAGAAGACATAAGAGGTCAACATATCAGAGAAATTAAACAAGTCCAAAATTAAAAGCCAACTATGTCAAAACCTCACAAGGATTCAAATGCATATCCAAAGATAGGTAGCTCTTTTATGCAACTCTTAAAGAGAACCATGAGGGATTTTTCTAAGGAAGATCAAAATCACACACCTATGTATAGTAATGGCTCATGCCACCATAAGCAAATTGACTCTCCAAAGGTATCTATTCCTATGCCTCTTGAAAGCTTGCAAGAACCTTCCATAGCATCATCACTAAACAATACAAGAAAAGATGAAGTTCCCCAAGGGATATCCATAATGTCCATCAAACCTATTTCAGAGGATCCTATTCAAAGCCCATCTCCTTCATATCTAAGCATTGATTCCTTGCAACATCCCCATAATGGTCCCTTGCAAATTATAGTTCTCGTTCATAGAACACTTGTTAAACATGTCCTAATAGATGGGGGAGCTAGATTAAACATTTGCTCATTGAGTCTTGTCTGTGCTCTAGGTTATTCAGAAGATGTAGTTGATCCCTGGAAAAAGATCGCCATCAAAGCATATGATGAAGAAGAGCATTCCTCTAAAGGAATTGTGGTTAAACCCATCAGAGTTGGACCTTTGCAGAAAGACACAACACGCCAAGTTTTAGACTTAGAATTACCATACAACATACTCTTGGGAAGACCATGGATACATGACATACTGGCTATTCCATCAACATATCATCAGTGCCTTAAGTTTCCCTACAATGGGAAGGAAGTCACGATCTCAGCATAATCAAATCCATTGCAGTGTTGTGGTAATCTAAAACTAGCTCAAGAGGTCATTGTTCCACACAACAGAGGGGTAGCATCTTCAAGCACACAATCCAAGGAATAATCATTTGCATCAATTTTGTCAAGCATGGAAAAACAAATGCAGCTAAGAGATCGAGGGAACAGAGAATATTTGCTATCATGGAAAAACAAACAAGAGAAACTTGCAATTGAAAGGGAAGAAGAAGATGTAGGTGTCGATGTAGTTCATGTGTATGCATGGCAAACATTAGAAACTATCCTACTTGAATCATAATCACATTCAGTTGAATTGGACTTAATCAAGGACAATCAGGAGCTACTTGCACGAGGTCATTCTGACGAGAGTACCATTCTAGACATTGACATACATATTGAAAATTTTGACATCTCTATCATGACCCCTAATATCTTTGAAACAATTCAACCTAAGAATCCTTTACCCTTAATCCATCCTGAACATATGGACTGGGAAAATGAAAGAAATATTGCCATTGATACCTTTCCTAATGACCATGCCATATCCTTATATCTTAATGCAATTGAACCCACAACAACTTTCACCATGAATCTCAACAACGTATCTTCAAGTCAAGTGGATGCCAAATCTCCTAGTCGCAAAAGTGAAAATAAAGAAAACAATATCAGGTATACTGTTAAAAACCATTTATTGGCAACATTAGACTGCGAAAAAGTAAAAAGAAAGGACACATCCAACGGTGAAAACCTCCTTGAGGCGCTAGAACATGGAAGATTTGACACCTAACCATACTATCAAGAGAGGTCATCTATCCTGATAGAACCAACAGAGGCAGTTACCATTGGTACAATTGATTTACATCCAACAATATCTCTATCACAACAAGAAAGACCAAAATATTTGGCACTCTTCGAAAGGAGGCAAATCAAAAGATGGTCATGCAGACATTCTAGGGTTCAATCCATATCTTATAATACATCACCCGAATATTAGTCCAAGAGTAGACATCAATAATGGAACACATCATGGATCAGGAACAAGCATTCTATTCATCACGCCACAAGGTCATACAATTCCAAAAGCGTATAAATTAAGTTTTCCATGCACTAATAACACAACAAAATATGAATATTTGGTCATAGGAATCAAAATGGTCATCAAATGGAACATTACACAACTACAGGTCTTTGGAGACTCTCATCTCATCATCAATCAAATCAATGACGATTATCAAACAAAGGATGAAAAACTAATGCCTTATAAGAAGATGGTTGATGATGTCAAGAAATACTTTGTCGAAATAACTTTTCAGCAAATTCCAAGGAATGATAACAAAGCACCAGACACCATGGCAACAATTTCTTCTCTATTACAGACACAGAAAAATCAAGAGCGTTACGAATTCCTGGTGGAAGAGTTGTTTTACCCTGTACATAATTGTCCTGATTCCCAAACTATCTGTCACCTTGTTGGGCATGATTCCTCCCACTATGGCCAAACTTACACTTAACTGAAAGATAATATCCTCCCTCCTGACTTATCAAAGAACCAAAAGAGAAAATTTATTCGCCAATCTTCCCATTACACTCTTGTCGCGGATACCCTTTTTAAACGAGGTCTGGACGGTACTCTTTTAAGATGTCTCAAGCAAGAAGAATCTAAGAAGGATTTAAATGAAGTAAATAATGACATTTGTGGCACTCATTCAAGTGATCTTACCCTTTCAAAAAAACTCATACGCTTGGGCTATTATTGGCCAACAATGGAATAAGATTATTTTCAAATAGCTAAAACATGTAAACAATGTCAGATCTATGGAAATTTAATTCATGTGCCACCACAAGAACTTCATGCTTTGGAAACATCTTGGCATTTCTGCCAATGGGGTCTAGATCTAGTAATAAAGATAAATCCTTTTTCCTCCAATGGTCACAAATTCATCCTTGTAGCTACAGAATATTTCATAAAATCGATTGAAGTTGTACCTCTCATCAATATCACAGGAAAACAAATTGTTGCATTTATTTTGAACTACATCATTCGTCGCTATGGAATACCTATGCCCATTATCATTGATAATGGGCGACCATTCAAGAATTAGGATGTACAAAAGCTATGTGAGAAATTCAAGATCCACACAGATTTTCAATACCCTACTATCCACAGGGGAATGGCAAGCAGAAGAATCAAACAAAACTATTCTGAAAATCCTCAAAAATATAGTGAATGATGCTAACAGAGTTTGGCATATTTAATTGAACCCTGCTCTATGGGCCTACCGTACCAGTATCTGCACACCAACAGGTGCCATACCTTTCTCTCTTGTCTATGGATCAAAAGCAATATTGCCACTAGAAGTAGAGATACCTTCTCTACAAGTATCATTAAAATGTCTTATCCCAGATGAAGAACAACGAGTATCTAGATTGAAAGAGTTAGAATTAATCCATGAACGAAGAGAAAATACCTTTGATCATTTAAAGGTATATCAATAAAGAATGTGTCGCAGTTACAATCACAAGGTCAAATCAAGAGCATTTCAAGTTGGAGAACTTGTACTAAAGGAAAATTCACGCAACCAAGTAGGTCGGGAAAAGAAGGAATTTTGACCCAAACTGGTTAGGTTTGTTTGTAGTCACATCAATATTTGGGTCAGGAGCATATCAGTTATCAACACAGGACGAGGATCAAATCAAGGAACCCATCAATAGCATACATTTGAAAAAGTTTTATGTCTGAAAAAAGTAGAAAAATCCAAAAACAATGAAAAAGTAGAAAAATCCATAAAACTGTGGAAAAGCAAAAAAATCCAAAAACAGTGATACAACAAAAAAATCCAAAAACAGTGGAAAAGCAGAAAAATAAAAAACAATGGAAAAGCAGAAAATTCCAAAAACAGTGGAAAATCAAAAAATACAAAAACAACAAAAATAGTGAAAAACAAAACAAAAAAAATCAAATATGAGAAAAAGTGCAATAAAAACAGATGGTGAAAACCTGGCAAACAGGCGCTATCTGTCAGCTAGCTCTTCCATCTATTAGTTCATGCATCCTTCTGTTTGCATTCATCAGTGTTGTTCATATCCATAACAAGCCTTTGTACATACGCAGGCATTGCAGGTGATTTCTCACCATGGTTTGGATCATTGGGTATATCACAATGACTTTGTTTCTAGGTGTTGGTAAATAGATTTGTCTCTCACAATTTATTTAACTTTTATACACTTAGCCCAAGAAATGAAAGACAAATTTCACCATATAGTTGGAAAATCATTGTATTGATTAACCTCTGAATTAAGGTACAACTCCCTTAAATAGATATTCATACAATCAATATTATACTTTTCACCAGAAAGTACAAAAAGGTAATTGCATTCACCAGTCAATACCAAATGAACACAAGCATTGATTCATATAAAATTCTTTGTGTAAAGATGACAAATTTCACATGTACGCTAAAACAAAATGAAAATCTTTAAAAATGAATTTCACTGGTATTTTCTGCACATATAGAAAGCCATGACAAATTCTTTTTTGAAATGTATTCTCACATAAATCAAATTTCAAACACCAAACACATAGATTTGAAGCCAAAGATAAACTATCATTCGATTTTCATTCATAAATGATCATCAACTTCCAACCCATACATAAAGTATTCAACCAAAATTAAAAGAGATAGTTTTTCAAAAACTTACCGGACCTTCATAAAGTCATTACAAAACTTATAAATAGGTCTCCAGACCAATAGTTTAACCAAAGGTGAAATTAACTCCAAATGGGTTAATGAGAAACTGTCCTAACTGCATAACAAAAAATGAAAGAAAGCTAGACATGCTGGCACACAACTGCCAGCAATGCTAGCCATGCGGTCGATCCAGTTTCAGCCGGATTGCCCGGATTGCTATTATGGGTGGATACCATAACCACTTTTGCTGCACTCCACTCCCGACGAACCCTTGAGAATTCCTCGATTACCACTACATGTGGTAGGCTGATATGAATTACCCTTTGCTTCCAGAGTTCCTTCTTCCTTTTCACCAGCTGCACTTTATCCCTATGAGTGTCCAAATGATCAAGACATACTATAAGCATCGACTCCACTTTAGCAATATTTGTAAAATCTTCCACGGCTAAGGACTTCTCCACCTTAATCTGTTTAATGCGACTGCTGAAAAGATTGACCATTTCTGTTGTATCTTCTAGGGTCTGGCCATCCTCTTTAAGCAACTGAACATCTACACAACGCATATCCTTTTGCATGGTTGTTCTTAGGGTTGTTAGTTCCCCTCGCAGACTGACAGATTCATCGTGTCCTTGCTCAATGATCTGGTTGCACCACTTTATACTTTCTTTGCATATGAACATTATGTCTTCATCTAATCCTAGCACTTGTCTTTCGGCAAGAAAATTCATCAAGCCATAGTGTTGAATATCGTGCATTTGACTTGAAATCACCGCCCATTTAGTCTTTTCATTCTGCCATGAGACTAAGTCAACATCCAATTCCTTGGTAGCATCATTGGCATCCTTGAAAAATTGAACTAAATCTTATATATAATTAGTTCCTCGATGCACAATTGATGTGAGCCACTCAAAGAAAATCTCTACGATCATCATGTTCCGTTGAACCTCATCCAAGAACTTCTGATTACCAGGAGATTTTGAATTAAAGGGAATACAGCTTTGGGACAATGGCATCAGACTATTCTGTAGAGCGTGGATGTATTGAGCCATTTGCATTAAACTCTGTTTCAACTCTGCTTTATCCTTTTCATCATTCCAAGTGCGAAACAATCCTTTTGGTTGAATTCTCTAAATGTTTCACATCAACCGCTCTAGTTCCTACCCCCAAATCAACTCGTTCAATAGTATAATCAGCCTCTAAGGCTGTGGCAGCATCTTTATCGGATGCGGGCTTAGCAATATCTACAGTCCAATGTTTTGTGCTCTCATCAAAACCAATCATGGTTTCCACTTTCAGCCGCTTAGGCTTCGTGGCCCTTCCTAGACATTTACTCATGACATCTTCCATTGACACATAAATAGGCACAACATTCCTCTTCTTGGTAATTGAATCACTCAACAATTTAGGAGCCACAGTCAAATCTTTGGATTGCATAGGCGGAGGTCCTCCTGAAGTCAACAGCATAGCATTATTTGTATAAGATAGAACATCAAGCACCTGTGAATCTTGGATATTAGCATCAGCATCGGTTAAGACCTTGTTAGCATCAAAAACAGGTGTTGTCATATTGCATTGTACTTCTTCGGCGTCCAAATCAAGAATGAGATGAGCGGTAGGTGACTAAAATTTCTTCTTGTATCTTGACCTAGTAACTCGGCCACCAATGGAATGTGCAACTTCAGAATCAAGTTTTTCCTCTTTAATCTTAACTTGCTTCTTTCCTGCAACAGAAATAGGAATGTTAGTTAAAATAGTGGTTTTGCTCACAATCTCCCTTTTCTACCCTTATTTCTTGAATTGGTTGCCTTTCCCAGATGAAATCTACAGCTCCTTAGCCAATTCTCTGTTCTACGAATTATACTAAAGGTGCGTGCCTATACACTATCTTCCATCTTTCTACTCCAATCAACCTCTGGAAGGGGTTCATTGTGTACCCGTTGTAGATGCCTAAAATTGTCATGTCTAATTAAATAAATATCTTTATTTATTTAATTACTTAAGCCTAATTCTTCTATTAATTAAATAAATCTTTATTTATTTAATTAATTCATTTATCCTCTTCTAGCCTTATTTCTCATTTAAATAAATACATTTATTTATGTAAATTATCTTTTTCCTATATTAAATAAATACTTTTATTTATTTAATTGATCCCACTTCTTCTATTAATTAAATAAATATTTATTTATTTAATTAATTCATTAACCTTTTCTACCCATGACACATGTCATTCATCTCTTAATTCATACACTACCTACCCTCTCATTATTTTATTATTTCTTTTACCTACCCTCTAATCATAGCCGACCATTTATCTTTTACACCTCTTAATCTTATCCCTCCATTTCTTATAATGTCTTCTATATAAGGAGATGCTTCCTTCATTATCAACCCTAACTGACTAACTACTTGATTACTCGGCTACACTACGCCTTTGCACTTTCATATGTGATCCTACTTCCAACCACATTTCCGTTCTTTGTTGAGCTCTTGTGCACATATAAAATCTGAGAGCAAATATATCAAGCAAGATCAATGGAGATAGGAAGAATGAAGATCCAAACCCTATTGGACATGTGATGGTATGATCTTTGTCATTTCATTTGATTTACATTGTCTTAGGTAATCTTCATATGTTATGGTGGATCTTTGTTGTTGTTAGGCTAGGGTTTTGTGGTTGAATCTATTTAGTCTTTCAACATTGTTGTTATCATGTCTCCCCATGTGGTCATTAGGACTACTAGTGAGGAGAGAACGACCCAAGTGGTAGCAAAAGAAAATCCATCTTCTTCCAAACCACTATAAATAATTGTATCCGTGGTGAAAACTATGGATAACGTGTGCTGATTAGTTCATACCGACACTATGTCTCCCCATAAACTCATTTGATCAAATTTATTTGATCATTTGTAGGGCGTAACCCATACCGGCTGGGAGCCTTCTGTATTTACAGAGCTGAAAGTGCCACATGTATGGCCACATGAGCGAATGCCCTTACTAGTACCTTTTTGTTTTAGAAGCCAAAATCCTTCTAGTTGTTGGGGCAGGAGGTCGGACCTCTGGTAGCGGCCCACACACATACGGTTCTTAGTAGAGATACAAAGTTCACCACGAGGAGTTTTCATGGGGACTGATGCTTGGCTACCCAGAGAAGTGAGTGCTGAGGGTGGAGCCAGTGGGGACAAGCATCTAAGTATCCGCTTTGAATAGCATAGCCTCGGGGGAAACTCCATGTGGGATCAACAACTATTGTCTTGGCCAGTCATAAGAATTGTGCTTGACTTATGTTGAACTATCAAACATTCAAGACCAAACATCAAAACATTGTGTCTTTTGTGTCTTCAAGTGTATGCAAAACAATTTCACATCAAACAACACACTTGTCTTTGAGTCATTTTGGGAAGTCTAAACACTTGCAAACATTTTGAGTCCTCATCAACACTGTGTCCTCTTGTCACGGAAAACAATCAAACATTCAGATTTGGTCACAATAAGCAACTTGACAGATTGGAAAAATTGCACAAATTTTGCAAAAACGTGTCTGTGTCTGACAGAACCACGTCTGTGTGTGACAGAACCACGTTTGTGTCTGACAGAACCACATCTATGTCATATAACTATGTCTGTGAAGGGTAGAAACGTGTTTGTGTCTTTTGAGCAACATTGCATCATCTCAGAAACGTGTCTGTGTCGGGTAGAACCACGTCTGTGTCATTTAAACGCGTCTGTGAAGTATACAGGCACGTCTGTGTTCAGGATTGAAAACTTTCATAATTCAGCAAACAAGAACAGTCAGTTTCAGACTTATTGAGCTTCCTAGTTATCTCTCAGGTTTTCATCTAGCATCCAAGCTGTCCTTGGGTCTCACAAAGTCCATCATTGCTTTACACCTTACATTACATTCGCATTCGCATTTGTCTAAACTTGAGTCAAAAGGTCACTTGCTTGTCCTCATCATACTTGGTCAACACACTACATACAACAACATTTTGCTAAGTGGTCCCTCATCAAGGTCTATCACCTTTGGGTCTCATTTGGTCTTACTTAGAGTCAAGGTCAACTTACCTCATCAAGAGAAACTATCATCTCTTTGGAAGCCACACCTACTCTACTACATACATACTTGGTCTTACACTTTGGACATTGCAAGTAAACCTCATATTCATTTACATTCCATCCAACTCTTGGTCTTCCATACTTTTTCCATTTTCATCTAGTCTCACACATCTTGGTCAATACCTAGTCCATGGTTGAAACCCGTTTCCAAAAATCTAGGAGAGAAGCTAAAGAGGCTCAAGAGTCCGCAAACATGAGGTCTTATGAGTATGACAATGATATCTTTTTCAATTCTTATCATACTACATTACCTGACATGGATGCCTATAGAAACATTCCAAATGTTGAGAACATGGACACTACAAACAACAATGATACACATAATGACCATATGGACAACTTCTCCGTACATTCAGCAGAAGTGGAAGACACCATTATGAATCCCCATTTCAATCGATTGGTTGAGGAAATAATGAGGAGGGATAGACAATACTTCTTACAAGTGATGGCACAAAGTGGAGTCAAGATCCCTCATGATTTTGACATGTCTCAAATAATGGAAAATCGACCTTTGCAACAACCTCACTCCAACATGGATCAAAGGAGGCCTAATAGTGGAGGTAATAGAGGACCACATATGGTTCCTGAATCACCAACATCTTTGTTTCAAAAACCAGAGGTCCCTTGCACACATGGTCAAGCGTATGATACTCACCTTCGCAGACCATTATGGAGGTCTTATGCAGAAAAATATGCTCAATCACATACCAATGCTAAGGATCAACCACCAAAGCAATTGGATATTCAAAGGCATGCTCAAAATTTGGACACAAGGAAACCCCGCGTCAAATTTGGGGGCAACACACTAGGACAAACTCATGACATGCCTATAGAGTATGGTATAAATGGACAAAGTAGATATTCCATTCCTCACCATGACTCTATACCAAGTGGTCCATATACGCAGCATCATTATAGACCTCCTCCATATGAACATGTGTATGATCAATATCATCCATATATGCAACATGCACCTCCAATTGGTGCCTCGAGCATGGGGTATGGCCCAAGAAGTCAATCTCCACCTAAGAGCAATTTGGAACAGCAAATCAGGGATTTACAAAAGAAAATGGAGGACATAAATATACTGAAGCCAACTTACACAATGAGAGACATGTGTCCCTATCCATTTGACAAAAGCATTCCAATGCCTCCATTTCCTACACACTTTGTGATGCCTAAGTTTGATAAGTATAGAGGAAAAGGAGATCCTAAGGCACATATAAGACAATTTTTCACAACTTGCATTGAGGTAGTAGTAGAATAGACATATTTGATGAGATTATTTCCACAAAGCTTAGGTGATCAAGCTATGGAATGGTTCTCCCAACTTCCACTTGGTATTAAGTCATGGGGTGACTTAGCAGAGGCATTTATCCAACATTTCTCATACAACATAGAGACAGATATATCAGTCACTACCTTGTGCAACACCAAGCAAAGGGATGGAGAATCTTTTTCATCATTTTTACAAAGATGGAGGAATCTAGCCAGCAGATGCTCTTGTGAAATTCCACAAAAACAAATGGTAGAAATGTTCACCCAGAATGTTAACAAAGACATTGGTTATGATCTAACGAAAGCTTGTTTGTCCACCTTCAAGGACGTCATTGAAAAAGGCTTAGCAACAGAAAAGGTCCTAATTGAACAAGGATTCATTAAGATATTTAAGGAAAACAAAGATGACTTAAAGGAAAAGATAAGCCAAGATTTTGGAACAAAAACAAGAACACAGTCAATGATGGTGTTGTTGATGCCAATACAGTACGACCCAAAATCATTTTTTCTGGATCAAGTTCTACAAACAATCAAGTGAATACTCAAACAACTTCCAAGTCACGAAGGAAGTACACTCCATTGGGAGAACCACTGGAATCGGTTTTCAAGAAGCTAGTGGCAAACAAAGTAATCACAATTCCAGATTTTCCTCCATATGAGCCAAAGGTCAAACCAAATTGGTGGAATGACAATGAGTATTGTGAATTTCACAAAAGCAAGGGACATAAAACAGGAAATTGCCATCGACTGAAGAACATCATACAAGATCTCATCAATAGAGGTGACATTGAGATTGAAGGACACTCATCCAACCAAGAACACGAGATGTTTAAGGAACCATTCCCAAAACATGACAAGGGAAAGTCTAAAGCCACATATGAGCAAACCAACTATACCAGAGCACCTTATAACTATGATTCAACTATCAATCACATTTTGATGGACAATTATGTCTCTACCATTGTCATCAAGGACAAAACGCCTGAGAATTCTACCCAAAGACCCAAGATTGTCCTAAAAGGCATTGGATCTTCTTCCGAACCTACCTTTGAATGTAATGTTACAACTCGTTGAGGTAAATTCACTTTGCAAGGTGCTCCAACTAAAAACACCACTTCCTCATCAACCAAGCCTGAGTATGACCTTGTAGAACAGTTAGGGAAGACACCCGCACTTATCTCAATCCTTGAACTCTTACACGTATCCCCCGCACATAAAGCCATTCTTAACAAAATCTTGAGAGACACTTCCATCCCTACTAATCTGAACATGGACCAGTTTCAAGCCATGGTGGGATACCTTTCCATTCCACACTCCCTTACATTCACAGAAGCCAATGACACCTCTGTAAGTCAGCCACATAATGCACCTTTACACATTGAAGCCTTCATACACAAACATCGAATAAAATGAGTCCTAATAGATGGAGGAGCAGGTCTAAACATTTGTACATTGAGCGCTATTAAACAATTGGGATATTCTAATAAAGCTGTGAATTCTACAAACAAAATTACCATCAAGGCATATGATGATGAAGAGAGTTCATCCAAAGGCACAATCACCTTGCCTCTCAGAGTTGGGCCAGTTACAAAGGATGTGGTTTGTCAAGTCCTAGACCTAGATCTCACATACAATATATTACTAGGACGTCCTTGGATTCATGAAATGAGGGCAGTCCCATCTACATACCACCAATGCATTAAGTTTCCTCACAATGGAGTTGAAATAATAGTTAATGGTGATCCTAATCCATTCATATACTGCAATAACTTGAGACCAAAAACTGAGACCATCATTCCCGATAATCGTGAAGCTATTCCTTCTTCTGCATACATTGATCTTGAGTCATTAAAACCTTCGACATCAAAACAAGGTGAGCTTAAAGGCAAATTCTAGGACAAGGGCATGGGTGAATACACTTTGAATCAAACCATGTACTTACGACAAGTCATGGGTTCACCAAAAGAATATGGAAGACCACATCCTAATAAGCAGGTATCTATCATTATACTCAAATGGGACCCTACTATCTTTCAAAGATGGGGTGAACTGGAAGAGGAAGACTTATACAAAATGCTTTACAAAGACCTTGAAAATGATACACAAGATCACATCAGTATACCACGTGAGAAATACGGCAAAGGGTTCAAGATCCTACAAAAATTTGGGTATGATGGCAAAAGCCCTCTTGGCTTAAGAAAGGAAGGCATCATTAAACCTTTACAACTGGAATTGACATTAAAAAAGGAACGCTCGAAGGGACTTGGTTTCGTGACTTCCAAGGTCCACACTCAAAGAAAATAAGAAGTATTACAAATCAAAGCTACCAAAATTCAACAAGAAAATCACTATTCCACAGACTCCAATGAATGAGAATGGGGTTCAGACAAATCCTCCAGTGACTACGAACTCACCGAGACGTTCATAGAGCTAGATGAACCCACAAAAGAAGAGGAATTTTATGAAAATTTCAAAGTTGGTCAAGAAACAACCTTGAAGGATCCCATATAGTCCTTGCTTCTAGGTCCTAGGTTAAAATCACACACAATGAGAACACCTGTCCCAAAATGCGCTACTAGTGATGATAATTTGGATTCGTTCATGATCGAGACTGATGAGGAGAGTGCCAACAATGACCTTGATAACTACCTCAACATACCTGAATATAACCACATCTTCACTCTTAGTCCCGCTAACTTCGAATACATCAAAGGCCTTCCACTTGTTCACCACCAGCTCATTGACTGGGACCATGAAGGACCTGCACAGTTTCACACATTCCAAAATGATGAAGCTTTTATTGACTATCTTGGCATACAAGATGATCTTCCCCATGGGGACCATAAAGCGAGATACACTATAGAACTCAATAGCGTGGCATATTTTGGTGAGGGTGTCGGGCCTTCCAGTCGCAAAAATATAAAAATAAAAAAAAACCAAGGGTCTTATGGCGAAAACGACACTGTGTCATTGTCTGACCCCAAAAAAGTAAAAAGAAAGGATGTATCTGAGGGCGAAAACCTCTCTGAGGCACCCGAAGATGGAAGGCTCGACATTCTCCCAGCATCATATGAGGAAAAGTCATCCATGTTGGTAGAGGAGACTATTAAAACAAACATTGGTACAGAAGAAGTTCCACACAACATATTCCTGGCTCAATCTTTGACAGAGTCAGAAAGGTCAAAATTCATAAGTTTCTTCACGGAATGACAAATCAACTTTGTATGGTCATACGCTGATATGCCTGGATTGGATCCGGATTTGGTAATGCACCATTTGACAGTTAAACCGGGTGCAAAACCAGTAAAATAGAAATTAAGAAAGATGCATCCACAAGTCGCATTATTAGTCAAAGCAGAGCTTGAGAAATCATTGGATGTCGGATTCATATGCCCAATTGATTATCCTGAATGGATCTCCAACTTAGTGCCTGTCAGTAAACCATATCATAGTATCAGAATATGTACAGACATCAGAGACATTAACAAAGCTTGTCCTAAGGATGATTTTCCATTACCAAATATTGACTTGATTGTCGATCTCACAGTAGGTCATGCGATGTTATCTTTGATGGATGGATTCTCTGGTTACAATCAAATAAAAATTGCATCCGAGGATCAGCACAAAACAACATTCACTTGTCCTTGGGGAACTTTCTGTTGGAATGTCATGCCCTTTGGGCTAAAAAATGCAGGCGCTACATATCAAAGAGCCATGACTACTATCTTTCATGATCTCATGCATGTAACTGTGGAAGATTATTTTGATGACCTCTTGGGTAAATCAATAGACATAGATACACATTTGGACATACTTTCAGTCATCTTTGATCAGTTGGAAAAGTATAAAGTAAGATTAAACCCCAAGAAATGTGTCTTTGGAGTAACCTCTGGGAAGCTCCTGGGATTCATTGTATCAAAAAGAGGAATTGAAGCCGATCCAACAAAAGTCAAGGCCATCCTAGAGATGCAACCACCACAAAATATCAGTTAGCTTCGATCTTTGCAAGGGAGACTCCAGTCTATACAAAGATTCATAGCACAACTTGCAGATAAGTGTAATCCCTTTCAACACTTGCTACATAAAAACATCAAATTCAAATGGGATGATAACTGTCAATAGGCTTTCCAAATACTTAAAGATTATCTTCTGAATCCGCCAGTTTTGATGCCACCAGTTCCGGACCAACCTCTATTACTATACATATCAGCTACTTCAATAGCACTGGAGGCACTCTTAGCACAGCAAGTTGTTGAGGGCAAAGAAAAGGCAGTATACTATATTAGTTGCACATTGGTGGGATATGAGCTAAACTACACACCAATTGAGTGTGCATGTCTCGCTATGGTCTTTTCTTTACAAAAAGTATGACATTACATGCTAACTCATAAGACTGAGTTGGTTGCTAGGATTGATCCATTGAAATACCTTCTCAATAAAGCAACACTTACTGGGCGACTAGCCAAATGGGTGATGATCCTGAGTGAATTCGACATCGAGTATGTGGACAGAAAAGCAATAAAAGGACAAGCTATCACAAATCAGTTAGCAGATGCTCCCATGATAGATGATGTTCCTCTAATTTCAGAATTTCCAGATGAATCCATTTTAACAGTGTCGCATGCAAAGCCTTGGCAACTATACTTTGACGGCTCATACACACAACATGGGGTAGGAGCTGGCATCCTCTTCATAACTCCTCAAGGGGATTCTATACCAAAATCATATCGATTATCATTTCCCTGCACTAATAACATAGCGGAATATGAGGCATTAACAACTGGATTACGGATTGTAGTTCAGTGGAAGACCCAGGAACTTCGTGTTTTTGGGGACTCTCAACTTGTGATTCGTCAGGCAACTAATGACTACCAAACAAAGGACGATAAATTAATGCCCTACAAAAGAATGGTGGATGCCCTGAAACAACATTTCATGAAAATAGACTTTGAGCAGATACCAAGAGAGCAAAATAGAGCCACGAATGCCATGGCTACAATTGCTTCGCTAATTGATCTACCACCGAATGAGACCCGCTATGAGTTCTTGGTGGATAACCTTTTGGTTCCCTCATATGAAATCACTCCTACTGAGATGATATGTGTTGTTGGTCCTGAGTCCCAGTTATACGGTTCCATTTTCACATACCTTCGTGACAATACCCTACCTCCTGATCTATCTAATAACCAACGTCGCACTTTCATTCGCCAATCTTCTCGATACGTCATTTTAGCTGATATCCTATACCGTCGAGGTCTAGATGACACTCTTCTTAGATGTTTAGAAAGCGACGAAACTCATATTGCGTTACGTGAAGTACATGAAGGAATATGTGGTCCACATTCTAGTGGTCCTACCTTAGCCAAGAAACTCATCAGGACTAAATATTACTGGCCCAATATGGAAAAAGATTCATATCAGTTTGTCAAGAAATGTAAGCAGTGTCAACTTCATGGAGACCTCATCCATGCGCCAGCACAAGAACTTCAACCAATTGCGACTCCTTGGCCCTTTTGTCAGTGGGGACTCGATCTCATAGGCAAGATTCACCCTCCATCTTCCAACGGTCATAAATTCATAATCACTGCCACAAAGTATTTCACAAAATGGATTGAATCCATGCCTCTCACACAAGTCACAGGAAAACAAATTGCTACCTTCATTCTCAACTATATCGTTTGTCGATACAGTATTCCTATTTCCATCGTCACTGATAAGGGGTGTCCCTTCAAAAATCAGGATGTTCGTGAACTCTGTGACTGCTTTCATATTACCCATCGTTTCTCCACACCTTATTACCCCAAGGTAATGGTCAAGCTAAGGCATCTAATAAAACAATCCTTAAAATCTTGAAAAAGATAGTCAACGACACTGGCCGTAATTAGCATATCCAACTTAATCCTGCACTTTGGGCTTACTACACAAGGGTCCACACACCTATAGGAGCTACACCCTATTCACTTGTCTACGAAACTGAAGCTATCTTGCCTATTGAGGTCGAGTTACCCTCTTTACGAGTCTCTTTGCAAAACATTATTAGTGATGAAGATTACAGGGTCTCTTGCTTACAAGAACTTGAACTATTGGATGAACGAAGACAAACTACTTTTAATCATCTCAAGCCTTATCAACAATGAATGAGTCGCAGCTACAATCATAAAGTCAAGCCTCGCACATTTGAGGTAGGTGACTTGGTTCTCAGAGAAAATACTAAAAATCAGCAAGACAAAGAGAAGAAGGGCAAGTTCGAACCAAATTGGCTTGGTCCTTACATCATCACAACAACATATGGATCTGGAGCATATCAACTCTCAACCACAGAGGGTGAACTTTTGGAGGATCCTATCAACAACATGCACCTTCGCAGGTTTTACACATAGCTCTTCAGAGTATCCCAAATTCAAAAATACAAAAAAATCATAAAAATACAAAATCGTTACTTGGTGAAAACCTAGCAAACAAGCGCCTTGTGACACAAAAAACAAAAAACAAAAAAAACCATTTCGTCCAACGGTGAAAACCACTTCGGCGGCACCCTGGGCAAGTACCATGGTGAAAATTGAGGTCACTAGCGCCATGCATAGAGACATTGCTCCTCCCTCCTTCAGGATTCACTTGCATCCTTTCACTTTGCACACACTCACAACCTATTCATTCATAATAAACTTACCCATTCCCATCATCGCTTGTTATTGATCTACCTAAGATTGGTTAGCCATTCATAATAAACCTCCCCATTTTTCACCCTTTCCATCCATAATAAATCAGCTCCTATCTATGGCTAAGGCAAATCCTACGTCTAGTGATGGGTGTGGAACTGAGATCATCACACATTCTAAGGAGTACAGTTTCTTCCAGTTTTCTTCAGTCAATCCGCAATAAACGCAACATTTGCATCGCCAATCCCCAATAAAGCAACATTTGCATTGTAGATCCGCAATAAAGTATTAGTTTCATGGATTCAATCAGTTTCAGATGAGACACAACAGCAATAATGGACTTCAACAGATCAAATCTTTCAATAGACTCAGACAACGTTATGGTTCAGTGCTATCTATCCTTTTTGTGAAAGTAAACATTGTGACCACAATCAAATAAGACTTATACAAGTGACAAGAGACACTAAACTTGAGGACTACAGTGGATGTTGGTGTCAAGTCTTGGTGTTATTTTGATTTTATCTTTTGGTGACATGTCTTTTAGCTTTTCCAGGATGTCTTTGACTGGAGATTCTATCTCCAGGATGTCTTTGACTAGAAAGGTGATGATGGGGTATCGTCACCTATTTTTCTTTGTTGTCTGTGGATTGTCTCTTAGTAATGCTATGACTTGTCCAAGGATATGAGGACATTGTGAGTCTAGTGTGAACTGGGGCATTCCTTGTTTGCTACTGTCTTATCTCCATGCAAACAAGTACAATGACTTTCTGGGTCGAACATATGCCTCGATTGTCATAACCTACTTGCCATAATAAAGCTCAATGATGATAATGCACAAGAAGCTCTTTCACTTTCATATCTTCTATCTTCCATCCCCCTTTCTGGATTGACTTCCATCATCCTTCCCGAGTCTGTGTAGCCCATTATCACATGACTAAGTACAACGACACACCAAAAACATTTGCATTTCATGTAGTTGCACCTGCATTACCACATGTTAGCATTTCATATATACACATGGATATCAAATTGCACCATATTCTGCACACAACACATGTTAGCACATTTTTACATTGTCATCATGTAAATAGTTCTTTGCATTATCATATTCATTTACATTTCATACATTCACATTTGCATTGGCATAACATATTGAAAACATAAAAGAACAAAAACATTGCATTGCATCATATACATACTTGCATCCATAACATAAGCATCACATAGAAACATACATCATGAAGCATCTCATCACATAGGTACACATGCATATAGCTGCCGCAAAGATGAATCATCTCATATATATATATATACATATATATATAATCAAAAGTGTCATGATAAAATGATGTCAAAATACATATAGCTACAATCACCCGAAGGTGTCTACATCATCATACAAAATGGTACAAAACTGATACATAGGGGCCCTCTATGGCTATGATGAACTCCCTCCCTCGGAGCCGCCTGGCCTCGACGAAGTCTGAGCCCTAGAAGGACCCACCCCAGGATCATCTCTCTTGTCCCCTCTATCTAGTGGTGGTGGAGGACCCATAACCCCACCGCTAGATGCCTGTCTCCTCTGACTCCCTCCCGTAGTTGTCGCTGTCCGCAATGGTCTACGGAAGCTCCTTGCCCACTTCTCTGGTGGCACTGCCCCGTAGTATAGGTCTCGCCAATAACCTATCTCCTCTCCTGCCCACAGAACATAGGCATATCCAGCCCCTGTGTCCTCTACTGCCTGTCTCCCAGCCCTCAATGCTGTCTCAGCCTCAGTATAACACTAGATGGTATGATCCTGCTCATGCTCTGTGTCCCTCAGTCACCTCCTGAACCTGGCTATCTCCCTCTCCAGGTCCTGGATCTCATCTGCTTGTCCCTGGCAGATCTCCCTTAGCTCAAGCAACTCATCGTTCTCCTCCTCGGCCCCCTGTGGCTCCCCTTGTACTGGTGCTTGTGCCTGTGCCTGTGCCTCTGCCTATACCTGCTTCTGCCCCTGTCCCTGCACCTATCTAGGACCCTGTGCTGCTGGCACCTGTAGTGGCAATCCACCGTGACCCCTCACCACTCGAGCCTGTCTCTCCTCCCCACCCTCTCTCCGTGGAGCCACCCTCCTCTCTCCAACTACACCCCACCTCCTTCGTCGGCCTCTCCCCCCACCATCTCCATCATCATCCCCATCCCCACCACCATTTCCATCTAGAGGCTCCCCTGGGTCTGTCAGTCGTGGAAAGGGATGCTCAACCCAATATGTTGTGTACTCTGCATCCATGCCTGCATCCTCAATCTCTGGCCACATATCCCATGGCATAGGCACCATCTCTACCAGCTGCATCACAGCCTGATCATACAACAACAGCGGCCCAAAGTGTGTCTGATCCCTGACTTCCAAGCATACATCCCGGAACCCCATGGCATCCGCTGAATACGGTCAAACTACCTGCATACCTTGTCAATCAGCTGTCTCTCCAATACATAGGGCGTCTGCCCAATCAGATATCTGCTCCGGAAGGTATAAGGTAGATCTACTGCGTCCTCCTCCCACTGCTCGCACTCACGGTATGACCTCCATATCACAGTATCAATCTCATCCAAGACTCGACACTAATGCTCCAACCTACCAATTTGTGGTTATGATGTAATCATATCGTACAAATGAACAAAGTTGCGTCCATGACCCCTACCCTTGAAATGTATCAGTCAGGTAACTGGTAGATGCTCATATACCCACACCTGCAACAATGTAACTTCACAGCCCAATCCTACGGATCCATGATACACAAACTGATGCAGCTCATAGTATAAGTGTGCCAGCACGCATGGTCCCCAGGCATATCTGGTGTGTTGTGTAACTAGTGTCTCCAAGGTGCTCCCCCAGCCCACAGCCAACCCCCGTGTCGCCCTGTCTAGACATAGGAACCCACTGATCACTCCTCCTAACACTGCTGGTAGTGCTAGTCCTATCGCTATCATGGTGCCCCAAGCCACGTGTCCATCTCTCATCTCCAGTCTTGGTTCCTGGAACACTCGTCTCAGGGCCTCCCTATCTCCATCTCGATCATAGGGTATCAGCTCCCCATCGATTGGTAACTGCAGAATCCTGTATACATCCTCCAAGGTGACTATCATCTCACCCATCGGTAAATGGAAAGTACAAGTCTCTGAGTGCCATTTCTCAGCCAGTGCAGTCAGCAAACCCATGTTTTCCTGAAACTCATGCACATATAGAACGTATCGTAGACCCATACCCTCAATAGCAGCTCGGTCCTCGAATGTCAGCTCTGGTCGTAATCTCTGCGTCGACGGGGATCTCTCTCGTGACTCCTGCATAGGCAAATACTCCTATAGTCAAACAAATCAATCATGTCAGTCAAAGTGACACTCACTGTTCATCACAAAGTGTTGCTTCTATCCTAGTGACACTCACTATTTATCACAAAATGTTGCTATCTATCCTAGTGGTACTCCTTGTTCATCACAAAGTACTATGTGTTTTTGCACTCCCTATTCATCACAAAGTGCTGCTCATATTTGCACTCCCTGTTCATCACAAAGTGCTGCTTATATTTGCACTCCCTATTCATCACAAAGTGCTGCTCATATTTGCACTCCCTGTTCATCACAAAGTGCTGCTCATTTTGACACTCACTGTTCATCACAAAGTGTTGCTCATATTAGTACTCATTGTTCATCACAAAGTACTATGTGTTGGTACTCCCTATTCATCACAAAGTGCCTCGATCTATCCTATCTTAGGAGCTCTGCTTTAGTATATCCTCTTGAGTAGTTTTCTGATTGGCAACGTATGTTCTATCACAAAATTGTCAATCCTAGCCCTATCTGCTATCCTAGTCTTCCCTAGAGGACCTGCTTGAGTTTATCCTCTCAGCAGCTTATCTAATCGACAGTGTATGTTCATCACAGAACTGTCGATTTGACCTTGAAGAACATAAATGCACTTTCATGACATAAACACGCTTATAGACTGCACAAACGTGCCTACTCTACACAGACACGCCTGAAATACAAAGATGTGTGTATGCTCTGCATAGACGTGCCTGTCTTGCACAGATGTACCCACATTTCACAAACATGTCTGCACGACATAGATGCGTTCGCATTTGACATAGACGCTATTGAATTCATAGACGCACCTGGCACAAACGCAGACGCACCTAGCCAACCTAAATGCGTCTGGCACCAACGCAGACGCGCCTGCACGTTTTTGACATATCCTAAAGTGCATTTATTGCACTACCTAAGATGCATTAATGACAATAATTAATGTGACAAAGTACAAAGAGGTTTTGTGGTACTTATCGGCTCTCCTGCCTCTGCTGGCCTCTGAAATCGACGAACACGGTCGAATCTATGCACCAATGCCATCGCTACTGACTATTGCTGCTTTATTTTCTCTTTGCACTCTGATCTCTTGGATGTGTGGATGACAATGAGGATGTATTCCCCTCGTGGTCTATTTTATAGACTGCCCTAGCCCTAGCCCTAAACCTCGTCTCCCGAGTCAGTCTTCATTATCCCATGACTCTGTCACTCTATCCTATCCGGTCAATCCATTCATCTTCTTTGAAACAACGCGACAAACTGCATTGTCTCAAAGAGGGGCAAAATGTAGACACCTAAAATTGTCATGTCTAATTAAATAAATATCTTTATTTGTTTAATTATTTAAGCCTAATTCTTCTATTAATTAAATAAATCTTTATTTATTTAATTAATTCATTTATCCTCTTCTAGCCTTATTTCTCATTTAAATAAATACATTTATTTATTTAAATTATCTTTTTCCTAAATTAAATAAATACTTTTATTTATTTAATTGATCCACTTCTTCTATTAATTAAATAAATATTTATTTATTTAATTAGTTCATTAACCTTTTCTACCCATGACACATGTCATTCATCTCTTAATTCATACACTACCTACCCTCTCATTATTTTATTATTTCTTTTACCTACCCTCTAATCATAGCCGACCATTTATCTTTTACACCTCATAATCTTATCCCTCCATTTCTTATTGTGTCTTCTATATAAGGAGATGCTTTCTTCATTATCAACCCTAACTAACTAACTACTTGATTACTCAGCTACACTACGCCTTTGCACTTTCATATGTGATCCTACTTGCAACCACATTTCCGTTCTTTGTTGAGCTCTTGTGCACATATAAAATCTGAGAGAAAATATATCAAGCAAGATCAATGGAGATAGGAAGAATGGAGATCCAAACCCAATTGGACATGTGATGGTATGATCTTTGTGATTTCATTTGATTTGCATTGTCCTAGGTGATCTTCATATGTTATGGTGGATCTTTGTTGTTGTTAGGTTAGGGTTTTGTGGTTGAATCTATTTAGTCTTTCAACATTGTTGTTATCCATTTTCACCATATACACTCGTTTCATGAATTCTGGATCCAATACATCTCCATTATCAATGGTCACACCAGAGGTATCCATTTGCAACTTCATATCGAGAATCTACCTCAGAGTTAACCTAGACCAATTTCTTTTTCTCACTTCAAATTTATCTGAGCAGTCTTCCTAGTAATCTTCCAACTGTGGCACATGTTGGTCAGGCATTGTCTTTTTCACATAATGACCAATAAAACCTTTGTTGTCAAAATTATCTCTCTTCACGAAGGTTTTCAAATCAAATCTCTTAAATTCTAACTCAAGATTCAGTGCATCAGAAATAGACCTACAACTGTAATGGCCTAAATCAATAGGAAAAATTCCACTTGTGCCTGAATCTTCACCATAATCCTTTACAACATGGGCTACTTGCCTGGAAACTTCAATCAAAACACAATAGTTTGAAACATATCTAAGTAACCTAAAGGGTTCACCTTTAAAACCTCCTACCCTTATATAAGTGAAGTGATTAAATTGAGTAAAGAAGCTACCATAGATGTTAATTAGTTCAACAACTTCAACCGACATTCTCCTATGCAAATTACCTTGTAACTCAAAGTTTAATCTCCCAGCAAAAATATCATTCCAGCAAAGGTAATTGTTAACATGTCCTTTTTGGGTCAAATGGGGGTGATATTCATAGATTTTTATACCTTGAACCCATTTTGTATGGAACAGTCCAGGCCACTCCCTCACACAAGCTAACATATAGAAAAAATATGAAGACATATAAAAATTTGACATCCCAGGGTAATTACTCAAACCCTCATGCAACCTTTCTACAATTATGGTGCCCCAGTCAATGAATCGGTCTTTGTCAAGAGTGAATTGGATGAAGAAATACATCCAATCCTCCCAATGGAAGGAGTGTTAATTTCCCCTAATTCTTCTCAACATTATTACCAAAACCATGATTCCAAGAATCAAATGCTCTCGGGTTAAAGGCCTTGGCAGCCTTGAGCCGCCCTTTTGAAACTTCAAAAGCCAATTTTGTGCAATAATGGTTCTGTAATACTGCATCTTCTCGGAATAAATCCCATAAGACTTTCCAATAGGCCAATCCTCATAGGGTTCCCGATGTGGGATACCCATGTCGCCATTACTGTCTCTCAATCAATAGACAACAGAACCTCACCATTATTTCTCCTAATGCACCTGTTAACTTTGTCATAGTGATTCATGCACTCTAAAACCAACTCAGGACAAGGGACAGCCAGGGGAAATGTCGTCGCTTCTAATAAACCACTTTGTGCAATATCTTTCAGCATAGAATCAACAGTTGGGTTCCTTACTCTTTCTAAGAAAACATCTAAATCTAATTGAACTAGAGTCGTATCTGCTAGCTCTAGTAAGGAACTCATAAGGGAAGAATAGCTCGCTAATTCAGGCAAAGTCGGCCTCATGTTTAACCTGTAATCTTTCCCCAATCAACTCAAATAAAGCAGAAAACAGGTAAAACAGAAACAAGCAGCTAAATAATATACCCAGATCTTTTAAAAATTGCAGCAATTAGGAAAGTCATTGAACATACCTTCCTCTATCATTTGCAAAACCCCCTGTCGCAGTCTATTTTCCTTTCGCTCCAAAACTCTCCTTAAAACTTATGTTTCACAAATGACAATCTTTGACAAAACAACTGCTCAATTTAAAATAGCCAAGAAAATCTTACCCATGATCTCCATAAGTTATCATCATTACTCTTCACTCGTACGACATCACTCTGAAATGATCGCAAACGGGCATGCATTTAATAACAAGTCACTTCATATTTGAAAACACGGATTCCCATGCCATACTTGCTACAAATGACAAATTTTAAATCATTAACGAAGAATATTCCCCTTTTCTGTCGTCGTCAATCGTATCTTAAAATCTGTGCTGCCACCTCGTGAAAAGTCATATGATTTGCGAGAAATCAAATATTAAACTTTGAACCTTGAAAAACAATGGCGACACCAAAACATATACATGACCAATATTGAAATTTGAACCTTAAACCCGTTTGGTTCAAGTTCAAGGTTCAACCAATGCTAAACACTGACAAACATTGAAAAATACTTTAAAAACCGTGCGGGGAAATAAACTTTAACATGAAGCCCGTTGAACTTTGAACCTTGAACCCATAAGGTTCAAGTTCAAGGTTTAAGTTTAGTACAGTGAAGCTAAAATAAAAAATTGCGAAAACTGAATTTGCACAGAAAATTCAAGAAATACAACCCACCCAAAGGACTAGGTAGGGACATGACTCATAAAGGTGACATAAAAATAGAAATTTATATGTACCGCCAACAGTGGCTTTCCATGGGGACTATAACTGTAAAGTACCAAGCAATGAATCCTAGAATCCCTGGTTTCGTAAATGACTTAAAAGTAAGGCCCAACTCACACCAAAACTCACACACCTAAACTAAACACAACAAAACTATATACACAAACTGGTAGGAGATTCCTGCTTACAATTTATACAATTTTAAGTCCTGCCCATTATAGGACAGGGGTAGTTCAAAGCCATCCTGATAATCAAGTTTAAAAGAATTGAGACCTTTTACCTCATGAATTACATAAGGTCCTTTCCACAGTGACTTGAATTTGTCGTGGGCGCCCTTCGACTCCCTCCTTTTATCTTATAATAACACCAAATCACCCTTCATGAACTTCCTAGGTCTTGCCTTCTGGTCAAAAATCTTTTTCACCCTCATTTGATGTTTAGTAATCCCGTCAATCAACTTTTCCCTTTCTTCTTCGATCTTAATTAAATACATAATTCTCTTCTCAAGAGAGCTTTGAAAGAATGCATCTTCTACTACAGTCTGCAATTCAGAAGCTGCTAATTCTAGAGGAAGAAATATTTGGGCACCAATGCCATATACCAACTCAAATGGAGACATTCCTATAGCTCACTTAGGTGAGGTTCAATCTGCCCATAGTGCTTCGTGCAACTTCGTGTGCCAGTCTCTGAAATTTTCGCTAACCAACTTCCTCATGATGTTAATCAAGTTTTTTTTACTTGATTCTGCTTGGCCGTTACCCTGTGGATAATAATCAGAAGCATGCGCCAAAGAAATTCCACGATAATAGAAAAATAAAACTAATTCAGATGAATAGAAATTTGATGCATTATCTGTGACTATTTTCTGAGGAACGCCGAACCTAACAAGAATATTGTCCTGAAGGAACACACACACAACCTCTGAAGTGTTCTTTTTCACAGGGATAGCCTCCACCCACTTAGTGAAATAATCCATTGTTGTTAATATGTGGGTGTGTCATGCACTGGAGGTTGGGTTCAAAGGACCAACAAAATCTAATCCCCATTGTTTAAATGGTTCCTCAATCACTACAGGTCTTAAAGGCAAGGCAGCCAACTGGGGTTTACCTATAAATAATTTGCACTTTTCACACCTCGCTACCCAAGCATGTGCATCTCTGAACATTCCCAGCAAATAGCAACAGTTCCTCGAGATTTTATATGTAGTCACCGTAGAGGAGAAATGACCACCACATGGCTCACTATGGAAAGTTTCCAGTAAAGCTTCTTGATGCGGCTTAGCTACACACCTGAGAAAGGTGCCATCCAAACCCTTCTTGTATAATATATCATCAAAGATAATGTACTTTGCAGCTTTCAGCTTCAAATTTTGTTTCTCTCTAGGAGAAAGATAACCTAGACAGTCTCCATAAGTGAGATAATAGGCAACATCGGTGAACTAGGAATCCTGATGATTCACAAATAAAGTTAAGGGTAGACTTTCCTCCTCTTCAAACTTGCTCTTCGCCATTAGCTTACAAAGGCCTTGTCCTCTGACTTGCTTAGTAGGCTTAATGTCTAAATTAAACTCTTGAATCTTAGAGACCCAAGATGCTCTATTATTGATACCAACATCCTGCTGGGTTAAAATACTTTTCACTGCAAAGTTTGGAACAAAGACAGTTGCATGTGAATGAAGTATATAGTACTTGAATTGTTTGACAGCTTTCACTACAGCATAAGCTTGCTTTTCTATCTACGAGTATTTTAGCTCGTGCTTCTTTAGAGGTACACTCATGAAGGAGATTGGGACTTCCCCATTATCCTCGGCTTTCTGTACTAAAATTCCAAACATAGTATGCTCTGATGCATAGCAATAAATAATAAAATCCTTACTGAAATCTGGATTAACCAGAGTGGGTGCATGCGCTATTGCTCTTTTTATTTCTTCAAAAGCCCTTTTACCTTCCTCATTCCACTTAAAAACCACGTTCTCACTCATCATATTTACAATGTATTTAGTAGTCTCAGCAAAATCAGGAATAAAACGTCTTAGAAAGTTCACCTACCCAAAGAAGGACCTCACTCCATTTCTGTTGGAAGGAAGGTTGAGTTGTTGTATTGCTTTTACTCTTTCCGGATCCACCTTTATTCCCTCCTTTTAAACAATATGTGCGAGAAGTTTTCCTTCTGTGATGCCAAAAATAGACTTTTTAGGATTTAATGACACCCCATGCTCTCTGCATCTCATCAGAACTTTCCTCAAATCTCGCAGATGATGTTTTCTCTTCCTAGAGAACACAGACAAATCATCTAAATATATGACAATGATTTTATTCCTCAAATGCGCAAAGGAAAGATCCATCGCCCTCTGAAACGTTTCACCTGCATTAATTAATTCGAAAGGCATCCTATTATATGCAAAGATGTCTCAAGGAGTTATAAACGTTGTTTTGTGTTGATCTTGCTCCGAGACACTAATTTGGTTATATCCAGAGAAGCCATCCAACATGGACATCATCTCTGATCCTAAATCAGTCTGTAAAATGTGATCCATTGCTGGCAGAGGATAATTATCCTTCAGGCTTGCTAGGTTCAAGTTTCTGAAATCAACACAGATTCGTATTTCACCATTTTTCTTTCAAACAGGGACAATATTAGCAATCCAGGTAGAATGATGTATAGGATATATAATTCGAGCCTTCAACATCTTGTCTACCTCATGAAAGATCACTTCTGCTACCTTTCGATTATGTTGGCATTTTTTTATGATTATGTTGTGATTGT